>NC_140497.1:48830780-49439530 GCF_964271855.1 Acomys minous | reverse complement strand
ATGGATAATTCTCAACAGAGGAATATCAAATGGCTGAGAAAAACTTAAAGAAATGCTCAGTATCCTTAGTCATCAGAGAAATGCAACTCAAAACAACTCTAAGAGTCCATCTTACACCCATCAGAATGGCTAATATAAAAAACTCAAGGGACAGTACATGCTGGCAAGGATGTGGAGATGGAAGAACACTCCTTCATTGCTGCTGAAGTCCAAACTTGTACAACCACTTTAAAAAACCAATCTGGCGCTTTCTCAGAAAACTGGGAATAGGGCTATCTAAAGATCCAGCTATTCCACTCCTTGGCATATACCCAAAAAATGCTCCACCACACAACAAGGACATATGTTCAACCATAGCAGCCTTATTTGTAATAGCCAGAATCTGGAAACAACCCAAATGTCCCTCAGTTGAAGAATAGTTAAAGAAACTGTGGTACAATTACACTATGGAATACCACTCAGCTATTAAGAACAAGGAAATCCTGAAATTTGAAGGCAAATGAATCGAAGTAGAAATGATTGTACTGAGTGAGTGAGTTAACCCAGACACAGAAAGACTCACATGGTATTTACTCACTTATAATTGGACACTAGCCCAAAAGGGATGTCCCATGAAACTCTTCACTTACCAGGAGATTAGGATAGATGCAGGGACTTCTTATTGTGACTCTAGGTGAGAGAAGTATAGGAGACTGGTGAAATAGAAGGATCCAGAGGGTCTTACAAAGCCTACAAGAAGAATATCATGATGAGCTTATCTGGACCCAGGGGGTTCTGCTCAAACTACCACACCAAGCAAAGATAATTCCTGCAGTAAGCATTGAACGCCTACTCAGATCTAGCCAATGGACAGAACATTCCATTTATCATTCCATTAATAAATCAATTAAATAAAAAACATAAATATAAATAAATAAATCTGAAAGATACTTAGGACTCTTCTGGATCTCAGCATGTGTGCCATGTATGCTTCTAATAGACGGACAGGGTCTCGTTGCACATTTTACTTAATAAGGTGTTAATTTGTTATTTGTGTTTTATATATTGACATTTCTTTTTTGTAAAGGACTATTATTTAAACTTCCGCTTTTGCTTAGCTAAACTAAAACGGAAAGTGTCTTCTCCCTATAATGGTTACAAGCTTAGATTCCAGCATAGCACTTCTAGGTATCATGTGCTAAGCTCTTTGGAATCTTCAATATATAAATGCTTCAAAATTGGATGTGCCTAGCCCACGCGGTGGCTCTTTTCAGTATGAGATTCTTTACTCTCATTATCCAGGAGCTTTCACTGACCTAGATTAAATGATGATAGACAGACTAATGATCTTCCCTAGAGGAGAGGTATGTGTCCAGCTCTCAGAACTTCTGTAAATATCTGGCAAATGGGGTGAGTTAAAAGTTAATGACCGTCCTTTTGGTTTCAAGGGAATTATATAGTACTATGTATAATATAATAATATAAGATGCTAAACTGTAGGTTGAACATCCCAGTGCTAAGATGTGAATGCTCTCACATCCATCATGTTGCTTAAAGATCTCAGCAGTAAAAAGTATTGGCTGTTTTTCCACAAGTCCTGAGTTCAATTCCCAGCAACCACATGGTGGCTCACAATCATCTATAATGTGATCTGATGCCCTCTTCTGGCCTGCATGTGTAAATGCAAGCAGAGCATTATATACATAATAATAAATCTTTTTTTAAAAAAAACCTTAAGATTTTGGAGCTTTTCAAGGCTGTAGATATTTAACCAATAAATTCCATATTCCAAATTCAAAATATCACAAATGTAAAAATCATTGATGTCTGAAACATTTCTGGTACAATCATTTTGATAAAAGCTATCCAACTTGAAAAAAAATAAAATAAAAGTTAATGACCTTGAAATGAGAAGACCTTTCTGCATTATCTGAATCTGTAGAATCTAAGCACATATGTGTCTTCTTAAAGCCAGAGAATCATATTGTCTTTGGTTGATTCAGAAGACACTGGTTTTAGAGTGGAAGAAAATTGCAAGCTTAAGAATGAGAGGGCCCTCTAGGATGACAAGAGAATTGTCTCTATGCTCTTCCAAAGCCAGAAGAAAGGAGAACATCCTGCCAAACCCTTGAGAGAAAGTACAACATTGGACGGGGAAGGCCAGGTCGAGAACGGCTACTTAGTGATGGAGATGTTGGGAAAATATTCCTTTGGTGAACAAGAATTGATAGGCCCAACAAAGTGAAAAAAGGGTTCTGCACCTCCAATTAGACGTCTTACTCAGAGCAGAACCCCAAAGACACAAGGAGTGTGATGAGATCCACATATTATTTTTGTTGTTTATCATTGATCTCTTTGCAAAATATTTGATTTCCATATAGGATTTTCATGCATGTTGTATTTTGCTTGATTATTCCCCAACCCTGCTATCCCTTAATCCGCCTGTCTGGCTTCCCCAGGTATGTATTTATCTCCAGGTCTCCACCTTTGAATTTGCTCTTTGGTCTCCCCTTCGCCTACCATATAAGCCATATTTTTCTAGTCAGGAGGCCTTCTTCCTAATTTCCTGGCCTTAGCTCTGCTGATTCTAACATGGATACATATATCTAATACCTAAAAGCTAAGATCTGCATATGAGAAAGGAAAAAATCTGTCATGTAAATCCTACCTTTTCCTGTGATGGAGCTACCGAGGGACACTCAACCTGGGACTTGGCAGGGTTTTAATAGACTTCACATGATAGGATGGACAAGTTTCCTCCCACATCACACTCGTATTTGTACACTGTACTTTGTGGTGACAGGTGATGCCAAGGATGAACAATGCACAGGGACTAGAGAAAGAGGAGAAGCAACACTGTTAGCGGAGGGGGAAGTTCAGGCACTCACCATCCGATCGGAGCTTGTGCTGTTTCAGTCATGCATCACTGTCACTCAAAAAAGCCATAGGATGAGAGGGACAGGAACAAACTTCATTAAGATAAAAGTGCTCAGAGTGTGACAGGAGTTCATGATCAGCAAGAGGTGGAGTTTTTTTGTTGCAGAAACGAATCTGCTCATCTTTGTGACTGGTACAAATCCATGCAAGAAGATGTATATAGGCACATCAGTAAGCTGTCCTACGCTTACAACATTCCACTTACAATAATATAAACTTCATAGTATCAATGACAGAACGTTTGCTAGATGGCTTCAAACGTGGTGATTTTTTTTTATTTCATTGCATTTAATATTTCATTGCATACTAAATTGTCTCAATCTAAGGAGATTAAAATATATAACAATGAACAGAAGCCCCAATGAGACCTTCACTAAAAGAAAATAGATAACAAGTAAACGAAAGTTTGACATCACTCATTATCCAATAAATACATAGCAAAAATAAAAGGATACATCACCTATCCCTGGCTCAGACACTAAGACAAAAGATGGCTATTGAGGGTGACATGGAGGTAAAAAGCCCTTGAGCACTTTTTGCTGGAAATGTAAACTAAAGTGAACATTATAGATAACCAGCAAACCCACATCCCAGGATCCACATCAATACCACAAGGAATTGAAATCAGTGTGTTAAGGAGACAGGTATACTCCTACCTTAAAAGCAGCCTGTTCAATATAGAGAGAATAGAGAAATCATTCACACTATTGTCAATTATGTCAAATTCTACTCATGTTGAAAAACCAAGTGGTATTAAGTTATCTATCTATCTATCTATCTATCTATCTATCTATCTATCTGTGTATCATCTAGTTATCTGTTTATTATAATCATCATCATCATCATCATCATATCATCATCACCATTATCTATCTATCATCTGTCAACCTATATCATCTATCTAATCTATCATTTATTTAAGCACTTATTATCTTTTGTGTACATTTATGTTTTTAGTTTATAATTTACATTTTTCATCTACCTGGATGCAAACAGAGAATACAATGGAACTTAAGAAGAACCAAAATATGTTTTTGTTCTGGCATCAGGCAATAATGTTTGTGTTTCTATTGGTGTGTTTGATCCCCTGTATATTTTGAAAAATATCTGGTTTAAGTGCTACATATGACTGTGTATAGAATACAATAGGATATATTTTATACATGTTTTTAATGGAAGGAAAAAGGTAGAAAAGAATTCTTCAGTTAAGATATCCCTTAGTTTGTATAAAGAAACTACGGGAAGAAGGTAAACCAAAGTCTTCAAGGTCTTGAAGTATTACTCTCCCATCCTCTGACTCAGGAGTTCCTCTTGATTATTTAGAATACACATTATCATACACTTATAACCCAATCTAATACTTAGTGATGACTTACCCTCAGTATTTAGGTAAAATTGAAGAGGAATTTTTCTTCTAGATAAAATTTATTTCCATGGTATAAGTGTCCCAAATTATAACAAACCCCACAATCTATTTTGTAAAGTACATGATGATGTTCAGTGGATACATAGATTTCTACAATTATATTTTAATTCTTTTTTCTATTTCTGTATAAGATATTTAAAATAAAATACAAATAATATTAATGGTGCAATGAAAGTAAGCTATAAATTCCCATAAACAACATATTACAGCTCTATAATTTCTAAAAATACAAAAAACCCAAAATACTTGCAAATGGTTCCACACCCTCATTTCCTCACCCAGCCAACTTTATATATTTTTTCTTTAAGGCAGAGAGAGAGAGAGAGAGAGAGAGAGAGAGAGAGAGAGAGAATATGCAAATCTCAGTAAAATAAAATAAACAACAAATTAATAAGATAAAAAATACCAGAACACAAAATTCACACACACACACACACACACACACACACACACACACACACACACACACACACACCACAAAACATATGGAGTATTCTTGGAGTATTCTGTGTATTGGCTAACTATTGCTTAGTTTGGGCCTCTAGTGAGAACCTGCATAGATCTTGGGCACTGTGACATAGTCTCTGTGAGTTCACATGTACTTCAGCTCTGTTGTATCTTAAAGATATTATATCCTTGCCTGATTTCTTCCTCTGCATATTTTCCATTTGTATATAGGAAGGCTGCTGACTTTTTTGAGTTAATTTCATATCCAGCCAATTTGCTGAAGCTGTAGGAGTTCCCTGGTGGAATTTTGGGAGTCACTTATGTACACTATCATATCATCTACAAATAGGGATAATTTGACTTCCTCCTTTCCCATTTGGATCCCCTTGATCTCCTTTTGATTTTTTACTGCTCTGGCTAGAACTTCAAGAACTATTTGAAGAGATATGGAGAAGTGAGCAGCCTTCTCTGTTCCCTGATTTTAGAGGAATTTCCTTGAGTATCTCTCCATTTAATTTGATTCTGGCTATTGGCTTTCTGAATATAGCCTTTATTATGTTTAGGTATGTGCCTTGTATTCCCCATCTCTCCAAAACTTTAAACATGAATGTGTGTTGGATTTAGTCAGATGCTTTTTCTGCATCTAAGGAGATGATCATGTGGTTCTTTATTTCAGCTTATTTATATGGTGGATTACATTGATGGATTTCCATAAATTAAGCCACCCCTCATGCCTGGAATGAAACCTACCTAGTCATGATGAATAATGTATTTGATTAGTTCTTGTATTTCTTTTCTGAGTATTTTATTGAGTATTTTTGTGTCAATGTTCATATGAGAAATTGGTCTGAAATTCTCTTTTTTTTTTTGTTGGGTCTTTGTGAGGTTTAAATATGAACGTGACTGTGGCTTCATAGAATGAATTTGGTAATGTTCCAACTGTTTCTATCTTTTCGAATAGTGTGAAGACATTTCACGATAGCCACAAGCAAGATAAAATATATAGGATTATCTCTAACCAAGTAAGTGAAGGACTTGTTTGAAAAAAATCTTTAAGTCTCTGAAGAAAGAGATTGAACAGGACATCAAAAGATGGAGAGTTCTCTCTTGTTCATGGATCGGGAGAATTAACACAGTAAAAATGGCCATCTTACCAAAAGCAATTTACAGATTCAATGCAATCCCTATCAAAATACCTACAAAATATTTTAAAGACATTGAAAGATAAATTCTCAACTTCATATGGAAAAACAAAAAAGCCAGAATAGCAAAAACAATCCTATGCAATAAAAGATCCTCTGGAGGAATTTCCATACCTGATCTCAAGCTGTACTAAAGAGCAACAGTAACTAAAACAGCACGGTACTGGCACAGCAATAGGATGGTTGATCCACACACATATGGTCCCTTGATTTTCGACAAAGAAGCCAAATCCATTCAATGAAAATAGGATAGAATATTCAACAAGTGGTGCTTGTCTAACTGGATGTCTACATGTAGAAAAATGCAATTAGATCCATATTTGTCACCATGCACAAAACTCAAGACCAAGTGGATTAAAGACCTCAACATAAAACCAGAGACACTAAATCAGTTAGAGGAAAAAGTGGGGAAGAGCCTGGAACATATTGGCACAGGAGACAACTTCCTGAACAGAATACCAACAGCCCAGGCCTTAAGGTCAACAATTAATAAATGGGATCTCATGAGGCTGAGAAGCTTCTGTAAGGCTGGAGAAACTGTCAAAAGAACAAAGCGACAGCATACAGACTGGGAAAAGACCTTCACCAACCCTACCCCAGACAAAGTCTAATATCCAATATATATAAAGAACTCAAGAAATTAAACGCCACCAAACCAAAAAACCCAATTGAGAAATGGGGCTCAGAACTAAACAGAGAATCCTCAACAGAGGAATATCGAATGGTTGAGAAACACTTAAAGAAATGCTGAATGTCTTTAGTCATCAGAGAAATGCAAATCAAAACAACTCTGAGATTCCATCTTACACCATCTTAACCATTAGAATGGCTAAGATCATAAATTTAAATGACACCACATGTTGGTGCTGATGTGGAGAAAGAGGAACACTCCTTTATTGCTGGTAGGAATGCAAACTTGTACAACCACTTTGGGAAATATATTTGGCGCTTTCTCAGAAAACTAGGAATAGGGCTTCCTCAAGACCCAGCAATTCCACTCCTTGAAATATACCCAGAAAATACTTCACCACACAAGGACATATGCTCAACCATGTTCAATAGCAGCTTTATTCATAATAACCAGAACCTGGAAACAGCCTAAATATCTCTCATTTGAAGAATGGATAAAGAAACTGTGGTACATTTACACTATGGAATACTACTCAGCTATTAAAAACATGGAAATCCCAAAATTTGTGGACAAATGGATGGGACTAGAAATAATCATAATGAGTGAGTTAACGCAGAAGCAGAAAAACTCACATTGTATATACTCACTTATAATTGGGCACTAGCCCAAAAGACACGTCCCACAAAAGCCTTCACTTACCAGGAGATTGGGATACACGTGAGGACATCCTGAGACTCTAGGTAAGAGAAATATAGGAGATGGGGAATTAGAAGGACCCAGAGAGTCCTGGAAACCTACAAGAAGAACATCTTGATGGGTGGATCGGGCTCGGGGGGTCTGCTGAAACTATTGCACTAACCAAAGACAATACAATAGTAAACATTGAACCACACTCTGATCTACCCAATGGACATGACATTCTCCACAGTGCCTGAGGGCACTCCAAGAAAGAATATGCAGGTGTCCAAGATGAGACTTGATAGCTATTACCATATAGTGGAGGATGAGATCCCCCTAGGTCACAGACCTAGGGGAGGGGAATAGGATGAGAGTGGGAGGGAGGCAGGAAAAGGAGGATAGAAGTGATGGGATAAAAATTGAGTTGTAATTTGAATAAATTAATAAAAATTTAAAAAGATATTATATCCTTGGAATCATCCATCACCTCTGATGCTTACAACCTTTCTTTCTTCTTTTCAGCATGAATCGCTGAGCTTTGATTGGAAAAACTTGATAAAGTTAACCCATTTAAGACTGAGAGCTCAGAAATCTATAACTCTATACTCATTTTCCAGTTTTGGCTCTTTGTGTTCCTCACCATTTACTGAAAGAAACAGGTTCTCTATATGAGGGTTAACCGTGCACTGATGTATGGCTATAACAATATTCAATTAGGAGTCATTTTATTGCTATGTCATGTTACAAAAAAATGCACTTGGGTATATGTTCCTCTTTGCCTACATTCAAGGCAGCATTTGTCACTTTTAAAAATCTTACTCATTTTTTCATTTTGATTAGGGAAGATGAAAACTCTAAGTAGTTTTTATTTCATTCATCTCTTGGGTAAGAATGTTTTAAATGTATCTTGCCCATGAACATTGAATTTTTGACAACTTGTATCTTAGTTCCATTTACCAGTTTTTTATTAGGGTGTGTGTTTACTTATCATATTTTCAATATATTTATATTTGATATATGAATACTCTGTCAGATTTTTTTTCTTTCTGTGGTGGCCTTTTCCTCAATAGCTATCCTTGGCTATTGAGAAAAGTTATAATCTCATGAGATCTCATTTATTAATTGGTGATTTTAATAACTGTTATCAGAAGTCTGTTAAAAAATCTCTTTCCTGTTCCACTGAATTATATAAATCCCCTTCGTTTTCTCCATTAGATTGTAGGCAACAGGGCTTATCCTCAGATCTTCAACCCACTTGGGGTTTGTAGGATGAGAGAAAAAAGTCATGTTTTATTCTTCTACATAGCCATCCAGTTTGACCAACATGGTTTGTTGAAGATACTGTCTTTGTTTCAATGTATATTTTTAGCCACTTAGTCAAAAACTTAGGTGGCTGGAAGGATGTGGGCACATATGTGGATCCTCATTCCATTGCTCAATGACTGTCTTATACGAGTATCATGGCCTTTTTATGAATATATCTGTGAAGTATAACTTTAAATATTGGATAGTAATACCTTCAGCATGTGTTGTTGTTGTTTGTTGTTGTTGTTGAAGGTTGATTTCTGTGATCTTCAGAGAATAAAATGTTGTCCTTACATTCCTTAATTAGTAAAAATACTGGATTTATAAAGTTCCTTGGTAGGGCACTGTCAGGGCCCTGCAGTACAGCCAGTATCCTTACAAGAGAGAATATCATTGAAGGTTGTATCTGTTAAGAAGACCGAACTATCCAGATAAATATTATCTTTCTTATATTAATTGGCTTATTTATGCCACACAAGAATGGAGTATTATCTAGATATATTAAGTAATAATATTTCTATTTATAGAAACATTGAAGTAGCACAATTCAGTTTTGTGACAATGCTTGAAATTATGATAATCATGCACATGAAACTTGCCTACCTGTACTCTTGATAGATTGCAATGAAAAGGAAAATGTGAAAGCAGAAACAATAACAGAACAGCAGCTCATTTACATTGAATCTTTGAATTGTTCAACTCAATTTTCTTTTGCCTTTTGGCAAATGTTTTTCAACAGCCTCCGATGTAGAATGCATTTCTATTGGCTACAATAACTTCCTAACAGCTGAAGATGCAGCATGAGTCCAAAGACTAATAGCAGCTTTGGAATAAATCACTTTTATTTCATGGAAGAAGGCAAAGCCATTTTACTAATGGATCACAAAGAGGGTAAGAACATGACACAAATGTTCTTCTAAATTGAATATACCGAACACCATTGCTTCTTAGACTTCACCATTAACATCTATATAAGCTGTGTGCCAGATTGAGGTTTCAGACTTTCTTCTTTAATGTTTAAAATGGATGTTTTATAACTGGCTTAATTTAAGTTGTAGAACTCAAGTCTGTGTCCAAACAACCTTCGTTCCCATGAGAAATCACTTTGTTTATATTTTCTTTGTCTTCTCAGTTTTACCCAATGTATCAGAATGGATCCTTTAATTTAGCATTGAATAGCAATTAGAAAACCTCAGTGGTATGCACACAGGCCCAGAATTAATTTCAGAATTCCAAACAATCTGTAGTGGAGTTTAAATGATACAATGACATTCCTTGAAGTCATTTATGTTTACAGACATAAAAGTGTACTTATCACCTGAAATTAATATTTTAATGGTGTAATTAAAGAGTGCTTTTGTTGTGTAGACAGTTCTTTCACACTCTCACATATTGATATTTCTGGTAAACAAATAACAAGTAAAGAGATTTAAAAGTTATTTCTTATCACAAAATTATCTGATTTTTACTTCACAGTTCTTCTTATGCAAAACAAATCTGTAGGGCCATTGACATTATTATATATTGTTTATTTAGATTGAAACATATATTACTTAATGCTAGATCACTATATTACTAATTAAAAAAGATACATGGTGTTTCTTTTACCCAAAGATAATATTGCCTATGTTGAAGTGTTCACATCAAGAAGCTGCAATAATTTAAGTTATTGGGGTTAAAGCAAAGTTAAATGGGTATGCTGGCAACCCGAAATCTGGAGGGTATACACAAAAGGATAAGAGTCCAAGATCATGCTTGGATGCAGAGTAAATTATTGTATTACAAGAACCCTGATCTCAAAATCAATAAAATAAATGAATGAATGAATGAATGAATGAATGAATAAGTTTGTGGGACTATTTGAAGGGATGGAGGAGGTACAAGTAAAGAAACAGTGGCATGTAAAGGAAAAAGAAATGTGTGTGTGTGTTTGTGTGTGTGTGTGTTTGTGTGTGTGTGTAGTATATTGTTATATTGACATATATTTATGCATGCATAATGAAACCATTATTTCATATATTAATCTAAATATAAATTTTAAAAGTTTATAATTACTCTCCTGATGTCTGAGAAATTATGACTGCTGCAAAAAGGACATTTCCATGATGAGTGTAATTTGGAATCTTATCAGCATGAAAGATTTGCTGATATAGGTGCATACCCCTCTCATCGTTTATACACGCAGAGTATTTGGTTCATTTGGTGATCTTACCAGGAGCCTTCATCCTGTCCTACCTGTTCTGGTGTTACACCTACATAGCTGATAACATAAAGGAGTGACTGGTAGAAACAGCAGAGTTCCAAGTTCAGTGAAGCAGGCTGGCTGCTTGACAACTTAGCAAGAGGCAGAGCTGAGAGGTCAACATGCCAGATTATTATAGCAGTGATGTGGACATTTCTTGACAAATGAAAAGACAGAATTATGGTCAACACCAATGCATAAGAACCAAGCGGTTTTACCAAACACCCAGTGACAGTAACAGTGGCAGAAGAACAGCCATGGTAACCTTGGCAGTAAAAACAGAGTGGTTGCAGAGATGGCAGTGATGCCATAAGGATAAAACAATAGTGGGAAACACAAGGAGACCGTAAATGAGGAGAGTCTTAGGCACTTTAGATTTGGAAGCTGTAACATCTGCTGGTGACAAGAGCTGAGGAATCTTAAAGTCTTGGGTTGAAGCAAGACTTACAACAGTCCCAGGGCTGAATATCTCTGAACCAGAAACCTCTGCTAGAGCCATTCCAGCAGAGGATGGTATCTGCTGCTCTGCCCACTCTATATTGCTAATGATCACTGCCATCGGATGCCATGAGATACAACAGTTGCCAAAGAGCAGTGCTGAAAGCATTTTTCCTGGCTTCTTTGTTGTCCCTAAACTGAAGAATAGATAAAGAAACTGTGGTACATTTATACAATGAAATACTACTTAGCTATCAAAAACAGGGAAAATCTGAAATTTGCAGGTAGATGGAAGGAACTAGAAAGGATCATCCTAAGTGTGATAACCCTGATCCAGAAAGACACATGGTATATACTCACTTAGACATGGATATTAGCCCAACATAGATGTCCTCTGAGAGACTCCAGTCAGTGGAGGTTTGGGGAAGATCCTGGGACTCTCAGTGTGACATTGGAAGAATCACTGTGAGTTATATGGAAGAGTTGGGGGAATGGAAAGACCAGAGGTGGGAGGTGTAGGTGGGTGTTGTCAGGAGCTCCACAAAGGACCTATCAAGCCTGGTGGATCTGGACCCAGCAGGGCCTACACAAACTGATGCCCCAGCCAAGGACACTGCAAGCAGAGAACCTAGATTCCCTGTTCAAATGCAGCTCATTCTCCATGTGTGAAAGCAGGGAGAAGGGAGGGGACTTCCTTTAAAATGAACTCTGGTGCCCATGATGTGGTCGTTGCCCCTTCGTGGGGCAGCCCTGCGGGAACACAGAGGAAGGGGATGCAGGCTATCCAGATGTGACCTGATAAGCTGTGATCAGAAGGTGGGGAGGAGGACCCCATCTGTCAGAGGCCTAGGGTGAGGAATAGGGCAGAAGGTGGAGGGAGGATGGGAAAAGGAAGATAAGGGCTATGGGGTTACAACTGGGATGTAATGTCAATAAATTATAACATAATAAAATAAAATTTAAAAATATAAGTCTAAGAGCTACTTAAATTTTTTCTTAAGTCCTACTATTCCAGGTCCCTTGAAAGCCTTGGATATTATCCACATCTGTGAAAAGTTAGATAATTTTCTTTTAAATTTATTATATTTAAAATGTATATAAATGTAAATCACAAAAGGCATTGCATGTCAAAACAATCTGGAAAAAATTTCAACATGAGAGGATTCTTTTTCTGGAATATAAATGTACACTGGTGTGAAAAGTTTTCAAAAACATTTCTTCAAAGTGGAAATTGAGTCAAAACAGACAACAAATTAATAAGCCAGTGTGTGTGTGTGTGTGTGTGTGTGTGTGTATGTGTGTGTATAATGTGTTTGTGTGTGTGTATGTGTGTGTGTGTCTGTGTGTGTATGTGTGTGTGCGTGTGCGTGTGTGTGTGTGTATGTGTGTGTGTGTATATGTGTGTGTGTATGTGTGTGTGTATGTGTGTGTGTGTCTGCTTTTCAGCCCAAAGATGAAGAATTCAATCCAGAACCAGAGATCTGAAAATTCTTGGCTATTCTAGCTGAAAGTGGCAGATTTTACTGAAACTAGGATAAAGTCAAGATGTGCTATTCCTGTGTGGATGGAAAGTCCTCTGAGAGACTGAATGGTGAGATTCAGAAATGTGAGGGATCCATAAATTTGCTAAGATAATTTCTCATATTACCATGTAAGTGCTCTGGCACGAAAGTGCACCGAGAGCTCTGCGGAAACTGAAATGGAGAGTTCCGACAAGTGGAGGAGGGCATGTGGTCCTTGCCAAACACCTGTCAGTCAGCAGGGGATGGAAACTATAGCATTTTGAGTGTTTGAGAACAATTTTTACCCAAAGCCATGACAGATGACTAAACTGCATTTGATTGGTTGGCGTTTGGGATCTAGTTTAGAAATTATAAAATTTAAAAATAGATGAGCAGATATTCAGCAACTATGTCCTGAAAAGATCTTTTTAAAAAACATATATAACACAGAATGTTTTTATTATTATTTAAATGATTAATGTGGATTAGAAACCAAAACACAAATGATATTCAACATATGTTGACTTGTAGTGAAAACAGAAACAGGATTTTTTTTAAGCCACTTGTTTTTCAGCAGTTTATTATCTGACCCAACAGCTATATTCGTAGATGCTTATATATAAAAAAAAAAACAAGCAAAATGAATGTTCACATAAAGCCATGCATGGGAATGGCTTTTAAAAGGCAGTTATTTACTATAATTGATCAAATTAAAAACACTAGTTAAAGGATACATTATAAATATGCCACTAAGCTTTATTCCCAGTGTATCATTTATCTTTTCACAAATGAATCATCATGTTTCCAATGCATTTCATCATCCTGATGTCAAGTTTCCATTATTCTAAGTGTGTAACTGAATCTCAATGTACATATTTGGATGCTATATCTTTTATATGCTAAATTTACACAGAAACTAAAGGGATAAAAATATACATATATAAATGTGACTGACCCCAGAATTTACCAGGAAGGATGTTGTGCATGTTATCATCGATGCAACCTTCCAATAGAGGACAGATGACTCCCTGTTTCTTGAGACCTGATCTTAGAGTTTACACATTGACAGTTCACCAACATACAGAACAACAATTTATGTAATGTTATATCAACTATGATAAAGATCAAGATATCGCATCACTAAAACCAAGTAGTCAGGCAAGTATTCCCTGAGGAGATGAGGACCATGGAGAATATAAGAGAACTGTATTTAATTTTTTTTTATATTGGATGGGTACTTGAATGCAACATGGCAATTGGCACCATTTAAGAGGTTATTTTTAGCACCATGGGCTTTTAGTGATATTTCCAAAAAGCATCAGCAAACTTACATTCCTAGAGTATTTTAGCTTTTGGCACCCACACAGGTCCCTTTGCTACCAGCTAGTGTAGTAATTTGCTGTTTTTAAGCAAAGGAATGTCATTAAAAAACTTTATTTTAAGCAAGTCAAGGGCAACACCATGACAACTAATAACTTATTCTCTCAAATAGGAATCTTGATGGAAACAATAAATAAGTATATCTGTATTATGAGGGGTTTAAATTTGAAATTGAGAGGAACTATAAAAGATTGAAGAATACAAAACTGCATTTTATCTAAAAATGTATGTGTTTGTGACCTGAAGAGAATGAAAGACACTCAACTTAAAAGAACACTGCGTAATTATTTTTCCATTAACATGGAAGAAATAATTATCTTTTAACACTAATTTTCAATTGGCTGCAATTTAGCATGTAACATGGGACAATTAGATCACAGAGGCAAAAGACAAAGAAAACAATGCACGTTTTGAACACCACATGCTTCCTTACACTAGTAAAAGCTAAGAGAAACTAATGGTTTTGCTCAAAATCACTATAAAATTTGTACAGTGAGTATATTTTGTTAATTTTTCAAGCATTTCTTATTTAAATCACATACTTAATATCACAAGGTACAGAGCCAATAGTGGTAAAAGTAAACAGTGTCAAACAATAAATGTAATGGAAATCATTTTCAAATGTCACTATACTCATGTGACTATTGATAACAGTTTATTTGCATTCCTTGTTTTTAGTTAATAGACTTTCAGTTAATGCACTTTTCTGTGTGAAGTTGTAATTTCCACCCAAACAGCATCGTCGGTGCTTTAGTGGCATATTATCAGGATATAACATACACATACTGTTACTTTTTATTGCTATAATAAAAATGGCATGACTAAACCCAACTTTAAAAAAAGAGTTTAATCTTCCTCACAGTTCATAATGGTTATAAAGGCATGATATGGCATCAGGAAAAGGAAGCTATTGGTTATAAGAAGCAGCAGGGTAGGGGGATGGGGAGGGATGTCAGGGTTAATACTTCTAGCAAGGCTCTGTCTCCTAAAGGTTCATAACCTTTGTAATAAGTACCACAAACTGTGACACATATTCACATAAATAACCAGTGGAGGACATTTCTCATTCGAACCATATAACATTATGTCCCCAGTTCCTATAGGTGCATGGCCAATTCTCGGTGTAACATGAGTTCAGTACTACTTCAAGGTATCCAAAGTCTTCAATAGTCTTACTACTGTTCAAAATCTGAAATTCTGTGACTCAAGCCAACTTCTTTTTTTAAATGTAGTTTATTAATTTATTCATATTACATCTCAATTGTTATCCCATCCCTTGTATCTTCCCATTCCTCCCTCTCTCCCATTTTCCCCTTACTCCCTTCCCCTATGACTGTGACTGAGGGGGACCTCCTCCCCCTGTATATGCTCATAGGGTATCAAGTCTCTTCTTAGTAGCCTTCTATCCTTCCTCTGAGTGCCACCAGGCCTCCTTGATCATGATTTTTCTATAAAAAAAAATATTTCCAACATATGGTGAAAACGCCAACACACAGACACACACATACAGAGAGAGAGAGAGAGAGAGAGAGAGAGAGAGAGAGAGAGAGAGAGAGAGAGAGAGAAAGAGAGAAGAGAGAGAGAGAGAGGAGAGAGAGAATAGGAATGGTAGTACATTGAGAAAAATAATCAAAACAAGACCCAAACCTAGTAAGGCAACCACCAAGTCCTAGAGATTCCTGTCCAGCATGCAGAGTTTTGAAGGGCTTAGCCAGCAGCACCCTCTGGTTGTCTGAACCTCGCATACCTTCCTCAGTTGATGCCTGTCCTGCTGCTCAGTTATGCTTGGCAGTTACCTAGTGATGCTGCACCTCTAACATGGTGCTCTATCTATTACAACCTAGGCTTTGTCATCATAGCTACTCTCAATTGTCTCCTAGCAACTTCTCTTGGGGATTCCTACCCTGCCACATGTTGTCTGGCGTCAGAAGTTGTCTGAAATAGAAGATGAAAAATCCATGGCTACTTTACTCTTGTGTCTTTCATGCTCCCAGAGCTAGAACCATGTGAATGACACTGCCAAATCCAGCTGCCAGTTTGGGATGCACTCTGAACATATGGTACACAAATGTCACAGCTTTTTGTAGGAGCAGAAATCCCTTAGGTATTTTCTCTTTTTTTCTTCATTTTTTATTTAATTAATTTATTCAGATTACAACACAATTTTTATCCCATCACTTGTATCCTCCCATTCCTCCTTCCCTCCCTTAGGTATTTTCTTCACTTTAACTGAAACTATATTTGTGTGGCTTGTTTCCTGACGGGAGCTTTGTTGTCTTTTTTAAGAACAGCAGAAGACTCCTCTTTAATGACCATCATCTCCTCAACAACTATAGCACCCTTTTTTCATCCTATAAGTTGGGTTCAAGAACATAAGCCACCATGACATCATTACGAACAGCACAACCGATAATCCTACCAAACTGTGATGCCTCTGAATCACGGTAATGTTCAGCATGTCACATGCATCCTACTCGGACATCAAGTGCTGGCATACATACTTTGGCTGTAACCAACAGCTCTCTAATTGAACTTAAACGCTTTAAAAAGGAAACTTAGCCAGCTACCTGGGGCTAGTAAAGTCATCGATACTGGAAAAAAAACCCTTTAACTTTTATACCACCACACCATCAGAATCCTTTATTGTGTTCTAAAGTGTCATCTTTACACCAATACTTAAGTGTAGTTCTTACCCCACTGCATCTTATAAAAAACAATCTATAGATTCAATGCAATATCCACCAAAATTTATAATCCATTATCAAAACAAGGATTTAATATGAACATGCTTTGCTGTGCGGGCTAGTTTTCCAGGCAGTTTCTTGTCCTATTATTCTCAAAAACTGTATAAGACACCTGAACCTGAAATTGTCAACCTTCCTGGACTCCAGCTTCCTCATGCCCATATCTGGTCTTGAATTGTCACAGACCGGTCCCCATTCCATCTGTATCTTCATTCTAAAGATTTTCTTTCTTCTTAATTTTATAAAATTTGTTCACTTTGTATCTCAATTGTAGCTCCCTCCCTCATCTCCTCCCGATCCCACACTCCCTCCCTCATACCCTCTCCATATATACTCTAGTCCTGAAAAAGGGAAGCATTCCTCCACTAACATCTGACCCCAGCCTACCAAGTCTCATCTGTACTACCTAGATCCTCTTCCCCTGTGGCCTGGCAAGGCTGCCCAGCCAGGAAGACACGATCAATGTGTGTGTGGGGAAGGGCACAGGGTCCATGTCAGAAGTAGTCCCTACTGCCCATATTGTGGGACCCACAAGGGGACTGTGCTGCCTATCTGTTACATCTGAGTAAAGGGTCTAGGTCCAGATCATACATGGTCCTTTCTTGGTGCATCTGTCTCTGTACTGTAGTGTGGTTGGTTATCCTGTATTATGCCAGTACAATTCTTTACAGACTTTGAATAAAACATTACCCAATTTCATAAAAACGAAAAACCCAGGATATCTGAAATAATCATGTACAATAAAAGAACTTCTGAAGGCATCATCATCCCTGACTTCAAGCTGTATGACAAAGCAATTGTAATAAAAACTACATGGTACTGGCATAAAAACAGGCAGGTTGATCAATGGAATCAAATTAAAGAATCAAAGTCAATCTTCACACTTATGGACACTTAATACAGAAGCCAGAACTACACAATGGGAAAAACAAGCACCTTCAACAAGTGGTGCTATTCTAACTGGAGGGCTGAATGCAGAAATATGCAAATAGATCCATATTTATCACCCTAGATGAAACTAAATTCCAAGTGGATCCAAGACCTCAATGTAAAACCAGAAGTATTAAATCTGACAGAAGAGAAAGTGGCGATCAGCCTGGAACACACTGGCACTGGAAACAACTTTCTGAACAGAACACCAACAGTTCAGGCTCTAAGATCAACGATTCATAAATGTTAGGATTTCTAATGTTTCCTCCACCAAAGAAATTAGCCCATTACTTTTTAAGTTTAGCTTCGTGAAAGTAGCAAGGTGATAGGCAGAATACAATCATGGTTTTGTTTGTTTGTACTTTTTTGTTTTTGTTTTTAAGACATTATGTAAATGGCCTCTGGTTCATTTGCTAACAGAATCCTTGCTACTCTCTGAAACCTCTTAATTCACATCTATACTGTCCACATTATCCCAAGCAGTACTATCTTCTGGGCTATTACACACTGCTTGTGGATTTCAACCACTGTCTAAAAGTCTTACACATTCTTTCAAAAATCAACATGGTCAGATTCCTAACCCCACTCTCTTGGTATCAACATCTGTATCAGTTCCCTTTCCCACCACCAAAGGCAATGTAATGAATACTGTACTTTAGCTTTTCATTCCAGAGGACTGGAATCCACAATGACAGGGAATAAGTGACTAGTGGAAAGAGACAATGTCTGGGAGGTTCCATTTTTATTTGTACAAAGATAACAGAGAAATAAGATAGAATCTGTGGAAGAGAATAAACCCTTATTTCCTTCAGAAAGACAGCAAGCACCTTCTAGGAATCTTACCTCCTCACCAAACATCGGAGCCCACTGAGTAACATCCAAATACATGAACCATATGGGAAAATTTTACAATCAAGTCCTCACAATGTTATTTAAAATATGTAACTATTAGATATCTTTATTTTCTGCAAGATTGTTGTTCTTGTTGTTGTTGTTGTTGAGACAGGGTTTCTCTGTGTAGCTGTTTCTGTCCTGGACTCTGTGTGTGGATCAGGCTGGCCTCGAACTCATGCAGATCTGCCTGTCTCTTCTTCCCCAAACGCTGGTATTACAGGCACGTTCCACCACACTCGGCTGATTTTATATTTAAACCTAAGAATAATACACATTTTCCTTATACATCATCATCTGGTAATGATGATATCAAAATATAGCTTTGTGTCTATCAAAATTAACATGTTCCAACTCTTGGTGGGCGTTGATCGCTTGATACTATCTTTACTACCAAACACTAAGCAAGGAAAATTTTAATTTGATTATTGAAAGTATCCGTTTTTCAAGCTAATTTAAAGTGCACTGTAAATTTAAACATGAGTATATATTTATAAACCATATTTTCTAGACTATCAGTGTTGGCTGCATTAGATTATTTTCTAAATGGGAGCTTATACATATCCTTATAACTTACATTCTCTACCATCTCTCTGCTCTGTGTTGCTGTTTCAAACCATGACTTTTCAGTATATAAAAAATTTGTACATCTTGCTCCCACTTAGAGTCTGTTTTTCTTTTAAATTGTATGGTTAGTGTTTTCTCATCTTTTCCATCCCAAGTCAAAAATACTTCACATGAATGTTCATTAACCATTATTTCTAAATTAGCAAAGTTTATAGCAACAGAATCCCTCAACTCTCTTGTTCTTTTTCCATAGAACTCATTTTAGTATATAATAAGTCTACCCATTAAAGTTAAAATGTTTTAAAAAATTATTCCTAAAAATGATTTAAATTCTTGTTTAATATTGTCACTGAGAGACAAAATTACATCTGTGTTACTTTGAGGAGTTTTCTGAATATGTCTAATGACACTTATTAAGTATATACAAATTTCTGACCTCAGTGGTATTAAAATTTCCCCTTAAATTAAATAGTGTTCACATTAAATTTATTAAACCATTTCTGCTCTAAGTGGCTCAAAGTTATTGGGAGGCAAAGAGTTTTATGTGAATGCTTTTTTCCTCATTGACTTATTTTTTTTTCTGTCCTAGTAAATAAACCAAGGCCATAATGCATGCTATGCAACTGCCTAAACACTGAGTTTTGTGCTTTGAGATATCCTCAACAGAAATTGTGAAATGGTTAAATGCCATTAATTTTCTTCATGTGAGAGTTGTAAATTTTCTAATATTTTACTCCGTGAGATGAAATCATTAAAGAAATGAACATCAGGGATTCATAAGTTAGTAAAAAGAGAGAAGTTTTACATTATGGAACACCCATGGAGTGTGTGATTATTATTACATTAATCTCTTAAATTAATGGTCACTGTATAATGTCCAGAAAAGTAAACATCTTTTGAGTATTAGTGAGTCTCCATTCTCAGGTTACCGGTGTTTGTGTGTTGTTGGCAGTAATACTAAGAATAAAAACAGTGTGTGCCACTAGGCCTCCCCATCAAGGAGAAGTGGTCAAAATAGGGGGCACCAGAGTTCATGTCAGAGGCAGTACCAGCTCTCCACTCAACTGGGGAGAATGTGCTGTCCATTAGTTAGATCTGAATAGGGGTCTAGGTTTTCTGTATGCATTGTCCTTGGTTAGTACAGCAGTTTGTGCAGCTCCACCTCCCCTTGCTGGGTCCAGATCCACCAGCCTTGATGCCCTCCTTGTGTGGTCCTGGCCTCTTTGGGTCCTTCTGTCTCCCCATTCTTTCATATCACTATCACTCAGAGGAAGGGGAAGCAGGCTATGAGGATGAGACCTGATAAGCTGTGATCACATGGTGGGGGAAGAGGTCCCCATCTGTCACAAGTATAGGGGAGGGGAATAGGGTGAAAGAAGGAGGGAGAGGGAAATGGGAAGATCCAAGTGAGTGGATAACAATCTGGCTGTAATTTGGATTTAAATTAAAGAAAGAAAGAAAAGAGAGAAGGAAAGAAAACTCTGTGGAGTCAACCACTAACCTCACCACAGAAATCCAGAGCAAAAACATGCCGACAAGTTAACTTTTCCAAGGATGGAATGGATATTCAATGATATAAATATGAACATTACTAACAGACTGATTTAGTGTTGCTGGATATTATTGTTTTTATATCTTCATCATTTATGCCTTCTAAATTGCATGAGGAGAAACTCTCAGGGGTACAACTCTGAGTCTATTACAAAACATGTTCGCTGAATGTTGTGTACTAACGTGTTTTGCTTATGACTGTCTGTAGATATACAAATATCTGCTAAGTTAAAAAATCCTGCTGTTACCAATAAATCAACTATTTTTGCAATATATTTAAAATTTAATGAAACCTTGGTGCTATCTATAAAATAGCTGCCCATCTTAATTTACTATAGTTGTAAGAAAACAATTTCTTATTGTCTATAAGAAAGGATTGTTTGCCCAAATGACGTAGATAAGATAGGTGCTCACTCCAGAGTCAGAAAATAGACTCAATTAAAACTCTAAACGTTCTTGCTGTCCCTATTTGTTCTTTGATTTAACATAAGGTCAGAGAGTCTTGAATATTGTGCCTTTATAATTGATCCTCCTTTCTGCCATGATTACACATTCAACTCTGCTTTAGACTGACTATTAATATTTTTTTGAAAACCAATCTGTTAGAGCAAATTTTATTAACAGAAGTGCACCTGAATTTAATCCAAGATTATACAATGCAGGTTACAATTTTAAAACATTTAAATCATATATATGAAATCTACAAAAGTTGAATAACAAAGGAGAAGTAATTCAAGTGAGTAAAGAGATCATTAAAGGCTTGTGCAGCCGTATGACAGTGTGACAGTGTTTAATCCATTCTTCAGAAGGAGAGGTAAGAACTGAGTCATGAAACAAATGGAAGGGAACAGTGCTATTCTTGTGTTACATATTTCCACAAAAATATTCCAGTATCTTGATGATGCCCAAGTAGAATAAGTACACAGAAAGCCATTCTCATGTCACACCTACATATATACACCACACACACACACACACACACACACACACACACACACACACACCACAATGATGCCTTAAATCTAGCCACTGGAAAAGAAAAGGTAATTCATAGGCAAACATAAATACAAACAATAACAATGGCTTATTTCTCCACAGATATGAGGCCCCTTTGGCGGATAATTTGTCTCTCCATATTAAAACTTTAAAAAGAAGTAAAAAGTTTTATAATACATGAAAGGATTCTTTTTATTTCTTAATCTCTCTTAACATGTTATATTTAATAGAATATCTAAAATATATTGTGAATATAGGAATATAAATAAATATAATATATATATTAAATATCACGGATGAAGTGTCATAGCACTATGTTATTTGCTGGTATGTACATTAAGCTGAGATGGTGGACTATTAATTCTTAATGCATTATGTATCAGTGAGTCATATCAAAATTCTAGAAATTCTGTTAGATGTTACAATAGTTACATGTAAACATTCAAATTATTTAAAATGCAATATTTAAATAGTTGGTGAATTCAGAATATGTCAAGAAAGATGAAAGAAACAGGCTAAGAAAAAAAAGTATGCAATATTTTCTTTTTCTTTAATTCTCACTGTAATACACCCATATACACATTGGCACATACACAAACTTTTGAGTATATTTAGTGTTGCTCATACGTATATGCCTTTAGGGCTGACCATGTGGTATTGGCTAGTCATTTAGGAGCCTTATTCATGGGGAAGACTAGTTCTCCTTCTTAGTAGTGATTGGTTGCCTACAGGTTTTCATCATGGAAAGTGATAATGTGTATGCCCCTAGCAATGTTCATTTTGTCAATGGGCATCATTTCTGTCTCTATCTCTGTCTGTCTGTCTCTGTCTCTGTCTGTCTCTGTCTCTGTCTCTGTCTCTGTCTCTCTGTCTCTCTGTCTCTCTCTCTCTTTCTCTCTCTCTCCCCTTCCTTTCTTCCTTCCTTCCTTCCTTCCTTCCTTTCTTTCATTTTGGAATTATAATATAATTATATTTCTGCTTTCTCTTTCCTTCCTCCCAGGCTTTCCACATACTTCTCTCATTCACCTTCAAAATATAGGCAACAGAGTCCATGTCAAATACATTTGCTCTAATTACTAGGGTGCCCATATGAAGCCTGCCCTGCCCATGGACTACATCTGTGTAAGGGACCTAATTCCAATCTATGCATGGTCTTTGGTTGGTGCTTGAGTCTCTGCAAGCCCCATCTAGGCCCTGGCTACTTGGCTTTGTTGGTTGTCTTGTGTAGTTTTTCCAGGCCTTCTATCATTCCCCTCACTTTTCCACTTGACCACCTACTCTTCATCCAGTGTTTGGATATGAGTGTCGGCATTTGTTTCAATTGGCTACTCAGCAGAGCCTGCCAGAGGACAGTTTTGCTAGGCTTCTGTCTGCAAACAGAGCAGAATATTGTTAACAGTGTCAGGGGTTGGCTCTATTGTGTGGTGTGGGTCTATGGTCTGGCCAGGCCTTTTTTGGACATTCCCTTGATCTCTGTTATTGGTTATTACATGCATACTCTCTCTCTCTCTATCTCTCTCTCTCTCTCTCTCTCTCTCTCTCTCTCTCTCTCTCTCATATATCCTGTTATGTACCATATACTTTTACATGTATGTATGTTCTTAGGGCTTACCACTTGACACTGGACATCCCAGTTTGTGTACTCTTCCCTGGCAATACTTAGTTTTATTCAGGCTGTCATATTGTAGAGACTTCATAGTTTCATTTTTCCCTGACAATTTAGAAAACAGTCTCATCCCAAGTATCCTGATTTCTGACTCTCATTATCTTCTTCTTGCTCTATAACAGAAAATAAGTTTTAAAATTAACAAAGTAGTAACTGTGATCTCAGATTATATTGTCAGAAGTAAATCATTCAAAGGTAAGGAGTCATTAATAAGAAAGTAGGAACATCTAAATATTTCTTGGATTATCTACTACATCATAAATATAAGAAGAAACCATTTCAAAGTGAATGAATAGAAAAGGATATATTCAACTATGTTAAGGTATCAAGAATGTGGTTTGCCTTCCTGTGAAGAGAATGTAATCTTGCCTTAGTCTGGGCCCAAGGTGAAAACAGTCTTGGGATGGCACCTGACTGAGACTTTGTCTCTGCAAACTAATAAACATCTGAGATAGACTCAGATGAGGAAGTATCAGCCCAAGATAAAAGACAGAGCTGGGAGACTCTGGCCACACTATTTTGCAAAATGCCCATCTATGGGAGGAGGGAACCATAGAGAGAGAGAGATCTGAGAGTCCTGCCGGATGGAGCAGAAGAGTTTGAGGACTGGCGATAGCGGCGTGGTGGTCTCAGGCGATGCCTCCAGGTTTGGTCCTTGGATGGTGTGGCTTCTTCTATTGATATATGATCTGCAAGACTCCTGAGAATTATGCCAGGGTTATTGCCCCCATTGGAATCAATACTCAGAAGGTTTCATTCTTTTTCTCCTTATTCTCTTTTTCCTCCTATTTAGGGAAGTCGGGTTGTAATGGAGGTACATGCCTTTAATAAATTCCTAATAAAGTAGAATGGTTAAGGAGTCAGAGCCAACACCTTCTCAATAAAATAATTGGGAAAATGATTAGAATAAATGAAGCCATGATGGTCAGACTTTGAAAAATAGTGCCTAACTGTAGTTCACCATCTCTGCTAGACAACAGAACGTAAAGGAAACTTTTTTGCCCAGTAATTTTTTGCATTATATGGATCAACTGAAGCCTCTATAGGAAGAAAGCCCCATAAAACCTGAAGGTTCTTCAAAACTGTTGAACTAGTTTAGACTTCAGAAAGTTACAGAAATAAGTTTGTAATATACATTAATGAAAAAAGAGGTTAAATGGGGTTCTTCATAGTTAGTTATAGTTAGTTGAAAATCCAAAGGTTGGGTAAAGAGAAGTGCCCAAAGCCAAAGCCAGGAAGATGAAAAGGAGACTTCATCAGCTTGGAAGACTTTATACTCCTATCATGAAAGTGAGAAGCCCTTCTAACACAAAGGGTAAAATTGTAAGAGGGCCGTGACCTAGTAGAGAGGATACATTATTCATAACACTAAGAAGGTCTGTGGGGTTACGTTTGTATATCTTAAAATCAAGCCTCAAAGGAATCAAGGTAATAAGTTAAATATACTTTATAAAAATTGTGATATTGAAGAAATAAAGAGAACTCTGCATCCAATTAATATAAACTCTTAAGATCTGGTTTCCAAACTAAATGGCCCTATACAGGGAGGAGAAAAGAAGACATTTCTCCAAAGAGGATGTACAGGTGGGGGTAAGGACATTATGTAGCACCTATTCTAGCCACTAGAAAAATGGAAATGAAATCATGACATGCTTTTACTGGAATAGCAGTATTTTAGTAAATGCTAAGAATTGACATGGATATGTAGCAAATTAAACCAACATTGCAGTAAACTGACATGATTCACACTTAGAAAGCAATTTTCACTTTCTCAAAAAAATTAAAATTATAGGCTCTGATAGGATGGTTCAGTAGTTAGGAACATTTGTTGCTCTTGCAGAGAACCCAGTGTTGGTTAACAGTACTGGTATTTATTGGTTCATAACTTCCATCACTCCAATTCCAAGCATTCTGACATCACTTTTGGCTTTCTTGTGTATTATTTTGCATATGATCCACATATAGATAAGCAGGCACAAGTATGTACCAAACATGTGAATTCATGCATTTTTCTCTGTGTGTATGTCTGTGTCTGTCTCTCTGTCTCTGTCTCTCTGTGTGTGTCTCTTGGTCTCTCTCTCTTATGCATTAATGAGCAAATGTGCTCTTACACACACACACAGAGACAGAGACAGAGACAGAGACAGAGACAGAGACTGAGAGACACAGAGAGAGAGACAGAGAGGCAGAGACAAAGACAGAGACTGAGAGACAGAGAGAAAGAAACTCGCCTATCTTTGACTCGGACTTCCAGATACAAAAATTGATCATAAATTCAGTATGCACTCCTAAAGACATAATTTCAAGTAACCATAACAGCTGCACTTACAATATCCAATGCAAATATCAGTCAAGACTAGTGACATTAAAACTAACCATAGTAACTTTATTCCCCATTTTCACTGATTCTCTTTAGAGCTCAAGAAGATTCTTAAAAAGGGTGATGTTATTCTTTTCTTCAATGAACCTTAGGCCTCACTAAGATGACTTAAAATCTGTGTCTGACCTCAGATGCTTATGGAAGACTTTTGTTCTCTTTCTCTGTCCATTGCTGCTCTGACAAGACTCCCACTAGGGGCCCAGAAGGATGAATGTATATGGTTATCTGGGTGCCTTGGGATATTTACAGCACAGTACCTGGTTCAGAGACAAGAAAAAAACTGTGAGAGGAGTTATTTGCATCTGGTTTGGATGCCAGAGCCTTCAGGTATTGGTCCAAATGGCTTCACAAATCTAGCCACATCTCACTGCAGTCTCTCTTCTCTCTTGGTGCTCCAACAAAAGTGCAAAGGCCACCCAGTGGTCTCATCTTCCCTCCTGATTTGTAGTCAAAAGCTTCCTGACTGCATAGATTACATAATAACTATACTCTTTGTTTGGTGATATAAGACCATACTTTCCTCTGAAGGCTTTGACAAGTAGATACCAACTCTGGTAGAACTGAAGCCTTTTTCTCTATAGACTCCACTGGGTTTCTGTAGCATTAATGTGTTAATAACTCTTAGTAAGGCTTCTGCCTGAAGAATGATTTATTTCTATGTCTCTTCCAAACCTCCTTTCTTCATTCCTAAAATTTAACTGGATAAAAGCAACGCTACATGGGGCCAGAAAAAGTTACTTGGCCTTTTAGTGCCTAAACAACAAGCTACAGAGAGTTTCTTCTTTCCTAAAGTCAGAAAAAGAAACCACTTGGCTCAGATATCAAAGGGGAGTTTAGAATGCTTTGAGGAAGATGCTACAGCATCAAGAATCCGTATGAGGCTGGGTTTGAGATCAGAACATGCAACAGCATGGCCAATTCTAGGTATTGAAGAAACATACTTCAAAGACACTCTAAAGCTTAAGCCCCTGAGGCTGGGGATCAGGACAGGAGTTTCTTTTAGCTTGAATTTGAAAGCAGTATTGCTAGTATCTCCTTTCATTGAAATGATAAAGATTTAGGGGACAGTTTTATTCAAATTCAAATAAAAGTCAAATCTAATTTGGGCTTAAGGTCAAGATTTAATTTAGTCAGATAACAGATATTTAAAATGCAGGAGGAGAGATTCAGGAAAGTTATTAATGAAGAAGAGTGGTTTAATGTGATGTCTACAGAATTATGTTCCTAGTAGTATAGAACACATGCACACACACACACACAGAGAGAGAGAGAGAGAGAGAGAGAGAGAGAGAGAGAGAGAGAGAGAGAGAGAGGGAGGGAGGGAGAGAAACATAGAAAGGGAAAGAGAAAGAGAAGGGGAAAACAATATATTCGCTGTGTTGTACTAATTAGCTTTTAGTTGCTGTGACAGAAACTTCTGACATAGAAACATGAAGGGAAAAAGTGGGTTTCATGGTTGCTAAGTGACACACACTTGTGTGGGGTATCATGGTAACATAAAGATATAACATAAATTAGCTCTCTTTGGGAGAATGAGAGGCCTAAAAGATTTTTTAAAAGTTGTCTAAACCCCAATATAAGATACAAGCAGTTAGACCCAGAGAGTAACCACGGCATTCATTCCCTCTTGAGCTAACAGAATACAGTTGCCTAACAAACCACCCAGATGGCCATTATAACCAAGGCCCACAGAACCACATATGGCCTTGGCGTTTATCTAAGGGTCACAAAGTTCTTTGAAGAAACAGATTTAAAAGGTAGGGAAAGAGTTGTAAGGAGATTTGAGCTTACAGCTACAAGGAAGAGCCCCACCAGAGATAGCATTATGTAGCAACTGACCTGCTCCACATGAGATAGGATTACTAAGAAAACAGTCACTTCCCTGGGCAAAATGGTGAACAAAGAGAACAAAGAAAGTTAAGCCATTGGTGGTCTTGGCACCTTTTTCTGCAGCCTGTCACCTTTGGACAATTAGACCCCCTTATGTTACTCAACCAATAGATGATTGCCAAACTAGGATTCTCCCTGCTTTAGGGGCAATGTGGGGTCAAGGACTTAGGAAAGGTCCCCACATCGATGGCCTGGGGTAATTTCTAGATACTATTGACTTGGTGTAGGGTACAATCCAGCTACAGCTGAAACATTAAATACTCCTCTTGCAATTAAAGCAGTTTCAGGTCTTTCTGGTTCTTTTTTTGGGGGGTCTCAAGATCTGGCACAACATCTTCTTCAGTACTGATCAAGAAGTCCACAGAATACAGAAAGTATTGTCTCAGTTGGCCATCTTCTTTCTCTTCTTTTATTCTGTGTATCCACTCTGCTTTCTGACCTGCTCACATAGTAGAATATGTGTTCCTTCCTATGTCAGCCCTAGCTGATTCTAAATCCACATACGAGAAGAATGCTGACAGACATTCATATTATGGATCACAATTCTTTTAAAGCAAATGTTTTCTGTTTCATCTTTCCCATGGGCAGACGGTTGTTTTAGCAGAAATTTGAGATAGTGTGGATGTTACTTACTTGGTAAAGCAACTTGGAAATTGAAACCAAGATCAAATTTGGCACCCACACAAACAAGATATAAGACCTATGTCCCCTTCGCTCCTCTCTGCAGAGCATTTAGGTTATGCAAATGCATTGGCGAAAGAAGATAGAACAGTCAGAGATACAAATATTTCATCCAAGGTTGACAAATGTTGTACATTTAACAGCTTAAATTTCCAATAATTTAAGAGCAAACAAAGGAGACTGGGGAGGGAGATGGGTCAGTAAGTAAAGTGCTTTCATGAAAGGATGAAGACCTGAGTTAAAATCTCCAGTATTCATTAAAAAAAAAAAAGCCAGGTGTAGAGATATGCAGACTTGTAACCTCTGAAAGGAGGTAGGAGAGTTTGAAAAACTCACGAATTTAACCCTAACTTCAGTGCTAGGCCCTCAAACAAAATTACCTAAAAACATGTACACATGTATATACCACACACAAGTGAATATGTGAATAGATAAACAGTATAAACATATGCTTTGGATTTGCAAAATGTCTGAAAATTAGTGCTGTTAAAGTTTACACAAAACTTAAAAATTAAACACAGAATTATTATCTGAAAGATTGGTACCCAACTTGATCCATGTTCATAGCATATATTAAGAAAAGCCTAGTATAATATTAATGACATTGTGTTCAGCATCATTTTTTAAGACATAAATTCTCAAAGAATAAAGTGTCAAAAGCAGTCATCATTGGTTATAGATATAATTTTATCTTTAATAATGTAAACTAATAATAACGTAGAATTACTCTTCCTAGTTGCTTTAGTAGTGTAATTTTTAATATTTGGTATTTTGGTCTTTATCTACATTTACATTTGATTTTTCTTTTTTTTTCACATTTATGTGCAGTAAATAGCTTTCAAATGAGATGAACTGGGTTTTAATGAAAATTATATGTTCCTCACAGTGGCAATGCAGTGCTCATACAATAATAAAATGTTCAAATATTTACATCCCAGAAAAGTTATCTAGTGTCTTTAATTTTCCACCTGTCCTTTCAGTTTCTGATATTCTTTAATCCAATAAGAACACATGTCGAGAAGCTCCTGAGTGAAAGCTTGAAGTGAATTTTAAGTGATTAAAAAAGAAATAGAATTTGTGCCTCTCAAACTTCAGTAGCTTAAATCACAATGTAGGTGAAATGGAAGGACTAGACAGCACTGATGAGTGGAATACAGTAAAGTATCTGAAAAGACTTCCACTAATAGATTTAATTTTATTTTTTTAATAAATAGTGAGGAGCGATTTCAAAAATTGGGAACACTAATGAATAAGAAATAACAATAAACCAATACGAGTTATATTTTGAAGGCGTGCATCCACACACATTCATATGTGTTTTACCGCTCTTCTGTTTTGGGATCATGAAAGAAAACAAAGCTGGCCACAAACCTTTAGAATATTCCTGAGAAGGAAAAGAATCTGATTTAATAATTAAGTCATGGTCTAAGTGCAATACCTTTTAGTGTGTGTCTGGCTATTCAACCAAAATAGTAGGAAAAAAAACAAATAAATATCAATACTTGGTTATTTTCTAAGTTTATCTAGAAATCCCAGAAAAAAAAAAAAACAAAACAAAGAGCAATATAACTCATGCAGAGCTACACATACCGTAAGAATTGGAGATTTTTTAAAAATTGGATATCTGAAACAAATTTTGTATTTGAGGGACAACACTTGGTGTATCATTAAAAGATGCAATGACTAAAAAAAATGGGTGAAGGACAATTTCTATGGTCTGTGGTTGGAAAACTGAGTTCATGATGATAGCTACACACACACATCTTCTTATTATTCATCCAAGGACTAACTAAAACAGGTAAAATTGAAAGCAATCTTGCCGCTAGGCGACTTTGGAGTTTGATAAACTAAATCACACTGATGCAAACCATTTATTCTATGATAACTGCTTAAGCACAAGACAGAATGTCTGGGGCAAAAATAGATAGTGCCAGCTGGGAGTGGCAGCTCATGCTTGTAATTCCAATAGCTGAGAAGCTGAGGGAGGATGATTCCGATGAGCCTGAGGTCTGATTTACGCCATGTACTGAATTCCAGGGCAAATTGGGTCACAGTGAGGAACATTATCTCAAACCTGCACCCACTAACATTTATATTATTACACATGGATAAAATAGACAAATACAGCAGGAAGAATCATGAGACAATCAGGAATTATATAAGTGTTACATTCATAGCGATTTGGCCATTTTATTTGGCAAACTTGAAGCAAACATCTTTCCTGTCTTTTTGAGTCTAAGTTTCTGAATGAAGATCAATATCTATCATATCTCATCTCTATTAACTTAAAACATCGATCTTGATCTAAAAACATATTAACCCCTAATGAACTGAGCTTAATTGTAAGGCTAAACTATCTGGTCTTCAACCCCATCAGAGACTGGAGAAAGAATGAAACTTAAATACCTTCATGAGCCAGAAGTAAGAAGACTTAATGCATATGTCACTAGATGGTTATTGTATTGCTATATGCTGAAGCTAATGTTTTCTTTACAACATAACTCTTACAAGATATGTTATTTTATTTCAAGAACAATATATGTTGTGACTCTTAAAAGCTGTTATTGTAATTGTATGCATTTTTCCTTGTGTTGGTGTTACCTACTTAAGTTGGCTTAAGAGATGTACTGAAGTAATTCCAAGAGGATTCGAACTAGCTGACCTCATTGGAACTAGTTCTAGACACTTCTTGTTTTCCCAAACAAAGTAAATATAGCTTGTTGTTTTCTACACCTGGACATTTATTACAGTACGTTGAGAAAAATGTCAAATATCTGTCCTTTGAGAACTGTAATATTTCAAAAGAAACAAAAGATTGAGAAAAGTGCTATTAAAATATGACAACCACAATTACTCAAAAAACATAAATTGAGATAAAATAGAAATATATTAGTGTATAAAATTAGGTATGACTCCTCTAGAGAAGTGTTCAAACATCATTTATGGGCTTATCTCTGTTATGATTGGATGCAAACATAACAGGGGGATTTCAATAATACGTGTTGTTGTGACAAAGTGGTATCAACAACATGTTAATATAATGTAGCCTCTTATGATTGTAAAACAAGTTACACTGTAATTATCTGACTAAGCATTTCAAAGAAGATAAACATTGGGTTTATGTAATCATAAAATTAATTAAAACTCCCACCTATTGTCACCTACCATCTACAGGACTGTTTCAGAGCTTGGTTTTTCTTTTCACCACAAGTACTTGTAAATGGCTAAGCAGTATTTTGAATCAACAATAATGAAGCTATCAAGTTTGATTCTCAAGAACATTTTAGAGAGATTTAGTCTTTATTACTACGTAGGGTTTGTTTGTGTACACATGGATGTCTTTGTGTGGGCATGTGTGTCTATGTATATGTATACATACAGAAGACAGAAACTGGTGTTAGTTGTTTTTTTGATCATGTTCTTTTTGTCTGGCTGTTGGTTGTGTCATTTCATTTGAGACAGGGTTTCTTAGTGTACACAGAGTTGATTAGCTATCTAGACTCAAAGTGCAATGAGCTCCACCAAGATTTCTGTCTCCTCTCGCTAGCACTGGAGGATAGGCAAACCCCATGTTCATGCCATGTATTCACATCAATGTAGAGTATCTGAAAGCAACATGTCTTCACACTTACATTTTCCCACTGAGCAGTCTCCCCTGCCCCCATTGCTATTTTTGGGTGAATAATGATCATGGTGTCTCTTCCACTGAAGGAATAAGCACTGTACTAAAACACTAAATATACATTTGGCCTGTGTACCTTGGGATATAATTTCACTCCTTGTCTTTCTTCTTATTGAACAATCAACCAAAAGCTACAAAACAAATGAAAATATTAATATATTGTCTATTTCTAGACACTTAAATTCTCAAGGAAATTTGAAATTGCTAGACTACTGGCCAGTGGAGGCATGTGTCTAAATGAAGATTAAAATAATTCAATGGCTTTTTATCTTCTCTGCTTTATACTCAAATTACTATATCTACTGTATTTTTTAAATAAAATGTATATTAAAACATGACTATTCACTTGAGTATATGGGCAAATTAAGCAGTATAGAATAAATTACCTTTGGTGTTCCCAATATTTTAATTCTATTGCTCTCCTCTATTTATTTCAAGGATAAAATAAAATATGACAGTTTATCATGATGGCTATTATATTGAAAAATTCTTGGGGGTGGAACGTTGTCCAAGCAATCAATTTCCTTTTCTATGGCAAGCCATAAAATTAATGTGCCCTACATCACACTTACATGGTCTGTAAATAAACATATGTGATGATTAAGCAAGTCTTCATTCCCCAAATGTAGAGGTGCATTGTTAAAATATTAACAAGTGGAAAATACTGTTGTTCAGTGTTCCATAGGAACACGATGGCTGTTAAGAGAGGAATTCACAAAGTAATCAATTGTCATTAACTCCTCTAAGAAAGGTCTTTTAAATGAATGAGTATATAAGTCTAATATTTGCGTCTTTTACTAGATAATTTGTCACTGAAAATATTTTCCAATAATAAATAAAATATGCTAGTCCTAAATTTATCCTATAAAATATGTATAAAAATGTAAACTAGAAGCATCTCTTTCGAAAGCAGAGTGATTAAAGAAAGGTGTCACTGCTGTAGAGAATAAGACACAAGCTCAGACAAAACTACTACTAATGTTTTAATGTTCCTGAGACATGGAGTATTTCACATGTTGTACTTTCTGGAGTTTTAAACGCCCTTCATTTGATCTACTTTCTTTTAATGAAGAGTAAGATTGCCATTAATCTTAGTGCGGTTGCTATGGATCTGGTCATTCAAGCATCACAGTAATATAGTAGCTCCTAGACATATTTTTAGGGAAGGCATACCTAATTTCATACATACACATAAAGAGAACACATAGAAATACAATAAAATAGACCAATTTTTGATCCTTTGCCTGGAGAAATCGCTTGAATGTAATGGAACCTCAGAGACAAGAACTGGATATTGGGTAAGCAGTGCCGATATTAACATAAGCTACGGTATTTATCAAAGTATTGACAGTATTTATTATTTAGCATATCATTTTATATAGCGCTGAACACTTGACTCCAATGTGCTGTTTAAATCATGAAAAAATAGGCCATGTGTAATGGAATTGGATCCTAAAAAGACAATCTTTAAGACACTTTTATAAATAGAGTAACGTGTTCCTACTGAAGATCCTTTTTATTTTTTCTTAATGTAATTATAATTATTCTTTTTTGGTTTGTGTCCCTGTATGTCTAGACGCGCGCGCACACACACACACACACACACACACACACCATACACACTAATGTTCATGTTCATATACAGCTCCGTCATTCTCGAATTTCTTTAACAATTTCAAAGATTTTTTTATTGATCTGGAGGGATGATTTAATGGTTAAGAGAACTGGCTGCCCTCTCTTGGCAGGGCTACCTCACATGTTCGGTCCTGATGCGACTTGATGAGCTTGGGTGGGTGGGCAGGAGTGGGCTCCACTTTTCTGAGGAATAGGGGAGGGGGGAGGGAGGAATATGGAAGGAGGGCGAGACCAGGAGGAGAGGAGGGAGGGGGCTATGATCGGCATGTAAATTGAATGAACAAACAAACAAATTTACAAAATTAAAAAGGAAAAGCACTGGCTGTTGTTCTTACTGAGAACCCAGTTTCAACTCTGAGAACATACACGGCAGCTTATAATGCACCATAATGCCATTTTCAGGGGATCTGACACCCTCATTTGACTACTAAGGACAACAGACATGCATGTGGTACATAGACATATATTCAGAAAAACACTCATACGTATATAAATAAATAAATGGATCTTTAGGTATTTCTTAATTGTCTTTATAAAACATATACCATCACTATTATGCTTCCTACATCAATTTCTGGCTTACTTTATTCATAATACCCATCCTTATATAGCACATCATGTATTTTTTAAAATATATATGGTTACTACAACTCCTTTCCCTTGTTTCCCCCAGAGCAGAGAATTTGAATTCTACAAGAATACATACTCTCTACTGACCTACTAAGAGCCTATAGAAGTGCCTGGTATGTTGTTTAAACTTATTCAGTATTTTTTGAATGAGTAAATATTAACAAATTGAATTAATCATACTTTACTCTTTAGGGATCTTGAGAAATATATGGTGTTTAAAACATATGATTAAGAAAATCTGCTTATAAAGGTCACAAGAAAGCATCAGATTAATAACATTGGAGTGGCAAAATACTTAACAATATTAACAGTGCTAGATTGGAATAATTAATTAGGAACAGAATAAAAATAGGTAAAATAAGGAAAAAAGCACTTTAGCCTTCTAGCTGAGAAAAAAAAAACCAGCATCACCTACAAATAGAAAATGTAGATTTGAACTTGGCAGAAAGTGAATTAGAATAATCCACATGACATGTCGTAACTGATCTTATTTCTGATCTTGTTCAATTCAAATATACTTCTTTAGCAGAGAAACACAACATAAGATGGATGTGTACAAACAGGTATTTCAATACCCAAAATTTAAAAAAGACTTAGAAAGCACAGAGAATCTTGGAAAGGATTTTCAGGAGGAAAATAATCTGAAAAGTATATGACCCAGTGAATAGTCCAACAAAGGCATCACAACACAAAGGCCCTTGGTAAGCCTCAGAATCTATGTTAAAAATAAATATCCCTAGAAGTGATAGTGTAGGATTGTTTACTTTTGCTGTATTTATGGTCCTGTGTGGTCCTGTCCATGTCTAAGACAAAATGTTTGAAGTAATTTTCCTTTCTGTTGTAGCTACACAAATAATTTAGCTTAATAAAATGAGGAGGATTTGGATTTTATACTTAAAACTAGGCAAAAAGTGACTTTATCTGCCATGTTAATTAGCTACTTATTCAGCTGCCAGGTTAATTAGGATAAGTGTTCCCTACAAACTAGAGGAGCATTATTTTTGGTATCTCTGTCTCTCTCTCTTAGTCCTGTTCATGTAACTGCCAGGAAACATCTATTTAAGGAGAAAGGGATTTTCTTGTTTAGTTTCAGAGTCTATCCTAGAGAGGAAGGCATGTTAGAACAAACCTGATGAAATTACAATCACAGTAAACAGCCGTGGCAAGATATGCTTTTTCAAGCCACATCTGTAGTGACCCGTGTCCTCTAACAAGGTGCCACCCTTGGGAAATCTACTCAAAATTTGATTTTCCTCAAAGATTTGAGGAAACTAATGATGCCCGAAACACCGTCCAAGGTGGTGTCTGACACACCCAGAGATTTGCTTTCACACTAATCTACATAGCTCTCAATCTGATAAAGCTGACAATAAGGATTAATCACTGATTCCTTTACACGTATTTCTATGGACAGTTAGCATGTGATTCAGAGAAGACAAGATTGGGAAGATCAGCACTGAAAATAAGCGGGCACCAATGAACAGTCTGGAGAACGAATATAGACTCTTTTTCTCTATGAGTAGGGATGAGGTCTTTTCTCACTCATCTATGCTTGCCAAGCTTTAGTATCCAGCACTTGCATGAGAAAATCACCCAACCTCATCTGTTTGTGCCCTCATAATTTTAGGTATAGAATGCAAGATTTATATTGGGTTTTCTGGCTTTGAGAATTTTGGATTTGGACTGAGCATGCTCACAAGTTTCCATGGGCTCTAAGAAGCCTGCATATAGTTATTAAACTTCTTATTTGCCATGATAAATTTCAACTTCAGATTGTAACACTAGTATGTTTGTTGAGGTAGATTATTAACCTAATGAGACCTGGAGTCACATGGGATATGGGCTTCTGAGCATGCCTGTGAGATATTTTTTTGATTAGATTAATTGAGGCAGGAGAACTGTCCATTTGGAATGACACCATTTCTTAGTATTTTACCAGACAAATAAGAACACAAAGGACACTGGGCACAGCCATTCAGCTTTGCTCCCTGTCTGTGGCTGCAATGTGACCAGCTGGTTGAAGCTCCCTCTGACTTGCCCTCCCTGCTACAATAGACTGCACTTTCAAACTGTGAGCATAATCATCCCCTTTCCCTTAAGGTCCTTTCCTCAGAATGTTGCTTTACAACAACCTCACTACTAAGGCAAGAATACATTATGAGGAACATATGGCTAATTTCACCGTTATATGAAAGATCTAGGAATGTATTTACATAACCTAAAGGGTATCATCTGCCACATGCCAAATATGTATAAGACAATCTCTTCCCTTGTTAGAATTGTTTTCTTTGCCAGATTATTTTTCTACATTTGTTCTGGTAAGTAATTTACTCCTACAATTGACTTTATACCAAGTTCTCAAATATTCTCCGGTTGCTTTTCTATCAGCATTTACAAACCTACTGGGCTTTAGTCAAATCAAACTTGAAGTAAACTTTCAAGCAGATGCAAATTGAGAGGGATTTGCTTCTGGGTCTGTACTCCTATCTAGGGTTTTGAAAGCCTCCACATATCTGATATAAACATATTTTATTTTTATTTTTAGTGTGTGTGTGTGAGAGAGAGAGGGAGAGAGAGAGAGAGAGAGAGAGAGAGAGAGAGAGAGAGAGACAGAGAGAGAGACAGAGAGAGAGACAGAGACAGAGACAGACAGAGACAGAGACAGAGACAGAGAGACAGAGAGACAGAGACAGAGACAGAGAGACAGAGAGACAGAGACAGACAGAGAAACAGATAGAGACAGAGAGATGGACAGATAGACACAGAGACAGAAAGAACATGAAATTGAGTGGGTAGTTAAGATTTGGGGAAGATCTGGAAGTTACTGGAGAAGTAGAAAACATGATCAAAGTATATTATATGAGAAATTAAATAAAATTGAAAAAGCAGCTTAATTTACTTATATTCACAAATGTCTTGTGGACATAGAAAGACACACATACAAGTTTCAAAAATCACAGCATAAGCATCTGTAAGAGAGACAAGAGAAAGACGTCTTTAGTTTACCATATACCCTTCAACCCTCTGATGAGGTTTCCAGGAAAATTCAGACATATTTTAGTAAATAATTGAACATAAAGAAAATACTGTTTTAGAAAATTAAATACGTAACAGGAAATATTATATTAAAATACTACTCTATATGTATATTTCTTTCTACTGAGAGATACCCAAATATATAGTCATTTTCCTATAATGTCTTAAAATAAATGATATCAAATGCTATTAAAATAATTAGAAGTGTTGCACATTAATACACACTCATATTTTGTTTTGTTTTTCAAAAGAATGTAGCATGAAAGCCAAGGGAATTTCTTACCAAGCATGTATCTCCTCTGAGGTTTCCATGGTGTCAAAGTCATTGGTACATAACAAGAAATGTCAACTCAGTAATGGTCTCAGGTGTGATCTCTGTCCTTGCCATATGTTTTCATTTTCCATAAACAACGTATTTGTCAAAGTGGGTGACAGCCATCACTAATCAAATTACCATGATCGGCTTTAGAATTTAATGAGAAATCCCTCAGAACTCCTTCTAGCCCATTGAGTTGCTTTTTCCTGGACATCTTTTAATGTGGGTTTTTTACTCCTTCACACAGGGGACACCAGAAATTGTCCCTAGGATTTTTGGTCTCTTATTTCTCACTGAGAAAGTGGGTGGACACAACTGACACAGCCATACCTTTGTCATACATTGCTACCATGAATAGTGGGAGAAGGTACTGCTATAGATTTGAGGATTTTATAAAGAAAAGGGTAAAAATTATAGCTGGGATATGGATCTATAAAGTTAACATTGATGTTGTCATAGCAATGCTTTAGGTTCCTCTTATTGGATTAGTATAGAGCCAACTCTATGCAGGTTTAATGGAGGAAACAGATTTCTTTTTTAATTTTATTTTATTAATTTATTCATATTACATCTCAATGGTTATCCCCTCCCTTGTATCCTCCCATTCCTCCCTCCCTCCCATTCTCCCCTCCCCTATGACTGTGACTGAGGGGGACCTCTTCCCCCTGTATATGCTCATAGGGTATCAAGTCTCTTCTTGGTAGCCTGCTATCCTTCCTCTGAGGGCCATCAGGCCTCCTCATCCAGGGGACATGGTCAAAGGTGAGGCACCAGAGTATGTGTGAAAGTCAGACCCCACTCTCCACTCAACTGTGGAGAATGTCCTGTCCATTGCCTAGATCTGGGTAGGGGTTTGAAGTTTACGGCCTGTATTGTCCTTGGCTGGTGCCATAGTTTGAGCGGGACCCCTGGGCCCAAATCTGCCTATCATAATTTTGGAAATAGATTTCTTGCATAAGCATATGGACTGACTGAGGTTACTTGGATATATATTTCATTTGTATGCCCATGCATGTGTGTACACATTAAATTATTATTATTACATCATGTTTGTTATACACTTGGCCACAGGTCATTGTAAAGCTACAAAATAAGAATGTTACAGTAGATTGAACACAGCATTAACCAAAGGTCACCTTTCAAAGAAAGAAAAATCGGCAGCAAATGCTCACTCATCCTACAACTGTTTCTATACCATTCTATAATATAAACCGACCTTCCTGTACCAGAGCTTCTTGTTCATCTACATACTGTGTTTTGTTCAGTAAACTATGACAGAAGAGAGAACATGCTAGACAAATCTGTGCTCATCGCCTCTGCGCACTGCCATGCCATGGACAATCTGTACTATTGTGCTGAGAGATGAAAGACCCTTTATGTAAGAGTGCAGACATCACAGGCAGCTTGCAGCTAAGGACCAGAAGAATCAAGTAATTTATTCTAAGGTTGCCAGAGTTGCAGGAGGGAGTGCAGCCAAGACATAATGATCATGTAGCTGAGATCAGAATGAGTTACCAAAATGCACAATGTTGTCTGCTTTCTGCTTCCCTGTACATACATTTAGACGGAGCTCTGCATTTAAATTTGATTCATCTCCATGAAGACAATGTTATTGTCTTTTAACCAGTTAATGGTTATGTCATTGGTTCCAGTTTGCTTGACAGAGCCATCTCTTACCATCTCTATCTATTTCTATAACCATTTACCTGTGCTATCTCAAGTTACATAATTTCTTTTCACTTTGGTATTAACATATTTACAAAATAGATTGCACAGTATGCTCTGGCCACTAATCAATCTCATGTATATAGTACAGCAATATGATCTTTTCCAAAAGAAAGGATCTTTCCAAAGAACCTAACGTGTTCACTGTCTTTATTTACATTTTCTTTCTAGAAAAGTCTTAGGGCAGGGTAAAATCAGTTTTTTTCTATTTGACATGCACACACGCGCACGTGTGCGCACGCCCGCGCGTGCACACACACACACATCCATCATGATGTCATTTCTAAAAAAATGAATAATTAAAAAAATCAATGAGATAGGAGGTGATAAGAATTACAGTGGATCACTGCATTGGTTACATGACACAATAATATTAGTGCATTATGTCACTATTATTGATAATATGAGTTCATACATTTTTACATTTATTTAGTATGTGTGTGCATGCCTCTGTATATGTGTGTGTGTGTGTGTGTGTGTGTGTGTGTGTGTGGGTGGGTGGGTGTATAATGAACTCTATAAAGTTCATTATTATCCCTACTTCATAATAGGCACCAAAAATTATCAGCTACACAATACTATCATGAGACAGCTTTTCACCTTCTTGGTTTGGAGAAAAGTTTTAACTAGTTCATGTAAAAAATAATTTTTGTGTGCTTTGTAGGTAAGTTTACATATAAACATAGTTTTATAAATTTCACTATTTAAAATCTACTATTTTTTTTTAGATAAAATCTATTCCCTCGCATCTCACCTCTGTTCACATACCTTCTTTGCCTAAGCATAAGCTGTATAAATAGCTACCTGATTTTATCCAAAGGATTCTCTGGTCATGATTTTACAGAGTTCTTTGATATCTGTCTTTTTTCTAGACATGTATAATATTTTACTTTACATTGCTCTATATTTATCTCTACATTTGTATGTGTACATGTGTGTCCTATGTCTTAGTATGTTCCTCAACGTAGCATGAAAACATCATCTTTAAGAAGTTCTCGTTTTGAATATTTTAAAATGTGTACATGGTAATCTTGGGAGGCGGTGATGTTATTTAAATATTTTTCATCTGTACATTTCTAAAGTTTTCCAGGGTATACCACTGAGAGAATTCTTGCAATAATTATGACTTGTGACCATTATACATTTATTTCTACTGAAAGATTCCAGGAGGTAGCTACTTAGCCAAAGAACACATACATTTTTAATTTTAATAGACATTACTAATTTGCTTTCCAGAGGGTATAAAAGTGACTCCATTTGGTAGCAAGTTGTACATTTGCTACCAGTCTAGATAACAAAGATTTCACTGTGTCCTTCACACTGGATACTAACATCCGGTAGGGCAGAAGTACCTCAGAATTTTTGTTTACCACTATTTTTTACCACCTCTCATCTAGGTTATTGATTTAAGAAGAAAACAATATTCTGATCATTAAGAGTTGTATACTTTTAATAACACTTGGAAAGAAAATGCTATATTAATTTCATGAAGTTCTCCAATAAATATTTGTCAAATGTCTCTCTTTGTTGAGTTGTAAATGTATTACAATAGGATTTGATTGCTGCATTTATAAATCCTTTGTATGAACATTCTTTCAAATGTAATATTGTTATTGTTTGCCTTGTTCTGAATTCTATTTCTAGGAATGCTCACTAGTTTAGGAATTTACCATGGATTACAGTTAGTATTGACCTTAAGCTTAGCATAATGGAAAAAAATGCTTTGTAAAAGCAAAATTTACTTTGTTCTAGTTATTGAAATAAGAAAAAAATCACAGCTAAATCTGATTTACATTTTAATAATTTCTTTGTTTTACATTTTACAACTTATTATTTGATTATACTTACTTTCAAAAATGTAGAGAAAGAGATTAAATGAAAATAAAAATTATTCAGTATCTCTTCCACAAATATGTTATAGGATTATGTATGCTTTCTTCTTTTTGTACATTACACAACATTTAAAACCAAAACCAGTATCATAGAGTGCTTAAACCTTCTAATGTCGTCCTAAGAAATGACCATTTCTTCATGAAAAAAACCATGATTTTACAGTCGATAGTGTCACAGCTAAAATATAACAGAAATATGACTATTTAATTTTTCACATTCAGATTGTTTTGAATATTTTGCTATTACAAGTAATGTCCTTCTGTACACATGATGCTTCGAATGACTCTCTCATTCCTTTTTAGAGAGAGGTCACTTGAATTCCAAGGTTCATGAGCTATTTTCAAGCCTCTGAAGCACTGTACCAAACTGCCCTCCAGAAAAATGGCTTCACCCTACAACCATATGTATATCCCATTTCAACCTCATAGTCATTTTTAACAGCTTGGGGAAGTGGGTATTCTCTCTGACTGCCATTGCTGTGGATTTAAATGGAGAAAGGAAACTGAGAGTATCTGTGCCATGTTCCCTTACAAAGTAAGGATTCCCTATTTCTGCAGGCCATTTGCTTTCTGTTGGGATTCTGGAAGAGTTTGTGTCATGGGTAAGCCTCTTATGACAAGGGCACTGTCTTGTTTTTCTTACCAAATGCTCTTCTTTCTAGCCAGAGGCATGAAGGCTGTGTGTAGTTCTCTCCTTTTTTTTTTTTTTTTTTTTTTTTTTTTGCTTGTTTGTTTCTTTGGTTTTTTTTTTTTAAAGACATGTACATCTCTCAAATGACCATAAGTTAAAAAATATATATATACATATATATATATATTTTCTTGAGGCAGACATGCTGTTTTAATATCTTAGTGGTAAAACTGGGCCATGTTTTTTAAGTTATGAAGCATTTCTAACCATTCCACAGACCTTCACTGAGGAATGATAGTAAGAAGTAAACTTTTGGCTGTATTGTCTTTTTTTTTTTTTTTTTTTTTTTGGCATGGCCTCTGAAACCGTGTCCATTGATATTGCTTCTCCGTGCTCCTTCCAACAACCATACCTGGATGGCATGCCAATTCTTTTGTTTGTTTGTTTGTTTGTTTGTTTGTTTGTTTCGAGACAGGGTCTCTCTGTGTAGCCTTGGCTGTCCTGGACTCACTTTGTAGACCAGGCTGGCCTCGAACTCAAAGCGATCTGCCTACCTCTGCCTCCCGAGTGCTGGGATTAAAGGCATGCGCCACCACGCCCGGCTTGGCATGCCACTTCTTGATGAGCAAATTACATTCTCCTTAGCTAATATGGCCTTTGGTACCAAGGTCACATGATAACATCTAAATACCAGCTGCCTACAGCTGAATCAAGTCTCTTCAATTGTGATACTGTCCCTTTGACATGTGTAAAGGGATTTAATCCAGCAATATGGCTACTCTGGCAGGAATAGAGACACATGCTTAGTACACACCATTAATTCCAAATAATGTTGGTAAAGTTAGTTAGCTTATGGAAGGAAACACCAATGTTTGAAAGTGACACCTAATTGAGAAGCCAAAAAAGTGAAGAATGAGAGAAAGGTTTGAGAGAATGATGGAAGAAAGGATCCAAGCCCAACTTGAACCAGAAGAGACAGGAAAAAGGGGACTTAGATGAGGAGTTCAGAGAGAGAGAGGGAGAGAGAGACAGAGAGAGAGAGAGAGAGAGAGAGAGAGAGAGAGAGAGAGAGAGAGAGAGAGAGAGAGATTGATTTACTGGGAGAGTTTTATAGAGACAGGTTTTAGAGAGAACAAGTTAGACACAGGTGAAGACATAAAACAGAGAATGAGAAAGAGTCAGAAAATTAGGACATATGCTAGGGTTAGTATGAGTCCAAGCAGAGTCATTCAGTCAGAAGCCAAGAAAACCCACTTTTGAATCAGTCAGCTTGGAAAGGAGAACCAGAAGAGCTGAGCTGAATTTTGAAGGCATAATTCTGTGTCATGCAGGAAACGCACAATCAACATTTTTATCTTTCCCCAAATTAAGGCATCAAATGGCTTGCTAAACAGAGTATCCATGAATTTTCAGTTCTTCCTTCTAAAACTTCTTGGACATCCAAGGCAGTTTCCTCAATGTTTCCAATTGTAACTGTAGTGCAGATTTAAGAATTTCATATATGTGAATAAGTTGTGATTAAATCACCTCTACTGCCACATCTCCAACTATTAATTTATCCCCAGTATGATTTATTCCTTCTCAATCTCCTATATTCTTATTTTAACCTACTAAGTTTGCTTAGTGCAGCCAACATGCACCAGGTACATAAGGCCCACTAATGTATTGACAGCTAGCCTATTTGGAGCCATATCTCTGAAGACAACCTAATACCTCCACTTCCCCAGTCACTTTCAATGAATTCTTAAGCCAGTAGAGGATTTGTGAGCCACTTTTAACTCATGCTGGGTTTTTGGCTACATGGATTTTGTGTAATTCTTCTGCATGTAGTCACAGCTGTAGTGAGTTTTTATTTGCAATTTGCTGTTTAGACTAGCAAATATTTTTGGGCTCTTTCTTCCTTTCTTTCATTCATTCATTCATTCATTCATTCATTTGGAATTCGATTACTTGGACCTCAGGTTAATAGAATTCATCTGTCTCTTCAACAATAATTCCTATTGGTGTAATATAAATATCCGAATTAGGTCTGACCACTCCACTCTTAATTTCTTTTTGTGCATCAGTTTTGAGTCCCTGCATTAATTGTCATATACACATATTTATTGAGAACTGAGAACTGCATCATCTGATGAGTATAATGATTAATTTGGGGGCAATTTAAGATTATTTACACTCAGTAGAATAATAGTCACTTCTCTGCTAAGACTTGTGATGTACCAAGCCACAGGTTATTACCTCAGTTAGCAGTACTAGTAATAAATGTCTTTTCCAGTGTGCTTCAAATCCAGGCAAACACTGGTTGGTTAATCACATAACATTTGTGCAATTATTGTACCAGTAGGCAGGTCTTGCCAGGCCCTTGTAAAGTTAGTCCCCAGAACTCACAGCTAGGTAAGCCTGTTGATTGTTTTGGTCCTCCCAGAGCATGCACAACACTTTCCAATACTACAAAAGCCGGTTGGTAATGTTGAAGTTTATAGTAACAACTTAATTTTGCAAAGTCCAATGACTCGAGTTATGTGATCTGCGGCAATGGCCCATTGTTTTAAATTATAGAAGGTACACAAGAGCAATAGCAACAGTTTGTAAAGTTTTGACGTCTTTTGATCCCCATTGACCAACAACTGGAAAAGACTACTCACAGTGTAATTGGACTTTTTGTCAGATATTCTGTGACACCTAGGAAAGGAGCTTCCCTCTGTATAAGATAACTTCATTTAAACTCTTTTTAAATACATATTTAAATTTATGTGCACACACTGACACACATATAATACGATGCTTCTAAAAAATACGAGTCTATGTGGCCTTTAATAAAGTCTTTTGTAGTAGATGACCCTTTCTGCTACCACACTGCCCTCACATCTTCCATCTCAGTTTATCCCTCTTGTCACATTTTTTTCATCTTTCCCCCTTTTTTATACTTCCATTCTAATACTATCCATTGAAATTCCACTGCTGGCCCACTTCTAGTTTTCTTATTTCTATAGGAACTGCTCCTTAAACATACACATATAAAGATTCAAAGGTATGATCAACACTAAGAATGCTTATTTCAAGTTCCATTGACTATACGCACATTTCATAGCTTTGCTAATTTTTAGATGAATAAAATCCCATTCTCTCTCTCTCTCTCTCTCTCTCTCTCTCTCTCTCTCTCTCTCTCTCTCTCTCTCTGTGTGTGTGTGTGTGTGTGTGTAAGTACCATATTTTCTATATTGCTTCATCAGCATTTGAACATCCAGGCCCTTTATATTTCCTGGCATTTATGAACAGGACAGCAGTGAACAGGATTGACAAGTGTCTTTCTAGTAAGATATAGAGTAGCCGGGCTGGATCTTGAGGTAGCTCTAGCTCATTAGGAAGCTCTACGGTGACACCCATTAGTAGAGGCATTAGATGTGTTTGTGTTTCCTTTCTTTCCATCCATTTCAGCATGTCTTTGATGATTGTTAACTACATCTCAAAAAGAGAAAGCAGGGCACAAAAAAGGCTTTGTCTCCTGGAATTTGTATCTTTTAAAAACATGTTTTACAGATTGAGAACTATTTCAGGTTGTAATGTACTTGACATAATAACCTCAGATGAATAAGCTTGTGAAATGAAGTGTAAAACAAGCTTTGGTGAACAGACCATTAATTTGATAAATCGGGTGTTTTAGTTATTTACATTTTTAGCTTCACAGCACAGTTTATATAGTCTAATTCTAAGATTTAGTTCTCTAAAACGACGTAATAAGAAAGATGCCTTGGTATGTAGAAATTGTAAGTGTTCATGTATGTGTGTGTGTGCATGAATATATGTGTTTGAGTATATATGTACATGGCACATGAGTAAATGTGCAAAAAGAGGCCAGAGTGGGGTTTTAGATTTTCTGTGACTAGAGTTATAGTAGTTTGTAAGCCATCTCCACCCAACTTTGGTACTGGGAACTAAACTGAGGTTGTCTGTGTGAACCTCAATTTCTCTTAACCACTGAGCAACCTTTAACATCTCTGGTGCGTACATTCTTTTTTGTTGTTGTTTGTTTGTTTGTTTGAGACAGAGTTTCTCTGTGTAGCTTTGGCTGTCCTGGACCCACTTTGTAGACCAGGCTGGCCTTGAACTCACAGCGATCCACCTGCCTCTGCCTCCCGAGTGCTGGGATTATAGGCGTGTGCCACCACGCCCGGCTCTGGTACTTACATTCTATTTTAAACTTTTTGCTTGTTAATTTTTGAGATTGTACTTTAATTACAACATTTCCCTTCCTTTTCCTCTATTCATGCCCCATTCATAGACCCCACACACTTAACCTTCAAATTCATAGCCTCTTTTTACATTGTTATTGTGTGCATAAATGCATTTGAGTGTATGAGGTCATGTACTCCTAAATTTAAACTGTTGAGTCCATAATAATGTTACTTAATTTACGTTTTCAGTACTGGCCATTTGGTACTGGACAGCCATGGTGTACTCTTCCTAGAGAGGACCACCTCTCCCATTCCCAGCTCTCTTCAGTTGCCTGTAGTTGTATTTTAGAACTGAGGCCTGGTAGGCTTTTATCCACCTCCTTTAGCATGTACATTGGTGTTATCTTTGTTCATCTTACATATAGGCAGTCATGTTGGTGAGATTTTATGTGTTTAGTGTCTGATGTTACAAGAAGACACAAACTCCCAGGAAGATCACTGAATGTCCAACTCTTAGAATCATTGTGCCCGCGTCTCTGCGGTATCCCCTGAGCCTTTGGGGTGGGAATGTTTTGGTTTTGTTCTTGTTTTTTTTTTTTTTACTGTGTTTTTATTTTTAATTGGCAACTATATGTATAATATTAAACAGAAATTTATATAAACATGGACAGTATTTACTTACCATATTTTTTCAGTCCTTTCAGTTAGGTCTACTTGAGGTATTATTTTGGATTTTAAAGGAAATATCTATATCTATATCTATCTATCTATCATCTATCTATCTATCTATCTATCTATCTATCTATCTATCTATATATATATTTAAAACATAAACACACATGCTACTACCTTTCTGTCTTCCTTTAGACTAGTAACCCCAACTTTGCATTTTGAGAGACTGTTGTATGAAGATTTTTAATCTCCTGAAGGCAAATGTGTTACTTGAAGTTCTTAGCATCTTTAGTCACTATGTTATCCCTAGATGAAGATGACATTGAAGTTGTGTACACAGGCAGTTTCATTTCCACTGGTTTGCTATGACATGATTATACAAACCAGCTGTGCAGTGGGCTTCCTTCTACTATAGCCTTTTTTTTCTTGTTTGTTTAAAGGGTATTGTTATAGAATAATGTCTAAACAGAAAAACTTTCAGAATTAAGATGGTTCACATATACAATATAGCATATTAAAAGCCATGTAGAAACATGCAATTTAGAGTTTGTATTCATGATTTAATGAATCTAAGAGTAGAAAAAAGTTAATCATCTCCCCCAAAGTTTACAATGATCTCTCTTGAGGGAGATCACTCAGTATTGTTATCATTATGACAGATACTTCCACATGTAAGGATGATATAAATGACTGATTTACATTTCGGAGCATCTGACTTAATGCCTAATTTGCCATCTAACACATCATTTAGTGTTTGAATCCTGCATCAGAACATCATCTATCATATTACTTTTCTAGTATCAGAGGAAGCTGGCTGCCAGCCCAAGGAATGTCAAAACAGATCCAGTCATCAAATTTATGTAGAGGAATTTTAATCTAGCAACATGGCTGCTCTAGCAAAGGATCATATCCAAAAACCTAGGTCTGTGTGATTTGTCTGGAATACAGACATACCTTCTGTCTGGAATATACACCCTCAATCCCTCTGGCTGGAATTTCATACTCACCTTTAGTCCTGAACAATGACTTCCAACTGAGGGGCAGAGAAAATGACAAGTCAGAAAAAGATTGGACAGATTGAGTCAGAGGTAGGATAAGCCCAACTCTCAGAATAATAGACAAGAAAGAGAAGCTATTTAAGAGCAGTGGATATAAAAAGCAGAGAGTTCTGGGAGATGGAACAGTAGAATTCAGATATGCAATACAGTTCCATGCAGTTCGGTGGAGTCCATGCAGTTCACTTTGTGGGGTTCAGAGGCAGTTTTCCAAGCAGAACAATTCAGTGACAAGTAGAGAGAAAGGCAGTTTGAATCATTCATCTTGGAGAGGAGTTTTGAGCCAGAACAGCTGAGTTGAACCAACCAGCCAGTGCCCAGAAAGAACTAGAACAGGTGAGATTATTCAGCAGTAAGTCTTGGAGGCTGAAAATGATATAGGCCTAGGTTAGCTGATAGAGGCTGGAAGCCTTCAAACAAGGTCCGGGTTTGCAGAAGATTAGATTGTATGGGGGTTAGAAGCTTCCAGGCTTAGACCTGAAGGTAGTTAGATAAAAGCATGCTGGGCTCAGCTCAAGCCATGTATTTGGAAATCTTGGGTACAGTCTTTCGAGGAAATAAAAAATTACACTTATTAGGTATGTTTTAATAAACAAGCTGGTTCTAATCACACATAATGTGATCTAAAAGGAAATTATGCATAGAAAAGTTATGGACATCTTAAATAAGTGGCTAAAGAACATGTGAAATTTCTAGATCAATCCATTTGTCCACAAATTTTGGGAATTCCTTGTTTTTAATAGCTGAGTAGTATTCACAGGTACTCTGGTGCCTCACATTTGACCATGTCCCCTGGATGGGGAGACTGGTGGCACTCAGAGGAAGGATAGCAGGCTACCAAGAAGAGACTTGATACCCTATGAGCATATACAGGGGGAGGAAGCCCCCCTCAGGCACAGTCCTAGGGGAGGGGAGTAAGGGGAAAATGGGAGGGAGGGAAGAATGGGAGGATACAAGGGATGGGATAACCATTGAGATGTAACAAGAATAAATTAATAAAAAAAAGAACATGTGGAATGCTTAGATGTATATAGTGATGGATATCCATAGAAGCAAGAGAATAAACATGAATAATAAAGTATATAAAAGCATACTAAGGCATGGCACAGCCAATGTCACCCATCAATTTGAGCTCAGATTCCAGATCCTGAATAAAAAGTTCCTTGCATGTCTCACCTTGGTCAGTGGTGGTAGTAAATGTCTACTGCCTTGAATATTTTGACCAAAAGGTGCTTTGGGGTGCGACTCAAGGATTCTATAAAAGGTACTTTGTCAAGATTTGAATTATTTTAGTTGTAAGAATTAAGTCTCAGCATCCTGGAGGGTTAATTTGACTCATTTTATATGTTGACTACTTCTAGAATCTTCTGTGTTGAATTTCAAGGGCATGTATTTTCTTTTGTTGCATCAAGGGAATAGATTTTTCTGCAAGACTCAGAATTGTAGGTTGAGTAATCACTTGAGGTATAAACAAAATTAATGTATAGCACCATGTTCAATTACACCGTGGGGTGAAAACTCCTTTATTGAGTGAGATGCAGAAAATCTGTGAAGACTTGACTAACAAAGTACATTGTCATTATTTGTGATTGACATGAGAAATGAAACCTAATATCCCCAGAAGAGTAACTTTAATTTTGGATGTTATATATGTGTTATTTACTATTCTATGCATAAGGAGCTCACCTGCATGCATGTCTCTGTACCAAGTGCATGCCTGGTACCCAGAGGCTAGAAGAAAGAGCACTGGATCACCTGGGACTAGAGTTATAGAAGATTGTCTTTGTTATTTTTATTCCTTCTGCCTTGATTTTTGCCTTTCTCTATATTTTCCTGATTCCCCATAGTCTTATTTCCCACTTCTGTCTTACATTTTTTTCTATCCTAGTAAACTCCTTTCATTCAGTTCTTTTTTTTTTTCCTGACTGCTTAAATTGTACTTTTCTAAGTGTGCTTTTCTTATTCCAATAGAAAAATACATAACTAACACAATATCAGGGTGGAAGGTTTCTTTGGGGGTCACAGTTTCAAAGAGTCATGATCTTTGTTGGTGTTTAAGCAAAAGAGAACATCTTCATCCATAGCCAAATGAGCACATGGCGGTAGTCTGTTCATGTGGTAGTGGACTGTAAAGCAAGTATTAAGCCTGGAATTATTGGAAGTTATAACCATAGTGGGTCCATCCTTAAGTGTCAAATTCTAAAGCCTCCACAGCTTCCCAAACTGTGCTATAACCATTACGTAGGAGCCTGAGTACCTAAAACATGAGCCTAAGTGGACCATAGTTCAGGTCCAAGTCATGGCTCCAATCTCCTTGACCTCATGTTTCTATGCCTACTCATGAAGTTACCAGCACTTGTGAAAATTCCTACTTTTATTTAGCAGCTACATTTTACTGAAGCTATCAAGAGGCACATATCCATGTCTTTCTCAGTATCAATATTTAAATATTTAATATCAAAACTCAAAGCTAACTTGTCATTACCTGTCAAGACTTTTAAAAGTTAAAGTGCTTTCCATATTTTTGGCAATAACAGTTTCTCCCCTTTTTTTTTTTACTTAAATTAAAACTACAAAGTTAGCATCAGCTCAGAGACATGGACAGAAAGAAATATTTTGTAGATCACACATGTGATTAAAATATACTAAAATATACACAGACTGAAATTCAAAAAGGAAAACAAAATGGTTATGTAAGGAGACTACATTAATAACATCACTGGCTGACACACCAGTGTGTATGAAGGAATTTTAAATATCGTCTCCCTAAACGACAAACAGTAATGCATGGAAGAGGCAATGGCTTTTCTTTTGACTAAATCTCATTCATTTTTCTTTTATAAAACTTCACAAATTTTCTTTATAAATGCAACAGAGAAAAGTCAAAGTCATCTGAAATATGATTTACAAAAGATTCTTACCAGGTTATCATGAACAGGGTTTTGTTGTTGTTGTTGCTATTGTTGCAGCAATATTTTAAAGTCCTTTTAAAGTTTATTTTATGCATGTAAGGACTTTGCTTGCATGGTATAGAAGCTTTGCCTGCATATAAAACTGTATACTTTATGCATGCGGTACCTATGGAGGCTAGAAGAGGGCATCAATCCCTATGTATTGAGTGATAGTTATCAGCTTTCAGGTAGGTTCTAAGAACCTGACAGAGGTCTTCTATGAGAGTACCAAGTACTCTTAACACATTAGCTAATGCCTCAGCCCATTTTTTGATAATCTTATTCATCACTTAACCAATTTATTTATTTATATATTTTTCCAGGAGTGAGTCATTATTTTTATTTTTACAGCAGGGCATTAAATTGTTAACATTTAAAAACAGAGTGGGGGGAAAGATTGAGAGAGCAGGAAGAAGACCTACCAAGTTGACTAACCTGGTCCCATGAGGCCCACAGAGACTGAGCCACCACCAGAAAGGATACAAAGGCTGGACCCAGCTCTGCTACTCATATGTTGCGAATGTGTAGCTTGGTCTTCAAGTGTGTCCCCTAACAATTGGAGAGGAGTTGTCTCTGACTCTGTTGCTTGCCTTTAGATTCCTTTCCACTAGCTTTGCTGTCTTGTATAGCCTCAGGGAGAGAGAATATGCTTAGTTCTGTTGTGACTTGATGTGCCAGGGCAGGTTGGCTATCCATGGGGGAGGTACCCCTTCTCTGATGAGAAGGAAAGTGGGGGTTTGGGTAGGGGCATGTGAAGGTAGGACTGGGAGGAAAGGAGGGAGGGGGTCTACATTCAGGATGTAAAGTAAATAAATATTTGTTTGATATGTAATTTAAGCTTTAGTAATGTTTCCTTTATGTGGGTGCTTCTGTATTTGGGGCACAGATGTTCAGAATTAAGACATCATCTTGGTGTGTTTTTCCTTTGATGAGAATGAAGTATTCTTGTCCATCCCTTTTGATTAGTTTTGGTTGAAACTCTATTGTTAGATAGGAGAATGGCTACTCCAGCTGGTTCTTGGGTCCATTTGTTTGGAACACCTTTTCTAGCCCTTTACTCTGATGTAATATCTATCTTTATTGGTGATGTACTTTTTCTATATGCAGCAAAATTATAGATCTTGTTTTCACATCCATGTTGTTAGCATGTGTCTTTATATTTGGGTGTTGAGGCCATTGATGTTGAGAGATATTAATGACCAGTATTTATTGGTTTCTGTTTATTTTAGTGTTGGTGATGGTCAAGTGTGTGTGTGTGTGTGTGTGTGTGTGTGTGTGTGTGTGTGTGTGTGTTTCCTTATTTTGGTTTTACAGATGTGGGATTATTTATTTCCTTTGTTTTCCAGGGTAAAGTTAGCCTCCTTGCATTGAAGTTTTTCTTTTAGTATGTTCTGTAGGTATGGATTTGTGACTTGGTACTGTTAAGCTTGGACTTGTTGTGGAATATCTTGTTTTCTCCATCTATGGTGATTGAAAGTTTTGCTTGGTATAGTAGTCTAGTAGTCTGAGTTTGCATCTGTGGTCTCTTAGTGTCTGCATGACCTCTGTCCAGGAAGTTCTGACTTTCATAGTCTCTGTTGAGAAGTCAGGTGTAATTCTGATAGGTTTGCATTTATATGTGACTTGGCCTTTTTCTCTTACAGAGGAGACCAATGGGCAATGCTGGTGATGTTGTAGTCCACAATTCCATCTGAGCTCTAGATATCAGAAGCTGTGTTTCCCACCAGTTATGGGGCTAGTCCTTCGAGCATGAACCAATGCGTGCAAGGACCCAGGGATTTTTTAATGGATTACCCAGGGGGCCAGAGGCCAGACCCACCCATACTCCATACTGGTGTTTTTAGTTGTCAATGGGTCCTTAGGTCACTGTGCAGTCACTACTGTCCTATCAAATAACATGTGTGTTTTGGATTGCCATCTTGGATCCCTTTTGAAAATTTTTTCATGAATGACAAGACTGATGGGCATGTCATCATGCATGGGTGTGATAGGGGGTGGAGTAGTTCACATGTACTCAACCCTAGATAGAACTACAGGCAAATAAGGAATGCTGACACCAAGAAATTAGTCATCCCTAAGGAAGAACACAGCAATGGTTTATCTACCACCAAATGATCAACCCTGAAAATACACATACAATATGTATAAGTAACATACAGACTGAGAAGTTTGCATTTAAGTTGTATATAAAACATACACACACACACACACACACACACACACACACACACACACACAAGAGAGAGAGAGAGAGAGAGAGAGAGAGAGAGAGAGAGAGAGGGAGGGAGAGAGAGAGAGAGAGAGAGAGAGAGAGAGAGAGAGAGAGAGAGAGAGAGAGAGAGAGAGAGAACAGACAGACAGAGACAGAGAATTTTATCAAAATATTTACTGAACATTATTTATTCCTTACAAGCTTCTAAGTGACTGGAGATTTTAGGAAAACTAGGACACTCTTTTCAGTCATAATGTGCATATTCTACACTTATTGCTCTAATAATATTGTGCCAAAAAAACAAATTTGTAGAGCTCTCATACTAGGTTTTAAGTAGCACATGAAGGCATTAGCTGAGAAATGCACTTTTACTATCTATGGAAGAAAAGGAATACTTCAACCATTTTATTGCCATGAACAATTCTGAATATGCTAATTTTATAATAAACAGTGGATTACCCACTGGATAACAGAAAGACAAATCTTAACAATTATATAAAAATATTCTTATAAAATACAGTGGGATAGAATAAATGGCAAATGAACAAAAGAGGCTCAAGAAATTAATCAATCAATATAACATACAAATTTATTTCCGTTATTTCAAAAAAACCACCCTCTTCAAAATATTAAATAATTTTGAGTTTTGTCATATAATTATTTGTGTTCTTATGGTATGGATGTAGGTTACAGTATAACTCCATAGAGATGGCTTCCCTATTGAAGCCTTGTAATTAAATTAGCAAGAGTCTGGCTGAGACATGAACATCTAGGCATAGACAACGCTACTTGTTGGCTACAGAACCCCTATGAATTACTATTAGATGGCATTTTTCATATGGCGTGAATCAAGATTTACAGATGCCATTTTTTCCTGCTCATACAAAGAACAGAAAGCCAGACTTAATCGTTCAGTGCATCATTAGAAAATAAAATAAATAAATAAACAGAACAAAAAATTGGAAAAAAAAAAAACCAGGCAGGAGTCTTGTAAATGTAGCTCTCACTTCAAGCACTCAGTTTAGACTTCATTGCAGTTTTCTAAATTTCAGAACCACAGTGTCACATTTCTCTTAAAAATAGCAATTTGTCTCGTGTATTCTTAATTTTACAAAACATTAAGAACTGAAATGTCAAATTTTTAGTGGTGCTGTCACATTTTAAAAGGGGATCTGTTGAGTAGGAGGTGACCTATTGAGTAACTAAGGACCTTTTAAAGTCAGCAAATCTTACTTGGGAAACCTAAAATAAATAAGCATTGTTCATACACCCAGAAAGTGTGATCCAACACTGAGGGACATAAGAATATTCTAAAGAAACAGTCTTTATTTTTTTTCCTTTTTTTATTAATTTATTCTTGTTACATCTCAATGGTTATCCCATCCCTTGTATCCTCCTATTCTTCCCTCCCCCCATTTTCCCCTTATTCCCCTCCCCTATGACTGTTCCTGAAGGGGATTACCTCCCCCTGTATATGTTCATAGGGTATCAAGTCTCTTCTTTGTAACCTGCTGTCCTTCCTCTGAGTGCCACCAGGTCTCCCCCTCCAGGGGACATGGTCAAAGGAGAGGCACCAGAGTATGTGAGAAAGTAATATCCCACTCTCCACTCTACTGTGGAGAATGTTCTGACCCTTGGCTAGATCTGGGTAGGGGTTTAAAGTTTTAGGGCCTGTATTGTCCTTGGCTGGTGCCTTAGTTTGAGCGGGACCCCTGGGCCCAAATCTGTCTATCTACTTGGAGGTTTCTAGGACCTTCTGGATCCTTCTACTTTGCCATTCTCCCATGCTTCTCTCATCTAGAGTCCCAATAGAACGTCCTCCCCTCTGTCTCAGCAGAAACAGTCTTTATATTAAGCATAGATGTTTCTACAGTGCTTATCAATGGATAAATGAGTAGATTCTTTTAAAAGTATAGGTGCTTTTCCACATATGATAAGATTTTTTTGATAAACTTTTTGGAGGCTGAAAACAGTCACTAGTTGGGGATTTTATTTTTTCTTATATTTCCTTATTTTCATATTTTTTTAGTACTGCTATAAAACAGAAAAGACATACTGAAGAAATTACACCCAGGCAATGAAGGCAAAGATGATTTCATAGGAATTTTTAGGCACTGTGAAGATAGCAGAGACATTTGAAAAATAAGATGTAGAAATTTGGATGCTGAAAATTGGTGTGTAATTTCACAAAAAGGTAGCAAAACAGTGTATTATTTTGGATAAGAAAAAACCTATGCCTATAGTATTTTGCTTGAGAAAAATTGCATATAGTTACTTGTAAATGGCACTATTATCTTGGAATCAACAAAATTCTGTAATTGGGATAAATTAGGTCTGAAAACATGATTATAACAGAGATAGTAGATTGTTTGGGAAATTCTCTGAGGAACGGAAATGTTCCTGCACTGTACCCAAGCAACCAGTAACGAATTTTCCATAATCAAAGGAGGGTGCACTTTACTCCTGGATTTTATTCCCATTGTTTTCAATAAAAGAAATAAATCTATTAGGAATTTTGCTTTTTTTTGAAAAATCACTTTAGAGTATATGAATCAATCTAATTTGATATGCAAAAATATTAATGGTTGGTGTGGGATATTATGTTTGCCAGTGTTGTTCATTTTTTCTTTAACATTTTTGAGATAGTAATTTAATTATGCTTCCTTTTCTTTTTGACCCTCGAAGTCCTCCTGTTTACACCCCCTGACAAGCATACCCTTCTTCTAATTCAAGATCTATTTAATTATTTATTCTTATTGCATGAATATACATGTAACATGTAACTTGTTTCTACACACACACACACACACACACACACACACACACACACACACACACACACACACACACATTCCTAGAAATAATCTGTTGGGTCCATAAAATGTTCTTTGTTTGTATGTTTTTGTGTTTTGACCATTTGACACTGAATTACTAATTGGTGTGACCTCCTCGGGGGTCACCCCAGGACTCAGATATCTTCAGTTTCTTGTAGTTCTATGGGTAGAGTTGGGGATTTTCCACATCTAATTTGTTATGTTCATTAGTGTCATCCTTGTTCACCCCACATTTGGGCAATCATGCTGGTTGTGTGTTGGTGAGGCTTCATGGGTGTAGCTTCTAGTGTTACTAGGAGACATAACAGAGCAAAGTCACCGATGCTCTGAGTTTTCAAAACTTTCTACCCTCTCAGGGAACATTCCCTGAGCCCCAGTTGGGAAAATACTTATAGTTGTCTCCTCTGGGACTCGGAGCCACAACTTTGAATTTTGATTGGTTGACGTTTGTTGCAAATGGAAGCTTCCATGATGATTGGTGAGAACTACATTTATCCACAAATATAAGGACAAATATCTACCAACAATCATATCCAGCTATGATGCCTATAAACAGGATCAATGTCTAGCAGGGCACAATAACCATATCGGTACAGGAGTGGAATGCATAAATTAGGGTAACCTCATTAGCTCTTTAATTGAATTTAAAACCTGCTCAGGAGAGACATCTTGCCTGGTATCAGACACCCAAGTAACCACTCAGTGGTAGTGAAGTCATGGTTATTGGAGGAGAATCTACAACTGCAAATTTACTAAACCAGAATCCCTAACATCTATAAAGTTGTACACTTTTTTAAAAAGATTTTTTTTATTTTTTACATATATATTTATACTTTTACACATATATATAATAAACTACTTTCTAGCAAGAAGAACCATGACACAATCAGGAATTATATAAATGTTATATTCCTAGTGATTTGGCTATTTATATTTGACAGTCTTGAAGAAAACATCTTTCCTATCTTGGTGAGTCTAAAATTCTGAATGTAAATCAATATTTATCATATTTCATCATTATCAACTGAAAACATCTATTTATACCTAGAAGTATCTTAACCTCTAAACAACTAAGCTTAATTTTAGGACTAAACTATTTGGTCTTCAACCCCCTCAGAGACTTGAGACAGAAGAAAATTGATTACCTAAGTGTACCAGGGGTGCAGGTTAGTAGCTTTCCAAAAAAGATGGCAGAGACAGCTTGCTACCTGAAGAGTCACCCACAACTCTCTATACGTTGGAGTACGATCTTCAGCCTTCTGGCCCAATATATCTGACAGACATATTTGTGAGGCAGGAACTATTGAGGACTAGCTTACCCTGTCTTGGCAGAGTTTGGCCATTGACACTGCTTGCATCCAAGCTCGTCTCTTTTTTTGGCAGAATTCTGTCTGTGTTATAAATGAAGACGTTTTCCCCAGTGGCTTGTTTGCCACATTTGAAGCCATCTCCATAAGGGGCTTCTTCGAGGTAGACTGGGTGTTGACAGAAGTTAACCTGTCTCACTGTCAGTGAATGTTTAAAATAATAAAAACTTTTTAAAATGCCATATTCTGTATGTCTCTGAGGTTTTTGACTACCTTACTTAATTATTTAACTTTATCTTTCTATAGAACCATATCTATCTGTTTCACCTAAGATGTATATTCTTATGACAAAAACAGAACAGCAATTGACATGATCACAGTCTGACAACTAAAAACCAACTTGTATATCTTATCCATTCTAAACAGCCTGAAATAGCACCTTCAAAGCATTGGAAGTGAACTCTGTATTATAATTGAGTTTTATATGTCCAATACCTCACGTTAGAGTTTATATATATACATATATATGTATATGTATATATATAATGTGTGTGCAGAACAATCTTACATTTGAATTCTATACCTCTGTATCTAAAAGTAAACTTGTTTTACATCTATATGCAAAATCCTATATCAGTGAATTAAAAATTATCTTCTGAGTGACAATTGAGGCATTGAGGAGAGGTTCACTAATCTACTTTTTGTTCTATCTTCCCTATGTATTTCTATACTACCCCTTTTTTTCAACCCCTATCTCCAAAGTTAAGAATGTAAGATAAAGGAAAAGAGAGACATCCCTGAGTCCAACCTTGTTTTCTCTCTAAATAAGACCAATAATAACTTGTAACCAACCTCCATTAAAAATAACCCTCTATAGTCCAAGAAAGGAAAAAAACCCTACCCAACCTCCCTTAAAGGAAATGGGACATCGTTCTCTTAGGGATTCTTCTGGATGATTTGGGATGAATAATACCTTTGTAGGGGCCCAATTAAAAGTGGGGACATGGTTAAAAACCTAGGAATAGCATTTGTGGTACAGTTTCTAAATGTTGAGGAATTCTAGGCTTAATTAGAGTTCTGTGTGAGACAGTCTGAAATGCTGGACCATTTGGGATTGGAAGCTTTCTTTGAAGGTGTCTTCAAATCTCAGAAGAAAGAATTTGAAGAAGGTTTCAGAAGATGGAAAGATCTCCCATGGCCATGGATTGGGAGTATCAGCATATTAAAACTAGTCATCTTACCAAAAGCAATCTATACAGATTCAATGCAATTCCCATCAAAGCTCTCACACAATTCTTTACTGAATTTGAAAGATCAATTCTCAGCTTCACATGGAGAAACAAAAAAACCCAGAATAGCTCAAACAATCCTGTATAATAAATTATTTTCTGGAGGAATCTCCATCCTGGATCTCAAGCTGTATTTTAGAGCAACATTAACAAAAATAGTATGGTACTTGCATGGAAATAGGCTGATGATCAATGGAATTGAATCAAAGTCCAATAAATAAACCCACATACCTATGGACATTTGATTTTTAACAAGGAAGTCAAATTCACACAATAGAAAAAAAGATACCATCTTCAACAAATGGGGCTGTTCTAACTGGATGGCTACATGTAGAAAAATTAAAATAGATCTATATCTATCACCCTGCACAAAACTGAAGTCCAAATGGATTAAACACCTCAACATAAAACACAACACACTAAATCTGTTAGAAGAAAAAGTGAGGATGAACTTTGAGCTCATTGGAATAGGAGACAACTTCCTGAACAGAATACCAACAGCTCAGGTCGTAAGATAAACTATTAATAAATAGGACATTTTAAACTGAAAAGCTTCTGTAAAGTGAAGGACACTGTCAACAGAACAAAATGACAGCCTACAGATTGGGAAAAGATCTTCACCAACCCTACATCTGACAAAGGGCAAATATACAAAATATATAAATAACTCAAGAAATTACACACCACCTGGCTTGGTTTAATAATCCAAATAAAAAATAGAGTACAGAGCTAAACAGAGAATTCTCCACAGAGGAATATCAAAGGGCTGAGAAACAATTAAATAAATGCTCAACATCCCTAGTCATCAGGGAAATGCAACTCAAAATGACTCTGAAATTTCATCTTACTTCTATTTGAATGGCTAAGTTAAAAAAACTCAGGTGGCAGCACATGCTGGCATGGATGTGGAGAAAAGGGAGCACTCTTCCATTGCTGGTGGGAGTGCAAACTTGTACAACCGCTTTGGAAATCAATCTGTGCTTTCTCAGAAAATTGGGAATAATTCTACCTAAAGTTGTACACTTCTAATTAGTTAAATTAACAAGTTTGAAGTGGTCAGCCTTGAGTTATATTCACACTAATAATAAGATACACTCATAAGTAATATATGCATATTACATTTATATAAGTTGTAAAACGAAGATAAACAAATGAGCAAAGTGCTAAAACTTGAGAAGAGATGATAGAAAGAGTTGGGGACATAAAATGAAGGGAAAAGTAATGTAATTCTCTTTCAATTAAAACATGTTAAAAATGGGATATAATTCAGCTTCTTTATATACAGCTGTCCATCAAGTGACAAATGTAGCCTGAACTCTCACAACAGAAGATGGGTGATCTAAGCGTGATCTACCTATAACACTACAGAGAAAAGTCTAAGAAAGGAATATTTTAAATTCTCTATGTGGTATGTATCAGTGTTTTCCTCTCCTCTCCTATTTTTTTTCTTCATTCGTTCACTTTAGAATTGATCATATCCATTCTCAACAGTGGCTGACTTCTTATTTGTTCTTTCTGGTCAGTGGTTTATTACTGTTATTTTCCCTCTATTAAGGAAAATCAGATATGGGTGGTGGTGATGGTCATATTATTCCCAGCACTACGGAAGCAGAAGCAGACAGATGTCTTTCTGAGGCCAGCCTGATCTACAGAGCTAGTTCCAGTACTCCCAGGGCTACATAAGGAAACTCTGTCTGAAAAAAACAAACAAAAGAGAATTTTTAAGAGAATCAGAGTTGGATAATAAAATATTAAAAGCAGGCAGTAATTAGGAACTATTGTAACAAGAAAAATGAACTCACTATAGAAGCAGATTCAATTTGGAACACAAGAAAAGCAAGTGGAAATTTATAGCCAATGAGCAGTTTGAGTGTCCAGATCAATAAATGTAAAATTACTGACAGAATGCAGCAAAGATAAGAACATCTCTAACATAATCAACAAGATTGTTACTAAGAGCAAGACAAGTGATTAGATATCCCCAGAGGGTGGTAGGGGATAAGAAAGGCCATCAGATATTGCATTTGTTCAGATGGCAATAAGGAGAGTTCTTTATAAAATAATTACTAGCTCTATTGTGAAACTTGGTAATATAAGTCCAGTCAAATAATTTAAATAATAGTCATAAAGCCTGATGAGAATTAGCATAGGAGAGGATCTCTTTCAGTGCTCCTGCAGCATACTATGATCCCCCCAAAAAGATTATTTTCTTTTTTAATAAAATTATTTTTTAAGGTACCACTACTATGGTTTACTTGCTCCTTTTCTATCTCAACTTCGGAGAATTATAGTCTGACTTCTGAAAAACAGCTTTACAGGTCATCCTTCGAAGGAAATAAAATAATTTCATTAGGGAATATTTTGGGCAGTATTTATTTCTTTTCATCACACACACAGACACATTTTAAATTATCTAAGAATTTAGAAATGATGTTGAATGAGTATTTTAATATATAGAAGAAGATCATTGTCAAAAATATTCCACTTCTAGTTCCCCATTTACATCCTGCTGCAGAAATTCTGTATCTTAAAAAATAGGTCATGTGAAAATAATGTTTTCTATCTAATTACATAGTTCTAAATACTAACATCTTTTTCCTTTAAGGCATGTTAACAATAATGTTAAAAACAAGGAATTTCAAAAATTTGTGGACAAATGGATTGAAATAGAAATTATCATAATGAGTGAGTTCACACAGAAGCAAAAAGAGCTAAATGGTATATACTCACTTATATCAAGACACTAGTCCAAGGTGTACGTCCCCATGAAAAACTGCACCTAGCAGGAAAGTGGGTCAGAGGGGAGGACAGCCTATTGAGACTTTAGGTGTGAGAAGCCTGAGAGAATGAGGAAATAGAAGGATCCAGCGGGTCCTGGAAAACTACAGGCGGGTCTGGACCCTGGGTCCTCCACAAACTATGGCAACAGCCAAGGAAAATATAGGCAGTAAACTTCGAACCCCTACCCAGACTAGCTGATGGACAGGACATTCTCCACCATGAATTAGGGAAGGAGATCTGACTTTCACACAAAGTCTGGTGCCCCATATTTGACCATGTCCCTTGGATGGAGACACCTGGTGGCACTCAGAGGAAGGATAATAGGTCACCAAGGAGAGACTTGATACCCTATGAACATATACAGGGGGAGGAGGTCCCCCTCAGTCACAGACATAGGGGAGGGGAGTATGCGGGGAAGCAGAAGGAAGGGAGGAATGGGAGGATACAAGGGATGGGCTAACAACTGAGATGTAATATGAATAAATTAATAAAAAAATTTAAAAAACAATAATGTTATTTTATTCCCCTGTTGAAGAAGAACGATCTATCTAAATTGTGTCGAAGTTCAATATCTTGTATTAAATAGACTACATAACATACAGAGGAGAGACTTGTTTATCAATAGACCGTTGTTTACAAATCTGTGTCCATTTAGAGGAGCACTTTTGGAAGGCTTTGCTGTGGTAAAGCTTTAAATTGTCTTTCCATGTGTCCCTGACTATTTCATCTCCAAGACAACCAGGCATGCAATTTTCTTGTCAAGGAGTTCATAACATCCTGCTTACACAGTTAGCTTTTCAAGGTTCCTTAGGTTGTTTGTACAGATTTATATTAAGCTTTTACTTAAGTATGTGGAGTACCTGCATGTGAGAAAGGATCAAGTTGAACCTGGCAAAGTCATAATACAAGGCTTTAAAATTATTATGAAAGCATCATTTAGGAAGTCAATATGTAATACCTTGCTGGGTTAGATAATGATCAGTGTGTGCAATAAAGCTCTAATGTTCAGACTTGAACTAACAGGGGAAAAAAAGTTGTTTTGGCTTGGAGTCTTCTGAGGGCTGCTCTTTCATTTCTTGTGAGATTGAGTCTTTTCTGTTGGAATGTCTATTCCTCACAAGGTCACTGTCATGCACCACTATGAGCTAAAACACCTAAATGTATTCTCTAACATACTCACGGTCTTGGAGAAATAAAAACAACTTTCTAGACCTTAGCATTGCTAACAACAAAAAAAAAATCTAACACGGGATGTATTTGATTGTGTAAAGACAAAGAACCAAGAAAAAAAAAAAAAAAGAAATCATATTCGTAACCCTGAGAAAAGAAATCCCCTAAAAATATCAATGAGAAATACATGTGAAAACCATAACCAGAACAGAAAAGTCAATTACTCAGTTCTAATAACCAGAAACTTGAAGCTAAGAATCTATTTAATTATCATGATCTTCACTTGAACACTTTAGACAATTCTGTAGATCTCTGCCAAAATATGCACCACAGCCCATTTCTAGGGAGATACTAGACTCAGGAGAACCTGTTGGCCAACTAAATTGATCTAGCATCCAGTTGCCATAAGATACGTAGGGACACACCCACAGACAATTACAAAGATTAGCCTTAGTGGGGAAAGCCTCTCTGGACTGAGGGATGGTGAGTACAGAGACTCACGGCTGCCTTTCATGCTGTGAATGACTACTGGTTGAGGGGTTAGCTCCCTCTAAGACTAGGACAACTCAGAAAGGGACAGGAGGTGAGATGCATGTAAGACTGGGAGGTAAGGTAAAGGGCTGCAAAATTATATCCTCCGGGATTTTAAAACAATTATGTTTTAATTGCAGCAATTATGAACGCAACTTTGTTGTTGTTGGGTTTTTTTATATATATAATGAGCCTGATGAAGAAGAGCCTTTCACTGATCAGTCATGGAAAGAGGAGGATGTCCTGAGAGGTCTTACCTCTTAATTCTGGATATAGATGGAGTCTAGACAATAAAGGCCATTATTCTCAATTCTATACCCAGTGCTGAGGCCACTAGCGTGGAATGGACAGATCCACACTCTTGATCAAAAAGGCATCGCTAGTTGAGATCACTGGAACCCTAAACAAAATAAATAGGAATGGGATAAAGACATTTTTGGAGGGGAAGTGGTGGAGAGGGGCTATTAGGGAGATGAGAAGGGTAGGCATGAGAGTGGTCAATATTTATTATTCAAGTGTGTGAAATCGTCAGGAAACATATTTAATAAATTTAAAAAGAAATAGCAAAGGACATTTTTTATCAGTGGGAATAAGGGGTTTTGCATCCAATTGAGCTAAAAAACAAAAACAAAACAAAAAAAAACAAAAAAAAACAAAAAAAAATGAAGGCTTTCTTAGGCACACTAGTAACCAGTAACCAGTAACTGTCTTTGAAGACATTTTTTCCTTTAACTCTTCAGAGAAAAGCAATGATAAAGGTAAAGAGTTCAGATCTATAAATGAAAGGAGTTAAAGAAGAAAGAAGAAAAACCAAAGTGGAATGTTTAAAGTCAGCTAACAAAATACATATTCTGCTTAATTATCGACAGCAAACACACAGGCCCCGCATGTAGACTAAGGAAAAGCTAAGGGTTGACATCAGTGATACAGGTAAGGAGCAGAAAGATTTGCAGCGTTACTTAGATGGTCTCTATCACTGAAGCAAGAGCATGACACTTGATTGATTTTCCTTTTTAATAAATGTTCTTCCAAACTTAATACTTGCATAAAAAAAAATATAGTATCCCCTCATTTTCTTCTCTAACTCACACCAAACTTCCTCCTAACAGGTCCTCTTCCCGTCTTTATAACTTTAATTTATAACCTGTTATGTCCAACTAGTGCTGCCTGTATGTGCACAGTGTACACAATCCTCTGGAACATGCTAGAGCATGCTAACAAGGAGATACGATTCTTGGTTTTTCAGCAGCTACCATTTCAATTAATGGCCCTGACTCTTTCCGTAGCATGAAATTCAAAAGCAGACTTGGATTAGCAGCAACACCTATCATGTCCCCTAAGGATGTTAATTAAAACACAACTAAAAAAATAAATATCATTAATACACTAAAAAACATTAGAAACTGGAATTCTAATAGCAATCTCCACAAGGGTGGCAAAAAAAGTAGGGTGAACAAAAAGGGGACATGATAGGTGCTAATAATAGCATAAAATATAACCTGTAACAAAGTGGACCAATGCCATGTCCAGTGCATCAACAACTCCCATCGACGGAGCTGACCTAAACCAATAATTATAAAACAGACTAACACAGTGTATCCAAAATAAAATGAACCATTTGTCATCTATAAGCAAGTCATTCCCTAAAATGACATGGGTAAAAGTAAAGGGATGGAGATAGATTACACCATGCAAAAAAATACTCAGTCTGAAGATTAGTGTAGCCGCATTATTTTGATATGAAAAAATTATTAGGAACAAAAGAGGTGTGGCAAGGACTACATCTCAAAAAAATTTTAAAACCCTTAGTTATGTATGTGCGTAATGATGGCAACGTATCAGATAAAATGTCATAAGAAATAGACAGAAAAATGTTTATAGTTGAAGAATTATGCACAACAGGATGCAAAATAAGTAAAGACCTAACTGAAGAGAATAATCGAAGTACATGCCTAACCTTGGTGTACATAACTATATCAAACACCTGCTGTAATGGTTTTAGACATGACCCCAGCACCTCATTTTGTATGAGGCTTGAATCCAACAGCAGTATTCTGTTGATTACAAAAACCCTAAGTTCATTGCTAATTTGTAGAAAAATGTACTAATAGAAAGTGGAATCTCTTTGGAGGAAAGCAGCCATGGGAAGATGCTATCAAAGACTTTATCTTACTGCTGGTCCCTCTACTCCCTTTAACTGTGCTTCAAAGCTTCTATGAGGCAGGCAGCCTTGCCATGTTGCTTTCTCCTGCATATCTCTCAATGTCTCAGCACAGGACCAGAAAGAGTGTACCTGGCACACCAGAGACTGGGGTCTCTTAAATAGCAAGCCAAAATAAACATTTCTTTATTTAAATAGTTCAGCAACACAAGGCCCGCTGTTGTCAAATTCACATAGGGCTTAACTCTCCCACAAACAGCACATTCTTAACTGTGAAATTTGACTTATAACACTTAAGTCATTGTGGTCATGGAATAATAAACCCAAATACTTTTTCAAAAATACAAGCCAGCAACAGGATAGCTGAAAAATAACATATGCAAAGAAATAATTTCCAAATGAAATTTAAATTGCTTATATTATCTCAACACAAAATAATATAAAAATTTGGAGATTTTTTTCCCAAAGTAGTACTTAAAAAAGAATTTAAAATTCTAAATGCATTTATCAAAAGAGAACAAAAAAAATGGCTGAATTGGTATGCTAAGCTTCCGTCTTAGAAAAACAGAGAAATAGAACAAATAAGGCCCAAAGTAAAGCTAAGAAAAATAATGCATTTTTAGTGTTATTTAGAAATTTAAAAATCTAATTAAGATATCAATGGTTCTGACAGCTACTTAGAGAAGAGACTAATACGTCTCCATTGTAGTTCCCTCACTCTTGTCATAATGTGAATAAATTATAATTAAAAAAGAAAAAAGCCATAAAATAATTGGATAAAAAAAGGAGAGAGTAATACAAACTTATAAACCCCTAGTCTAAAATATTAGATTGAATAATTATAATTAATAAAACATGATTGACATAAAATGCAATATGGACCTCAGTGTGAATGCTTGTATAATAAAGGAATAACCGAGCCATATGGTAAATGATATCTATTCATTTGGTAAGTTAGATAAAATGAACTACTTGAAAATATAACATACCACAATTCCCAGGAAAAAATATAAAAGTTGATCTACAAAATAAAAATGTACTCTCTTCATTTAATAGATGTAAATATACTTTTATATTTATTCTTCTGAATTGTGGTATGTTGATGCATATGTAACATTTATATATATGTATGTATAATCTTATAAAAATTGATAGCATCACTGGTACATTTAAATATGCATTTAGGAAAGATATAATGACAATACTTTGAAATTTCTCTCAGAAGAATAAAATTAAGAAACAGAGAGAGCAGTGACTAGTCCGGACCAGCTCGCGGGCCATAGAGACACCTAAGGACCGGTCCCGTGGAACGGATACTGGAAGGTTCACTCTTTTGTCCCTTTAACCTTTTTTCCTTCTTGTGTAAGCTAGTTGGGTTGTATAATAAAGTTGAATTGTTAAAAAACAAAAACAAAAACAAAAACAAAAAAACCCCAACTAACCAACCAACCAAACAAACAAACAAAAAAAGAAACAACTGCTAACTCAGCCTATAAGGCCAGGATAACTGAACTACCAATATAAGGTGTAGAAAGAAAAGTACGTGTAAATATTTGTCATAGCTGTGCCTAGCTTCTAGACATATGTTATTAAAAATCCCAACACTCAATAAAAGAAATATATATTAATATAGAATTGAGTTTATAACCGGCTGTATAAATTCAAAACTAGGTGGATATAGTCCATCACCCTAACCAATTAAAACAAAACATTCTATGAGATTATCAACAAATACATAGAAAACTTCAGACTACAGCAATCACTTTCATGACACGCTCAAGGAAACACTCATCAAAATAAGAATAAAAATACGTTATAAATTTTGTAAATAATGTTTACAAAAAAGTATAGCTAACATCATATACAGCAACAAGAAATTAAAAATTGTCCCACTATGACCAAGAATAAGGCAAGGATACTCATGAGAAGACTTCTACACTGATACAGTCATCGCTAAAGGCAGAAGATAATAAAATACAAAAAGATATATAAACATATTAAAGAATTTATTCACAAATAATATTTGTTGATAGAAAACCTAAAGAATTGCCAAATATTTCAAAATTAATGAACACCATATAAGGTTTTGAATGTAAAAAGTCTACACATTTTTTATATAAGAATAAAGATAACTGACATTTAAATTTATGCAAAATAATGTCATTTACCTTAGCACAAATTAAACTGTTTAAATATCACTGATGTAAAATTTGTACATGGTCACAAAAAATAAAATTAGAAATTTTAATAAGGGAAATTAAAGTAGATTTAAGTAAATACAAGGTAGTCCCACCTCACAGGATTTTAAAGGTATCCACCACTCATAGAAAGGATACCAAATCTTCTAGATATGATCCAGATCTTAGTACAAATCTATGAAAATTTCATTGAACTATTTATGGGCCATTTTTGTAAGTCTACATGAAAATGCCAAAGGCTATATTTGCTAACACAATGGCAAAAAAGAAAATCAGATACTATATTACTATTGCTATTAAGGAAATAAGAACAGACAAGAACAGCTAGGTACTGTGGGGCTTAGGAGGCAAAGGTGGGGAATTGTCATGTTTAGGAACTACAGGAACAGTTGTTGACTCATCAGAGGAAAAGAGCAAAACTCTGTCTCAAATCCAAACAGGCACAAAACAAAACAATACATGAAGATAAAGGGAGGAAGAGGGAGAGGGTGGGAGGGAGAAAAGGAAGGAGAGAAGGAAAAAGGAAGGGAAATTGGTGAGGTAGGTTTATATGGATGATCTGGAAGAATTTCTGGGAGAGAAAAACATCATCAAAATATGTTGGATGAAAAAGAATTAATAATTTTTAAAATAAAAATAAGTATATTAACATTATTACAGTAAAAATATTGCAATACATCAACTGCATAAATAGAGAGCTTAGAAGCAGACTTGTGCTAGTATGTTCTGCTGATCTGTGAAAAAAGAACAAAGACAGTTAATGATTAAATGTGGAGACTTGCTAGACTCTGAAAGGCTACATATTATGAAATTGAAATTATTTTATACTTTCTTGCTATGATTTTAAACATGAAATTAGTATAAAATCTATCTATAAATTTTAAAAAAACAACTGTGGTAGGACATATGTGACAATAAGAGTTATCTTAAATACGAATTCTCGTGTTCTGTACTTCTTTGTTTTCCTTGTGCTTTCTATTTTTGTGAAACACAAAACAGCAAACCGCACACATACCTACACACATGTGCACACAAACATTGATAAATACTCTTTCCTTTGACATTTTAATGTGAATTTGGAATGGAAGTCATTCATTCAGAAAATGTGAACTGGGCACATTGTGTTGAGAACCATGGTAACCACTGATGATATGGTACCCACATTGGGTGATACGTTGGAATAAAGAAAAGAGGAGACTGGCATCTGTTCTGTAGTGGCCCTGAATGTGAGGCTTATTTTCATATTGTCAACTGTACTTTTCCAGGAGGATGCAGTGAAAAAGCTGGTAATATCATTTGGCTTGACCTCTCCTATTTTCTACTTTACTTGAGAAACTTAAGTGCGAGGTGGAATCTGTACGAGCTCTGCTTTTGCTAAGCAAAGAAAGCTATGTATGTCTTCAGTAACTTCCTTATTAAAATATATCCAAGCAATTTATATATCAGGAATAAACTACTGTCTGAAAATGCTTTCTTGGAATTTACAGTTCTGTTTTTAGTGATGTCATCAGTATCAATGAGGTCCGCATGTCTCAGATACCATTCAGAGAGTTAGATTCCCCAATAGACACATGTGTCTCTCCTGCAACCCTCTTGGAAAACCAGTCCTAAAAATACAGTTAACTAGCATACATTGACAGTAATAGTCCCAAAGAGTTCCAGGATTTCAGTGGTTCTGCCAATCCTCATCAAATATTTAAAGTTCTGTTTTGATAATAAATTCTTCAAATCAAAGTGTTCTGTGGGCCCTAGCTTCTGTATATTTGGGCTCTTGCATTATTAAACACGTCTACTGTGGCTGTGGCGATGGCACAGCTGAAGTAAGAAGGATGCAGCTAAGGTTTTGTGATCATTCTGACCAGAAGCGTCTTCAGCTCAACACCAGGACTTCAAATTACTAAACCATTCTCTCATCACACAGCTTAGCTAAATAACTTATTGCAAAATGTCTAAATGTATGATATTGCACAGAAGCGAGCAAAAAAATGTGATAGCTGTAGTCGTCTAGTTAGGAGAGAATTCATTTTTCTCTGCTTCGCTGTTGTCTAGAGCTCTGTTAGAACCGGGAAAATGGATTCCCCTTGTTGTCAATATTCTCCAAATGCAAATGATTTGTCTAAAGTTATATTGAGGTTGTGTCAAAAGTGGAGGCCAAAAATCAATAGTAGGTTCATAGCAAACAACAACAACAACAAAAGATTTAATGTGGTTTACTAAATTCAAATATTGTAATTTGGTTTAAAGAAGGTGGATTTTTTTTTCTGCCTAAAATTTTGTGACGTTAAGAAGGTTTCTGTGTAATGGCCTCTCTAAGGTTGACTAGGATGGAAGGGGGGAGGGAGTGTGGGAATGGGAAGAGTAATCTGAATAAATTATAATAAATGTGAAAAACCACAAAAAAAATGTGTCAATGAGACATCACAAAGAAATGGAGTTAAATGTCGATTTATAGCCAGTTATCAAATTTCATGCCAACAAAGGAATAGAACTGCTTATTAGCTTCAGGCTTTTAGAGATAATGCCTTATCTGTCTTAGGTACAGAACGTTTGATGATTCTTTTTTTGCAGTCACCAAGACAAAAACGGAATTAAGTTCTTGTTAAAGGAACTTTTACTCTCCTGGCTCAATTGTTATCTGAGAGGCTAACTGCCTCCTTCTACTGACTTAGGCCTAGTCCTGGAAGATTTTAGCCTCTGTACAATCTATTGTAGGCTTGGGTTTTATCCACTGATACTTACACGTCTTAATCAGCTCACCTTGTTCTTTCTGAGCTCTGGGATGGCTGGTTCAACTCAGGTGTTCTGGCTCAACCTCTTCTCCCTGATTTATTTAATCTGGCTTCTCTCTTGGACCTGGATTTGCTCTGCTTGGCCTCAAACTAACTCAACAATCTGCTCTAATGTTCTGACTTTTCTCCATTTCCTGGCCTGTTTCATCTTCATCTGAATTCTCTCACTGCAACGATTCTCTCTTTTACTGTCCTGGCAAAATTGCCTCCTCTCTGTTAAAAACTTCCTCCTCTCTCTCTGCTTCTTAAGTAGCTTCCCTTTCCACTCTCTTCTCCTGAGAGTTGGATGCATCCTATTCTGTCAAATATTCTCTCCCACTCAATTAGACATCACTTTCAAATATGGGTGCTTCCTTGTACAAATTAAGTTTACATTCATTTGAGATTAAAGGCATGTATCGCCACTCCTTGACCTAAGCTTTTATTTACCTGATACTTGCTCTGTACCAGGCTAGTCTTGAACTCCCTCTGCCTTCTGGATTAACGACAGGTTTGAATACCAGCTGGATCACACAGACATAGAAGATCTTTGGATGTGATCTCTTGCCAGAACAGCCATGTTCTAAATTAACATTCCTCTACAAGTTCTTTCCTTTTAAAATTTCTTATGTTATTGTGAATATAAGGTGTAAATGTAGGTACTCACACTTGTTAGTGTGCTTATGCGTGTGAGCCCTTGGGCAACAATGCATGTGTATGGAGATCATCTTTCCATCTTATTTGAGACAATCATTTTATATTATTTCATTTATTTTTGAGATTATAATATCATCATGTCATTTCCCCATTCACTTCCCCCCCACACACCAAATTCTTCCACATATACTTCCTTGCTGTCTTTAAAATTCATAAGTTGCTTTTATATATATATATATCCAACCTGTTCTGTTTATATAATGTTACTTGTATTTTTTCAGGGCTAACCATTTTGTATTGGACAATGAATTGATATGCTTTTCCCTGGGAAGTCTATTCCTCCCATTGGCAGAATTCCTTAGTTGCCTATAATTCTTTGTATATGGTTGAAGCCTCTAGGGTTTTTCAGGCATTCACTTTAGCACCTTTATTGTTATTGCCTTTGTTGAGCTATTTTGGTGAGAATTTATGGGTGTATGATCTGACATTACTACAAGACAGAACAGCACAGCAATCACCCTGATCCTTGGCTTTTACAACCTTTCTTCTCTGCTTACTCAATGTCTTCTGAGCCTTAATTAGGACCAGGAGTTGTTTCTAGAGTTGTAGCCACTGTGACTGTGCTGCACATGTCTGCATTTTAATTGGTTGTTGTTTTCTTCACAACTCATGTTGTGTAGATGAGTTTCCTTGGTGAGGGGCAAAGACAACACATGTCTGTGTATATAACTACAAATGTTTAGAGCATAGTTAGTGACTGGTTATTTAGGAAAGTGGTGCTTGTAGGTTCTCCTCCAAGATCTGTGACTTTACTAACCTTGCAGAGTTAGCTAGGTTTCTAGTATCAGACATGGTTTCCCTTTGTTGAGTAAGTTTTAAGTCCAATTAGAGAGCTGTTTGTTACTGTGTAGATGTGTATATGCAACTACACCCTTAGACCACTCTACACTGGTCATGGCTTTGATTCTTGAGTGTTATGATTGAGTAGGATTGTTGGTTGCTTTACTCCTTTGGAAATTTGCAAGACATTTTCTGGTACCGTGAAAACTGTCATGCAAGACGGAGGCATTCATGTCAGTTCCAGTTCACGGCCTCTCTGCCTGTTGTCTGAAGTGCCCAGAGTCTTCAACTGTAGGAACTTACCTTTTACCTCTGGTGGCAACCAGAGGAAGTAGCAATAGCTGAATCTTTGGCAGTCTCTTGGGAAACCCTAACCAACAATTCAAAAGAGGGCCTCTCATGCCTGGTGTTGCAGTTTCGGTTATGTGGTTTTAGCTCTTGGTACTAAAGCCCAGATGATATATTTAAATTTAAACTATATGTTTACATTTATACACAGAAAAGTATATTATAGAGGATGTTTGAAGCTGATAATTAGTAGTGTCATTTTAATGACTTTTTCAGTTATCCTTGTTTTATTTAACCCACTTCCTTTACTTCCTTCTGTCCCTCCCTCATTACTAATCAAAGTTGTCCCATTTTCCTATCAGATAACTTATTTTCTACTTTTGTTCTTTCTATTTTTGATGCTGAGTAACCCGTCTTGCTGGCCCAGGAGCTTTGGAGGATTGTACTCTCCAGTGCCCATCACCCATGAAAGGCATGTTAGGATGGCAGACACTTAAAGTAGGTCATCCCAAATAGTGCTTGGGCTATCAGTATACAAGGCCAACCACATGACAAATGCTTTTCTCAATAACCTGTATACCTAGACAAGTTCTTTTCACTCCACAATATATTCATTTTTATCTTTGTTAGGTTTTTTTGTGTAATGGACTGTACTCTGAATTGCTAATTTAAAATCATTATTCTTGATTTTCTCAGTTATTTTTGGTTACAATGAAAAAGAAATGGCATGATCTCTATTTTACTAGCTGCACAAAATATTTAAAATTAACAATCATGGAGCACTCTAAATCTAAACTTTTGCCCTAATGATTCCATTAAATATTTGGAGCTCTCTAATTGACTTCTATTTAATAACTCAACATTTTATAGTCTTTTATGAAACTTTTTTCTAATTCCAAATTTAATATTATCTTTTAGTTTTATCTAAAAGGAATGGTTTGTTAGAAAATCTCATTTGTGACAATCAAGGATATTAGAACATGTCTTGATTATTTTCTATCATTGTCAATTTTTATAAAGCAAAGATACCAAAAGGTAGAAAGATAAGCAAAGACCTTGAATTGTATAATATTTTCAGGACAATTGAAATAATTAAAATTAAAAAAAGATAACCTTGCTTGACTTAACTGACATGTGAGTTGTGAATTTCCTCCCAGAAATTCAACATTATTCCTTCTGTACTTTCACAGAGATAACTCAGTCATTACAGAAAATGTTCATTCCTTGGAAATCTGTTTTGTATTTCATAGATTCTTCTTCATGTTTGTCACTGAAAAAGAGTCAATAGTATTCAAAATACTAATCTAATAAATAATTAATACTTTTACTTGGTCAAAGATATTCCTGAAAAAAAAAACACCTCCCAAGGCACTATATATATAATTAAAGATTAGTGTATAATTTCTGCCTTGAAAATAGAAAAACCTGGGTATTAATTGTGGTTTTCTGTCATGGTCCCCATTCACTGTTGAGAGAAGCTTCTTTGATGATGGGTGATGGTAATGCTTATTTGTAAGTATAAAGATAAGATTTACAGTGTAGCTAAGGAGTGATACAAGTCTAGCAAAGTGGAGGCAGTAGATTCTTTTGTAAACTTCACAACCTCACAGCCACCAGTAATTCCAGGTTTCTAGTACCAGGCATGATTTCTCTCCTCTTGAGTGGGCCTAAAATCTAAAAAGACAAATGCTGATTAACCCAACATCCAACAAGACAAATATCTTGATTAAGGCCAACAATTGAATGTCATTTATTACCCCTTTAAGAATACCTTTTTCTGTTAGTCATTTTAAAATATTTGTTCACTTAATGTATATCCCTCCCCTCCCTTGTCACCTCCCCAGTCTCACCCTTCCACCGTCTTACTCCCTTCCTCCATCCCCTAGTCCTCAGAAAGAGCTCTGCTGTTCATTTTTGTGGCTTCTAGGAATTATAGCTACGTAGAAGCGATAGAGAAGAAACTTGAAGTAGTAAAAATTGATGTTATTAAAGCATTTACTAATAAAGTCAATTTTCATTAGGAAATATTATAGAGCACAGATATTAGAAAGAGGAGAAATATTAGAAGGAGTAGAATTTAGCAAAAGGACTGCTCCCTTCAATATGATTGGAAGATGAATAGTGCACTAACCAGACTTGTTAGAAACTGTTTTTAGGGTTGCTGAAAAAGTTTCTTCTAATATTTATTTACCAAGATTGACCTCCAAATAGGCAGCATCCCATCAATAAAAGTAGACAACTCTGACTTACAGTATGTCTATTCCCATATCAAAGAGCTTGTTTCTAAGAGGCAGCTCAAGGAGGCAAAGCAGGGTCACAACCATCATTAAGTCTTGGCCTGCCACTAAGTCCCTTGTGCTCTTATCAGGAAAAGCATAATTCTGCCAATTGGGAAAGTTGAACCTGGATAACAACTATTCCAAGAGATCAAAGTTGGTCTAAGTAAGAGATAATTCTGGCATTATCTTTGTCATGTAAATCTTCTAGTTGCCCAGGTGGCCAGACCTGCAGTTGTCTATCTCTTTTTAAATTGTTCAAGTGTAATCTGTTGGCTGGACATAAAAGGAATTTAAGGATGACAAAGCAGATAGAGTATATGAACTTAAGTTTCTTATAACTTAGTAAAATTTTCTATTTGAGGCCAGCTTTTCTTTGGGCATTATGCATAGATGAATAAACCCTATGCTAAAGAGTATTTTTCTTATTAATCTCTTTATGGCCAGAGCTATTTTTCTCTGGGAAGGAAGATTATTTCTATAACAAAATTATTAATCGCTTATCTACCATGGCAATATGCATAGTGATTTTTGGTACTATGGAAGCTAGACCTTAAGAACTAGGTATTCAGATTAGATCTAGCTACACTATTTGAGTTCTGTGTTTTAATTATGAAGTGTTTTGGGCAACAGAGGCATAAATGCAATCCCTGAGGACATCCAAGGGACACAGAGATAGCCTATATTGTCTTGGGAGTCTTTGGGACTATTCTAATCAACCTTTTGAAAAGAGGTTTCTCATGGTAGGTAATAGGATTTTTTACAAAGAAGCCAAATCCATACAATTTTAAAACAGACACACTAAATCTCTTAGAAGAAAAAAGTGGGGAAGAGGCACTTAAACTCATTGGCACAGGAGACAACTTTTGGAACAGAACAACAACAGCTCAGACTCTAAGATCAACAATTAATAAATGGGACCTCATGAAACGGGAAAGCTTCTGTAAGGCAAAGGACACACTCAACAGAACAAAACAAAAGCCTACTGACTGGAAAAAGATCTTCACGAACCCTAAAAGTGATAGAGGGTAGTATCCAGAATATAAAGAACTCAATGAATTAAATACCACCAAACTAAATATCCCAATTAAAAATGAGGTACAGAGCTAAACAGAGAATCTTCAACAGAGGAGGATCAAATGTCTGAGAAACACTTAAAGAAATGCTCAGTGCCCTTAGTCGTCAGGGAGATGCAACTGAAAATGACTTTGAGATTCCATCTTACACCCTCAGAATGGCTAAGATCAGAAACTCAAGTGACAGCACATACTACAAGGATGTGGACAAAGGGGTACCCTCATCCATTGCTGTTGGGAGTTCAAACTTGTGCAAACACTTTGCAAATCAAGCTGGTGCTTTCCTAGAAAATTGGGAATAGTTCTACCTCAAGACTCAGCTATACCACTCTTGAGCATTTACTGGAAAGATGCTCCACCATACAATAACAACATTTGTTCAACTATGTCCATAGTAGCCTTATTTGTAAGAGCTATAGTCTAGAAATGCCATGGTTTTTGCCTTCAAAATCCTTTGCTTTGGACATTTGGAATCACAATTATTTCTCCAAATATATAAATATAGTCCAATCCAGCTAGGATAACACTTTCTATTGATTATAAACTGAGCCTCAGAGGACATCTCTAGTGGGCTACCAATAACAACAGCTGAAGCATAGGACAAGAACATTAAAACAGATTTTATGAATATAATGGAGGTGATTAAAAGAAAAAAGAATAATTCTCTTACAAAAAATTATAATAACCCAAATACAAGGAAATCCATAAAGTAGATTCAATGTACAAAATAAACTGAAGCAAATTTTGAAATGAAAAATTTAAGAAGTTGATTATGAACATCAGAGACCAGCTTCACCAAAAGAATAAAAGAGATGGACACCAAAGTCTTAAGTAGTGAATAAATGAGAGAGGAAATGACTGTCTTGGTCAAAGAAAATCTTAAAACTAAGAAAACCATGGGAGAAAACATCCAGTAAATTTAGGACACTATGAACAGACCAAATATAAAAGTAATAAAAATAGAGGAAAGTTAAGAAACACAAGTCAAAGGCACAGAAAATAGTCTCAACAAAATCACTGAAGAAAAATTTTCTAACCTGAAGAAGGAGATATATATCAAGATACAAGAAGCATAAACAACATCAAGTATACATGACTAGAAAAGAAAGTCCCCTCAGTACATGATAGTGAAAAGCAAAAGTATGAAACAATGATCTCCCATGATTGTTTTAGTAGTTCATGAATTTGAAGGATTAATATAATAGATTTGGTCACTACCCTAAAAGCAATCTACAGAGTTAATGAAAATATGACCTAGAAATTCCAACACAATTCTTCACAGATCTTCAAAAACAATTTTCAGTTTCACATGGAAACACCAAAAACTCAGGATAGCTAAAAAATATCCTGAATAATAAGAAGAATTACTAGATGTCTCATTATCTTGGCCTTAAACTGTGAAACTATAGTAAAACATCACGATGGCATTGGAACTGTGGCTAGCGTTACCGTCTCGCCAGCAAGAACGACGCTGCACATACAAACAGGATCCTTCTGCAGTAAAGCTTTAATGCATCTTGAGAGGGAGAGCATAAGCTTACAACAAGTAAAATGGAGACAGAGAGCCCAAACAGCAGAAACCCATCCCTTATATAGGAAACTGTCCTCCGCTTAGGATGTGACAGTCCCTGATTGGCTGTTGCTCATCGGGCGAGATGACCCATGGGAGAGGCAGAGCACAACGAGTGGAAAATCCCTTCGCACATGCGCAGATTAGTTGTTTGTCAGTATGGGACACAGGATGTCAGCGCCATCTTGTAATGGCGAATGTGAGCGCGGCTTCCCACATCTCCCCCTTTTCTTATTATTAAGAAGCAATAAGACACCCAACAGGGAGAGTGGAGATAGAGGTCAAATCCCCAAACAAAATATCAGGCCTGCATACACAACTCTCCCCTAAGCTCTTCACCCGGAGAGGTCATAGCCTGGCCCTGTGCCATTTTTTCTGGGGGAAGGACACTGGGGCACGCAACCTTCATGCAAGATGACATGCCTCCCTAGAATTAGCTCATATATGCTGCAGAGCCATTCTACTGCAATGCTTCGCTATGCAACTCTCCAGGGCTGCTGAAGCTTACTCACTCTACCTTGTGCAATGAGATGAGACTCTGAGGGTGCAAGAGCTGAGCAGCCAGCGACTTATTGCTTAAGCATGGTTAACCATATATCAGGGGAGGTCCCAGACTCTAAAGCAGCAAGTGCTTGGGTGATAACCACCTTGTCTCTTTTTGTTTGAGCCCTGAGTTTACAGACCAACCATAGGGTCAACACTAATCCACAGCAGATTACAGCTCAAAACAATCCAACCCCAACATTCTTTAAAGAAGGAGAAGGCTGAGGATATCCACGACGAGAATCCCTCAGTAAGTGACAGATCCAGCCGTGTGGAATTGACTTGAATGATAGCAGTCCGCAATTCTCTTAAGGTCTGTTCAAACTCCGCTGTCCAATTCTGTAAAATAAACTGAAAGAGACTCTTTGACAGATTAGCTGCTATAGTGAAATTTTCATATTGAACCAAGATAACACATAGTCCAGGGAATTTTTGTTCACAGCCCAGTTGGGCCAGTTAAAACCACTTGTCGGCACCGGACCATCCAGCGGAAATAAGACGCCAACAACCAGACTTCTTCTCGAGATCTTTACTCAGGATTAAGCTCAGTGGGAATGGCCCTGAAGAAGGGAAGGGCCAAGCTTAAGTACAACTCAAGGGCCAATCAGCTCATGCCAGGTGTCACCTCCTCATAGGTCCGCGTCAGAGCAGGACTGCGCATCATCAGATCACCAGTTACCCTTGTACAGCCTTTTGCCATATAAGGACTTGTTTATCTTAGAGAGTGCTCGCCGTCGGGATGGCGGAAACCTGCGCCTTGTTAAGGCACGGCACATTGCAGCTCTCCACAGTCCTCCCTGTTTTATTTTGTAAGAGCAGGACGAAACGGGTGAGAGTAGAGGTCTGATCTCCAGAGGGCACTGATGTATGACTGCCCATAACCCAGGTTATTCACCTTGATCATGTGCGAAACCGGCCCTGAAGTTTGGCCACTGATGTACAACAGAACTCAGCTAGGGGCTCGGCCCCAGCCTAGCTCTGGACCCGACCGACACCTTTTTCTGGAGGTGGGATTTTGGGTGTCAGCCCACATGCAATCAGACGTGCTCTCCAGGAAGCCATTAACTGCAAACAATGTACCTCCTGTGCAGTGCTTTGCCTTGCACCCCGAATGTGACGAGGATCAGGACTTAAAGGCCGCCAGCCAAGCTTGAGGGGACTGTCCAGCCTCAATAGCATAGAAGGCTTGTGCAATTAGGGCACGGTCTCTGTTTCGGGATATGACCAAGCGTCGAAGGAACACAAGGCAGAGGAAGCTGATAATCAGAAGGGCCATAGCTAAAGCCCCGATACCCGCCCACTCCTTAAGATGATGCATAGCTTGTTGAATCCAAGAGGCGAGGCCTTCAGCGGTGGTAATGTCCACTGGAGTGGAATTCACAGTGACAATGGTGAGGCGCAGATCTCTTAGGGTATGTTCAAACTCTGCGGACCAGTTCCCCTCTAGATAAGCTGAAAGACTCTTAGACAAATTAGTAGCACGTGTAAAATTGTTATATGGCACAGATGTAATGCATAACCCTGACATTTCCATTTGCATCTGAGCCGAATCACCTGTTAGAAGTTTCAAAAAGGTCAGATGTATTCCAGCTGAGAGTAGCATTACCAAATGTTCCTCCATTAATCATGGCCATTGGTGTTGGCATCCTCAAACACTGGGAAGGTGGCACGAGCCTGCTTCCAAACCTCTGGGCACAGAGAATGATAGTTCCCCTGTGGTGCTGATAAAGGTGAAGTGTCCACATAAGGCGGTGGTGCCAGTTCCGAGGCACACCAAGATGGCGGATTATCTCGTTTGGGCGCGGCCTCTTCTGCCTTCTTCCTCCTCCTACCCTCCTCGTGCTGTTTCTGCACGAGCGACTCCATTTTTAGCATGAGTCTCTCAAGTCTTTAGTTTTCAGCAGCCCTTTCTGAGCCGCCCTGATCAGACATGACGAAGAGTTTCCCACTTTTAAAGGGTCTCCGAACGTCCCCCGCTTTACCACGGACTGAAAAACTTGTCTCAACAACCTGAGAACCTTCCCCCGCTTTACCGCGGACTGAAAAACTCTTCTAATTGTAGTTTGTGAAATCTGAGCATAAGCTCCCCAATGGTAATTTACCTGATTTGCAGTAAATTGACCTTGACCTGTTAGCAAATCAAAGGTCCAATCCCTCTGTTCAGGGGTAAGTGCAAGGGCATTGGCCCGAGCCTGTGTTTGAGCGGCCTCAAACCACAGGGCTCTCCATTCTATATATTGGCCCATATCTGGAAGTGCGGCCTTGGCCACCATCTGCCAATCAGAAGGAGTTAGGGCACCAGTGCCAATTCTTTCTAACATTACCAGGGTGAAATTTGCATTAACCCTATATTTGCAAACAGATTCAGCCAAGTCCTTTATTAGATTGAACTCCACTGGCGCATGGACTCGACCCCCGTTCTCTGTTTCAAACACAGGAAAATAATTATGTAATTTTTTACGAATCTTTTCCAGCCAGAAGGAAAATCCAGACTGCAGTTCGTAGGGTGGAGGAGCAGTGGGTGCCACCCTGAGAGATGAATTGAGGGAGGGTTTTTTGTTACCCTCTCGTTCATCTAGGTGGTATCTCTCTTCCTCATACCTGACTGCGTCTTTCTCTAATTCGGCTTCTTCCTCCGAATCAGGAGTCTCATTGTCAGAAGTACTAAAGCTTGTAGAGCTATCAATATTCAATGCCTCAAGATCCTTTAAAGGATAAAACCTTTGCGATATTTCTCTCGGCGGTGAACTAGGTCCTGAGGGGGGTTGCACTCCTTTTACAGGAGGGTCCTGAGCCTTTTTCTTTTTATGGGCATCCTTTTTCCTGCGCGCACCCAACCTCTCACTACGTTCGGTTTCTGACATGCTATCCTGAACTTCTTCTAGGGTGACCTGTCCTTCATCTACTGCCCTCTTGATTATGGCAGTAAATATTATAGCCAGAATCAGCCCGAGAATTTCAGAAATATGCATACCTCTCCGAACTTACCAACCCTGCAGTTCTGAATACTCCCTGTAGTCAGGGGCTCTCCGAAGGTGCTGACGATGGTGTGGTCTTCCCGGGTTTCGGCACCAGATGTGGCTAGCGTTATCGTCTCGCCAGCAAGAACGACGCTGCACACACAAACAGGATCCTTCTGCAGTAAAGCTTTAATGCATCTTGAGAGGGAGAACATAAGCTTACAACAAGTAAAATGGAGACAGAGAGCCCAAACAGCAGAAACCCATCCCTTATATAGGAAACTGTCCTCCGCTTAGGATGTGTCAGTCCCTGATTGGCTGTTGCTCATCGGGTGAGATGACGCCACGGGAGAGGCAGAGCACAACGAGTGGAAAATCCCTTCGCACATGCGCAGATTAGTTGTTTGTCAGTATGGGACACAGGATGTCAGCGCCATCTTGTAATGGCGAATGTGAGCGCAGCTTCCCACAGGAACAAAAATAGAAATATATACTAATGGAAATAAATACATTTATTAAACTTAATATTTGATAAATGGTGCTGATCAACTGAACAGCTCAGGTAGAAGAATCCAAATAGGTCTGCACTTATCACTGTGTATACAACTCAACTCCAAATGCATTTAAAACCTCAATATTAAACCTAATACATGGATCATGACAGAAAACAAAACGGGAATAGCCACAAACTCGTTGGAACATGAAAAGACTTTCTGAATAGAATGTCTCTTCTACAAGAACAAAGATAAAAAATGGTACCTCGTGAATTGTAAAATATTCTGTACTGCAAAGAAAACTGTAATTCTGACATATTTTCACAACTACACATCTGGTAGAGGGCTAAAATTCAAAATAGACAAATAAATCAAAAGTTACAAATAAACCAATTAAAATTGGAACATAAATATAAATAGAGAACTGCAAGAAGACTAAACTCAAATTATTGGGAAACACTTAAAGAAATGTTCAGTATCATTAGCTATCAGGGAAGTGAAAACCAAAACAACCTTGGGACTTCATTTCTCACATGTAAGAATGGCTGAGATGAACAAAACTGGTGATAGTTCCAACTGGTGAGGATGCTGGGTAAGGAGAGCGCTCATGCACTGCTGGTGGGAGTGCAAACTTGCATAGCCTCTGTGAAAATCAGTTTCCTCTGTAACATGAAGGTTGATTTATTTCAATGTTTATCTATACCACCCCTGATCATATACCCAAAGGATATTTCCTCCTAGCACTGAGAAACTTACTAAGCATCCTCAGTGTTGATCTATTCATAATAGCCAGTAATTGGACACAACCTAGATGTTTCTCAGAAGAGGAATGATAAAGACAATTTGGTGCATTTACACAAGAAAGTAGTACTCAGCAGTTAAAAAAAGAAAACCATGAAATTCATGGGTAAATGGATAGAACTAAAACAGAAAAAAAAATTATCTCGTTTTATGTAACTCAAGCTTAGAAAAACAAATGTGGTCTATGTACACTTTTATATGGATGACAGGCATTAAGTCAAAAATAATCATGCTATAATGCAGTAGAATCACAGAAGACAGATATAGAGTAAGGAACTGGAGCTTGGAGAGGACAGCTAGATTCCCACTGGAAGGTAAAATAGAACATATAGATGGATTGTCTGGGAACTGGAATGGGAGTATTAAGTGGGGGAAGGTAAGACAAGAGGAAGTAGAGAGAGGAAGGACAGAGAGAGGCAGCTAATATTATGGGTCCTTTGTTGGATACTATGGAAATATAATACGGTAGAAGCTTCATAAAATATATACATATATGAAGGCTGTCTACGTGAGATCACCCAATAAAGGAGGTGACAAAGGCTCAATTAGACATCTCTTGTCATCAAATGAAGCTTTCAGTACTGGGATCGAGTTATATCCAATTGAGCTGTTGGCAAATGGGTCCTCTAGATGCCCCCAAACAACCATGCTGTTGCCAAGTCTATAGGTTGCTCTCCACAAACTGATGTTAAGGTCCCATTGCTAAAGACTATACTTACACAACTCACAGACGTGGAGATATCAAGCTGGTACCTACACAAAGGTTTCCCTTTATACCCTAGTGTCTTATTACAGGAAGATACTCTGCATGTTACCGAAAGAAAAATGTAAATATCAACCAACACAAAAACTCCTACCTGCAAGATATACTAGTGTACTGGTGGCACAAAACACTGTGAGCAGCCAACCACTATCTAATCTGACTTATGGTCCACTCAACAAGATGGATCCCATACTTGACACTGCTGTGTGAACAAGAACCTAAGACTAGATATCTCAAGCCCTGTAATACCAAACAGTATTGTTCAAAACTTAAAGAAGAAAGAAAGAGAGAAAGAGAAAGAAAAAAAAAGAATAACTGAAAAATGTAATAATAAAATGACTCCCGTGATACCTTTGCAGATTAATGTCTTCCTCAACCGTTATAAGAGAAACTTTCATCTGCAGTAAATAGGAACAAATACAGAGACCCAACAGCCAGACATTATGCAGACTGAGACCTTAAAATACTCAGACCTAAATTGGTAGTCTGAAAAAAATCTGTCCCTCAGGGCTCCAAGACCGTGAAGAAGAGGAGATGAAGAATATAAAAGCAAGAAAAGATGGAGAACCTAGAAAACAAGACCGTCTACATCAACATAATAAAAGTTTACATGAACTTTCAGAGATGAAGGTGACATTCACAGGGCTTGCATGGGTCAGCATTAGGTAGGGTTCTAGAGGAGAAGGGAAAAGAGGACACATACTTCCACCCCCAAACCAGGTGCAAAAACAATTGCTAACCACTTGCAAATGAAATTTAATTCTTTCAATGGGAAACAAACTACTACTTAAAATACGCTTCATTCCCAGGAGTGGCGATCATCTGAAAAGGAACATATTAACACTTTGGAGGTTTCTTGTTTTGTTATGTCACATCAGGGCTTTTCTTTTAAAAATTCATCGTATTTTATAAATATATTATATATCATTTATTATACATTTATATGTTATATTATATTTACTTTATTTGTATATATATAACACTTATATATTAACATATACTTGTACAATGTACAATATTTATATATAATATATACTCCCTGTCTTTTTACCCTCCATGTCCTTTGCATATATGTTGTAACTTCTGGTTTATTTTTGTCATAGCATTCCCGAGTATGCTAATAAGTGGGTTTCTGTTTTTTGTGACATCTACTGGGCTCCATTTCTTCGGTTTGCTTTGTCCTATTAAGATGTGTAAGTTTTCCAGGCATGGTTATATATGCCAGCGCTTGGAGAGGCAGAGGCAGGTGGGTCTCTGAGAGTTTGAGGCCAGTCTTGTCTACGAAACTAGTCTAGGACAGCCAAGGCTACTCAAAGAAACTCTGTCTCAAAAACCCAAAAACCAAAATAAAAAGCCAAAAACAAAACAAAAAAGTACATTAGTCTTATTACATTTTATCTTATTACTATGTATTAGAAGCCTTTTTGTGTTTTTTAATGAGAGACAAAATGAGGTCAATCTGAATGGGAGTGGAGGAGGGAAGGAACTGGGAGGCATAGAAGGAGTGGAAAACTTAATAAGAATATATTTTGTTAGAAAAAATCTATTTTCTTAATTGTGAAAAAAAAAGAAAAAAGAAAGCAAAAGAAAGAAAAAATCAATAGGTTTCTTTTTAAGGTCTATGATTTCATTGGCCATAATTTATTTTTTTTATCATTTTCTCAGTGTCAGACATGATCTCTTTCCATGGAGCAGGCCTCAAGTCCAATAAAGAGGACAGTTGGCTATCCTAATAACTGTCTTCTGGCTGTACTACTATTCCAAGTGTTTCAATATTAATTTTTATTTTCTTATATCCTACATATCTACCATTTCAGGACATTGCCACCCTATACTCGTTGAGGTCTCCCTAAGGAGGGGCATTTTCAGAAGGAATGTATCTATCAGTCTGCTTGAACTAATTTTGGAAATCACGTTAGTTGTCTATGTTACTTAATCATGAAGTCAAATACAAGCCCGCTGAGCAGAATCATTTAAATCCTTGGCTATTATCAACATAAAGGTTAATTAATTGGTTGATACTACATAAAATCACTCAATATTAATTTCAAGGTTCCAAAGCCGGAGCTACATGATATATCTTTAAATATCCCTTACAGAGGACCTCCTGAAAAAACAGTTGAGCAGGCAGCAACTAAAAACAGGAGTGCTCTCCTTTTAGGCAGCAAGGATGGTATCAATATCAGCAGGGCATCGTCTCACAATACTAAGTGGAGGCAATTCAAAGCAGGTATTCAAGTGAACTGAAGAGGAGAGGATCTGTTGACACAGCAAAGTTTGTATTCTGAAAGCAATTACTTATCAACTGAGCAGTACACAATGCTTTAATCCACATAGTTTGTCTATTTCTTTGCTTGTTTGGTTGAGTTTATTGTTAGTTGGTTTTCTCTAAAGGATAATAATTTATAAGGATACCGTACCTTTTCTAGGACCTAAAAACAAACAATATAGTTTTGGGATATATGTATATGCAGTAGTAGTGAAAGAAGAGGATTCTAAGAAGTTAAAAGTCGGGGTGCATAGAAGAAGTTGGAGGAAAGAAAAGAACACTGGGAGTGATGTAATTCTACTTGAAAACTATCTAAAATTGTATGAAAATGCAATATATGACTTAAACAAAAAGACTACCCTTAAAATAGGTAAGCAGACTCATGGCACGTTAAAAAATCATTATTAACTTATTTTCATTTCTTTCATTAATATTAAATTCATATTTATTAGCATAATCTGGGCTAATTCACAATACCTGTCATGGTCTGCTAAAATTCTGTGAATAGGGAGCAGCTATGTATATAAGACACATTTCCTTCCTTCCTTCTTTCCTTTGTTCATTCCTTCCTTCCTTCTTTTCTTTTTTTTATTTTAATTTTTTTATTTTTCAAGACATGGTTTTCAGTGTTGCCCTACCTATCCTGGAACCCATTATGTAGAGGAGAGTGACCTTGAACTCACAGATATCTCCCTGCCTCTGGCTCTGCCTCGGTCTCCTCCAACCCCACCCCACACCTGAGTGCTGCATACAAGAAACACACTTCAGCAACAGCAATATATATATATGTATATTACCTCAGAGCAAAGGGCTTGAAAAAGGTTTTCTAAGCAAATGGATCCAAGAAGCAAGCTGGAGTAGCCATTCTAATATTAATAAAATAGACATTAAAAAAATTAATCAAAAGAGATCAGAAAGGACACCTCATACTTACAAAGAAAAATCCATCAAGAGAACATTTCAGTTCTGAATATCTAGGCTCCAAACACAAAGACATACACATTTTCAAACCAAATATTACTGAGGCTTAAACCACACATTGAACCCCACATATTAATAGTGAGAGACTTCAACACCGCACTCTCAGCAATGGACAAGTCATCAAGACAGAAACTAAAAAAACAAAAAACAAAACAAAACAAAAAATTAACAGATGTCACAAATCAAATAGACCTAACTGATATCTATAAAACTTTTCATAGAATACATAAAAAATGCCTTCTTCTCTGAACCATATGGTATCTTATCCAAAACTGGAATATAATCAGTCAGAAAGCAAGCCTCAACTGATACGAGAAAATTAAATAACCCCTTGTATCTTGTCAAATCACCATGGTTTACAACTGGACTTCAAAAACAACAGAAAACAACCTCATGGAAACTGAACAACTCTCTACTCAGTAATCACTGAGTCTACTGACTTAAAACATCTATCTAGATCTAAAAACATCTTAACCTCTAAACAATTAAGCTTGATTGTAAGGATAAATTATCTGGTCTTCAACCCTATCAAAGACTTGAGAAGGAATAAAACTTAATTACCTGAGTGAACTGGAAGTGCAGGTTTATCAGCTTCCACAGTGAAAAAATGACAGAGACAATTTACTGCCTGAACAGTCACCCAACACTCTCTATTCCATTGGCGCGTCATCTTCAGCCTTCTGGCCCAATATATCTGGCAGACATATTTGCAGGTCAGCAGCCATTGAGGACTTGCTTACCCTGCCTTGGTGGAGTTTGGCTGTTGACTCTGCCTGCATCCAAGCTTGCCCATTTTTAGTCAGAATTCTGGCTGTGGCAGAAATGAGGACATTTTGCCCAGTGGCTTGTTTGTCACTTCAGAAATCATCTCCATAATGAGGTTCTTTAATGCTCATCATCTTCCTTGAGGTAGGCTGGGTATTGCCAGGAGTTAGCCTGTCTTGTTGTCAAAGAATCTTTAAAATAATAAAAACATCTTTAAAAAATCTTAAAGTGATGAGATATGATAGATATTGTTTTTCATTCAGAATTTTAGACTCACAAAGATAGGCAAGATGTTTTCTTCAAGGTTGCCAAATACAAATAGCCAATATGAATGTAACATTTATATAATTCCTGATTGTTTCATGGCTATTTCTGCTCTATGTATTTTATTTTATTTATATGTAATAATATAAATTTATATGTTTAAAAATATAATAAGAAAGGAATAAAGTAACCACTGAGTCAGGGAAGAAATAAAGAAACTATTAATACTTTCTGGTATAGGAGGCATAGAAAAATAATTATGGTTCTCCACTCAATTTATGCTTTATATGTCTAGGTCATCAGTAGATTGGATGCTGTCACCCCCATTGAGAGTGGGTGTTCCTAATTTAGTAATAACTCAGTAAGAACCCCATCACAGGCATTCCCAGTAATTTGTCTCCCAAATGAGGATCAGTGCATCTAAGATGACAATAAAGATTAACCATTATAGGGACCAAATATATATCGAATGTAGATCCGTCATCTGCTTGAAATATGATGATGTTTATTGTCTTAGCAATGAGTCTTTGATATTACCACACAATTTAGATGATCATGAAAAATATCCTCTGATTGACGACTTTCACTGCCAACTAAGATTACTTTTTTTTTAAATAGTCTTTGCAAACTTTACAATGCACAAAAGCATATAAAGCTTTGAGAAATGTCAATCAGAGTCTGATTTGCCTATCTATTTATTTATTTATTTACTTACTTACTTATTATTTTCTGCATTCTCTGCTTGAGCAATTTACTCCTAAACAACCAGTAACATTCTGTGCAATTACGCTGTGTATTTTGGAAAACAACACAGTAAGAAGTTTACTGTTGCCATTTCTGTAGTGTTTTCTTTTTTTAATGAGCATGCATCTTCTGTGGGAAGGGTGAAATAAACGCATATACATTCACACACCTTGGTATTTGTGTGTAAGATACTCTACATTAGGAAAGAAAAGACAGTTCCTTTTGCTAAGCAGCCATTTGTAGAATTTTGGTTTGAATCAAGGAGAAAGAAAAGTATATACAGCAAAGCAAGAGAACAAGCGAGCCCTCATTTTCTTTACTGCAGATTCCAAAGCACTTTGGCACAGATGAAAACAGCTCTCCCGCTGGTACTATTATCTCTGATAGAAAATCCTCTCCCCCTGCGTTTGAGAAGGCCCCCAGAACAGTCTGTGCCACTGTGGCAGAAGCAACAGCAAATGGGCATGGGGAGAAATTCAGCATAAGAAAAGAAAGAGTACGGATAGAGTGGACAATCACAGCTAACAAAAGGACCACAGAGCCCTGAATTTTTGTTGTTTGTGTTTGTTCCAACTTCACCAGTTCTTTTTCTGCTTCCTTAAAGCTCCCATAGAGAGGAGACATTCACACAAAATGATCCTTTTGTAAACCACGGAGGAACAAACAGACGCGAAAACAAAGCAGCGGAGAGAAGGGAGAGTCTAATTTAAACTTGGGATGATGGGGTGCCAGAAAAAAATTCTCTTCCTTTCACTCATGTGATTACTTGGAATGGCAGCCATTTCGCTAACCGTACTTTCCTTCTGATAGCTCTTAGAAAAAAGCCTTATACTTAGTGTTCTACTTCAAGCTTTGAGCGAAAAAAAATTTTTAGAATAAAAAAATTTAGATATAGCTATCTGAGGACGAAAAAGTACCATTAAAAAATAAACTCTTTTAATTGTAAACTTACACTTGTTTGTCTCAAATTCATAGCCATGTAATGTGCACATTTTTTTAATTCCTTATGATTCAATTATTCAGAGAAAAAGGCCATATTAACATTTTAATATGGATGAGTGAAGCATTCTGAGAGTCAAATATCTTTGTGTAGAAGTAAATGCGTCCATTCTTGTTTTCTGTAGTATTTTACTACATTAAGCTTTTACTTGTACGTATTTGTATTATTACTATTATTTACAAAAATACCAATTTAAAATGATCATGAGATGTATTTAAATACAAACCAAAGGACAGCTATTTAATATTGTGGCTTAAACAGTAAATGCATCCCCTGGAACCCTATGTCTTAGTCACCACCATATGAAACTCTTTTGATTATGGATCCTCTAAGAGACAAATCATGGAAGGAAAAAATGACGTCATTGGAGGCATGCCATTTGAGATGATTTGGAACTCAGACTTGTTTCTTCTCTGTCATTGTTTCTTGGATGCTATAAAATAAACAGTTCTTTACCACACACAATAATCAACTTGCCCAGTGCAGATATAAATTGACAAAGGCAAGCAACCCATAGTCTGGACCTCTGACATGGTAAACAATATAACCAATTTTTCCTTGTAAAGTATCTCAAGTATTTTTTCAGAGAGATGGTTAGTCGACTGGGAACACTCAATAGTTATTTCCCTGCAAATGATGTCAGTAATATAAATTGCCCTTATGGATAGATATAAGTAAATGGATATTTTATACTGTACAGTTGGAGGAGGTAATATTTGATTTGCTTTGTTTCACTAAAGAAAATAATAATTTGAAATACTGGTATATTAGACATAGGCTTGTTGAATATTAAACAATACACTGCAACCTATTAATCTTTTCATACATTATACTTATTGAGTAAAAGATTTATTTTTAAAATACTACTTTAATACTAAATACTATACTAAAATAAATAGTATAGTGATAGTAAAACCATGATATATACAAATAAAGATAAAATGGAAATCATTAAATGAGATGGCCCTTCTTATATTTGTTTTCAAAGTAAGAAGAAGGAAAGAGTATGGTCCTACACTCTATTTCTTTCCTCGGGGTGTCCAGGCCCCTCTGCACACAGGGACCGGAAGGATGAAGCAGAGCCAGAACGTGCGGTTTCTGCGGGATGCCTGCCTAGCTGGAGAGCAGTGGGGAGAAGGCTTTCTCCTCTAATGACCCAAGTGTTACAGCTCTCTTAGCCCTTCAGCGAAACAGCAGGTCTTAGACGATATTCAGTGAAACAGCTTGTGTGTGTCTTATTTAGGTTATATGAAACTTGGGAAAAGCTATTTAGGATGGGCTCCTATCATTGGCTGGGGATGAGACGCTGGTGAGCCTTTATTTGCATGGAGAGGAATTCCTGGTGCTACTCTATGAGACCACCTCCCTCTAGCTCTGTTCTGGCGTCCCTGCTTGCACAGGTCGTGCACCCCACAAAGGAGACCCTGTCTCATTGCCTTATAGTTTAATGAGTTGAGTCAACAAACTTGGTGAAAACTTCACAACAGACTTTGAATCAAATCCTCATACGTTTAGTAAAACTTCTCTTCATTGTCTCCTAATATTTTCTTTTCTGTAAGTATTCTGCTATAATGTCATAAAAATCCTGGTTTACTTCTGATGTTTCCAAATCATCTTTGTGTCACTATATCCTGGCCCTTCCAACTTTGTTGTAAGTAGATCTTTCTCTCTCAGAAAATCCGTTCCACATGAACAAGGGCTATAAATAACAAGGAATTAATCCCAGGCCAAAAAAATAAATAAATAAATTGACGTTTGGAAGAACATACCCCAAGGTCACTTTCTTGTAACTGTTTGCTTTGGTCATTTTTAAAGTACATCAGAGGATGTACATGGTTTTACCAGACAGACCTGACCTTAATAATTGGCAGCGTCTATTATCATTATTCTGTACCCATTGACTTACTAATGGCTACAAGGGAACTTTAATTTTCACACATAAAGACAAGGAGAAAAGTTATTATTTGTGTTTGGCATATGCTCAACAACTGAGTCATTGCTTAACTGAATACAGTTTCCTTACATTTCTGTTATGAAAAGTTTATATAATTCACTGAGCAAAAAGACGAATCTCTTCTTACTATCATTGAAATTGGACAAAACAGGGGATGCAAAAGAGGTTCGTAGCTGAAGTGACAGAATCAAGTGACACAAAACTCTCAGACAGAAACCAACATTCAAAAGTTAGCTGTACAAAATCAGCCAGTGCAAAAGGCACATTTGGAAGTGTGGTGCACAGGTATACTTGTGATAAATTTGTGATTGTTATGCCAAGTTATTATGGTTAAGGTACACTGTACCCTTCATTGATTAGAGATGTTACTGTGTCAGGCTTCAGGTATGAGACACACAGAGAGGCCCCTAAAGCAAAGATTTTTACAAAAACCACAAGGTCAAACCACTTAAAATGATTCTATGTCTCTGTTCCTGCTGTCTTATATTTTAATTAGTTTCTCAGGATACGTGCTCTCTTTCTGTGTAGAGGAATCTGTTCCTGGCTACTGGGAAAGGAAGAGATTTTGTTATCGTTAATACTATTGCAATTAACAAATCTTTATGCCTCAGCCTTTACTTTCAGTTAGTTAGTTTGTGGGATTGGATAAGCAGAAACTTGAAAAAATTTCAAAACTAACTATAAGTCATTGGTTAATCTGAATTTTGAAAGGTTGAAAAGGTTACGGGAAAATGTGAGGGCAGAAAAGTTAGGTCAGAATGAGGCATTGATATGTTCCATGTGAAATGAGACAAGGATCGTGATCTAAAGTCTATTTTAAAACTTAGTCCGTGATACATAAAGAGCAAAATGATTTGTCGATGTATGGGTTGAGTATACAGGAATTTAGCAGAGATTACCATATCAAAGGGTATAGACACAAATTATTTATCAAGGAAAGACTTCGGTTGCAGTTATGGGAAAATTTTCATAGTATTAATCTCTTTAAAGACAAATATTTGCGAAAGGCTTTCTTCTTCATTACTGCAAAGAACCCACGTTTAGCCTTGTGGAGAAACTGCAAGTTTGTGATCAGAAACAGACAGTAGAGAAATAACACTTAAAATCTTAATAAACTGAATATGCAAACCATACATCAGTATCTGAATATTATTGTCTATTGTATTAGAGCCCAGTTTTGCACATCGCTAATTTTAACATATATTCAATTATTCCTAATGAACTCACTCTCCTCTATAAGTTTCAAAACTTTCTCATACACTCCCAGCCTTTTATTTGGATTTCCTGTAGTATGCAAAGTGCAAGCAAAGATTTATGTTAAATCTCCAACTATATCTAAAGCTCTGCAGCCAAGTATGACTGCAGTAAAATTGCCATGCTGATGCTCTCACTCTGAGTACAGCACCCTTTTCCTTCATATAAAACATTATTGTACTCTTATACCTTTACTACAAGCTGCTACCTGACTCATTTTTCTTACTTTCATGAATGACAGAATCTTTCATGTACATACTAAGATCCAAACCTCACAATAATAAGTGATTACCACTGGTCAGAAGATGCAGACAGTCAGATACCCTGATAACCTCCTAGCATTAAATCAATGAATACCACTTGATCTACAAGACCTGTTTCCCTTATATGATTTTTTGTGAAATCCCCATATCCCTCCTCTTAGCTAATGGGCTCTTCCTTTCCTGTTTCAATGACTCTATGTCTATATATTCTACCAATAAGATTTTAATGCAGTGGGTTTTTAATAACTAAGGGAGTCATCATTCTATAAATATGGTGATATATAAACCCATTATGATGAGTCAGGGCCTACTGATGGCAATACATTGATACAGAGATTATTACTTACAACAAATTATCTTTACAATATAGTACTTATCAAAGCCTGTTTGACTGACTAAGTAGCCATGGCTTTATTCTTCTGGCTCCAAAAAGAATAAAAACTAGAAATCACAGTGAAAGTGAATTAGTGAAAGCGTCTTAAGACTTTAATTACGTTCAATTTGGATGTGACTATGGTAGGACAAGTTAATGCCTTTCCTAGAACATAGTTCATATTGTCTACTAATGAACCACTGTCACTCCTCACAATATAACACAATCAGTGAAGGCTTATCCCAGGACTGTCAGAAGCTACATTTTTGAAATCAAGTACCTCATGTTCTTGAGAGGATTCTTTGGCTAGAGGGGTTGGTGGTACTAGAGACACTTGAGAACTTGTAATTTTGATCAATGAACTATATAATAAATAGATATTTCCAGCAGGGCACATTGATGCACACACCTGCAATCCCACCATGCATGGAGGCAGAAACAGGCAGGTCTCTGTGAATCCAAAGTCAGTCTGCTCTGCAGAGTGAATCCAGGACAGGCAAGGCTACACAGAGAAACCCTGTTTTGAAAAAAAACATCACTCTCTGTGACTTAATGTATGGAAAGTCGTTTGTAGTTAACGCTTTATAATTCTATCATCATCAGTTCAATCAGGCAGATGCTAGAGCAGGGGGCACCTTAGCACTTTGTCCCGGGTCAGTGTTGTGTTGCCCACAACCTTGATCAATGCTTCATTTTTTCTTTTCCGTGAAAAAGTCATCTGCAGTAAATTTATAATTAAATTTTCTCTCTTGTTTTTCTTCAGGACTGACCACTCTAAGGCTGGAATGCTTATTTCCTTCCTCTGTCTTACAAAGTAGAATCTAAGTGAGAGAGAGAGAGAGAGAGAGAGAGAGAGAGAGAGAGGAGAGGAAATATAAAAAATAAGCTTGAATTAAGCTTTGCATGAGCAATGATTTATGAACACTGATGATAATAAAACATTTTCAGTGCTTGCTGCAAAGTGTCATTGGCAGCACTAACATAATATGATATTATATGTAGAAGTTGGTGTTGAGTGTCACTTGCATATAATATTACAGAGGACAAAATAGTACATGTAGGCCCGGTTCTTAAGTAACATGAATTGTATTAATAACTAGATTATAAACATTATGAGTTATAACATCCCTAAAATGAATACGGTGACTTAGAATATGACTAATCTAATACAGTATAAATAATATCTGCCTCTATTTGACTTTCACTTCTCTACATTGCAATGTTAGCAGCAAGTTAGTCAGGGGCAAGGAGGGGAGTGTGTGACAAACAAGATCCGTGTCCTTTATGACTTATATGAAGGCATATATGCTATGATTATTGCATGGATTGAAGAAAGAATAGGCTATAACTATCTGGATCGCTCTAGCTGCTGATAGGAAGATGAGAAGAGCCAATGACGTAAGGGAGGAGGCAAGACATGTTCTAGAATTGATCTTTGTAGCATGGAATGCCAGATTATAAATGGGTTAGATGTAGTGGACGAGGGAAGAAGTAAAGAAATCTGGAGAGATTTTGATGCGGGAAACACTGAGAATGAAAGAAAAGCAGAGGCCTGTCAAATACAGCTTGAGTTGATACTTGAATGCTATTATTTTCTGAGCTTGGAAAACTGCAAATATAGCATGGTTGGTGACCAGATTGCAGAGGTTCACGTCACGATATGTTAAGCTTGTGAGTTATTTGGCTAGTCAGTTCTCATTAAGCTATTTAAGCGAATATAAAGTGTAGATAGCTGATATTCTGACCTGCTGTTTAGAGAGAAACCACCTACATGATTAGATGTTATTGATTAGTTGGAGGCTAGACGGAATCATTACCGAAGACAGCAAGCCGGGGAAGGAAGCTAAGTACTGAGACACTGGAAGTTCAGGGAGGATACAGAGAAAGAGCTGACAAACAAAATGAATGTAAAACAGCTACACTGGTGAAAACAGAAAACATAGTGAGACAGCTGGATCAGAGACAAGGAAAGGGGGTTGGTGGACACTGTAGCTGGCACAAGCCACTCATTACTTTTAAAGACAGAGCAGATGCCCTCTGTACACTGATGTGTGTGTGTGCACATTTGTATGCATGTGTGTGTGTGTGTGTGTGTGTGTGTGTGTGTGTGTGTGTGTGTGTGTGTATGAGTGTGTGTATATTTGTTTTTGTCCTGGGGATCAATGACCATGCATATAATCTACATGATACATATAGAGAGAGATGTACCCAGAGATATTCTCCTTGTCCTCAATTTTGATTCAATTTTTAAAATTCTCATCCAATTGTGTCATTTGTAAGTATCAACACTTTTATTGAATCATGCTGTTCAAAAGTGTAGATGTGCTTGTGAGCTTCCTAATACATGGATATCTCTTACATATTATTTTAAATCAACCATGTTTCTCTTGTTTGAGGATTTTTTCAGTAGTCAGCACATGAAAATCAACATTTTTGCCTCATCAGTCCCATGTTTTAACAGTTCATAACTATTTTCAGTATCATTTCTATGAAGTGATTTTTTTACTTTGTTGTGATTTGCTTAGAGTTCCAGTCCCTGTTTTAATTTTTTGTAAATTTTTTGTTCTAATTATTCTTGGAAAGCACTTATCTTCCCTTACATGAGTGTTTTCAAACAGACTTAGAAATTATATTCAAATAATCTGTGCCAGTTGACTATCTTTGCCTATGACCATTCAGTAATGGTGTTGTGGTGAAATATCTTGATGACCCATTATGGAAAGAAGCTTGTCAGTATGTACGTTGCCTGTTACTCTTAGTAATTTATACTCCACATACTATTTATAATTGTCATTTTTCAATCTGTTGCAATTTTTATTCACTAGATGCATTCACAGTTAATAATATTTTCTGCACCAAATGATGAGAATCTTTTTATTCACATTTATATCTTGTTTATATAGCTACATCTACTTTCTTTGCTTATGTATATTAATATAAATGACTGCTTGGCACATATACACATAAATTATTATTGACAATAGTCAGTAATAATTAGATAAATATTTATAGATTAGTAAAATATATGGCCAATTTTATAAAGTGATAAAATAAAAAATCACAAATGAAAATGAAAAACCACAAAGTGAAAGCTATTTTATATCCACTAGCTACGAAGGAAATATAAGGGTCATGGTGGTTCAAGGAAAGATACAAATAGTAAGATGACATCTAAAATGGAAAATAATAAATAAATTGTACAATTAGGATGTCAGGTTTAGTTACACCTAAAGCTGAGAATGCGTGATGAGAAACAGTAACTGGCGAGGTCATTGTGGAGAACACAGTGAGACAATGCCTGTCAACACAGGACCAATGGGGCACAAGTAGATGCAAACATGGGATCAGTTTTACTTCCCAACCAGAACTCTTTTTTCCATACATGTATGGATTTTGTTGATGTTGTGGCTTTTATTTTTTCTGTTTATGTAATGTAGAGTGTGTGGCTCTTATGCAATGGTGGATGTGAATGTGCAGGTCAGTGCAAAAATGTAGATGGTATTTGCAGTGTCCGTGCTGCAATTACCTCGAGGGACTGCGGGTTGAAGAACACTCAAGACAGCGTGTCATCTGCTCTAAGAGAATGCCATTTAATGAGGAGGGGCCAAGGCCTTTTATACAGTACAGAGGCAGGTGGAAAAATACAAGAGGATGTAGATGGGAAGTCCCCAGGACAAGAGGAACCATGTAACCAGGGTGCAAAACAGGAACTTGTGGTCAGCTCAGCAAGGCACAATGTTCACAATAGGAGACTGCCAGGACAGAATAACAATTGCATACCGGCCAGGGCATAGCCCCAGGGGGCCCAAGCCTAACAGTTCCCAACAGGTATTTCTTGCTTTCTGCCTTGTTTGAGGCAGGGTGTCATTGTTAATATTTGTTAAGTGTACTAACTAGCAGGTCTGTGAGCTTTTGCAAAATTTTCTCTTTCTTCCTCTGATTTTTCCATAGGCATGTTAAGCTTGTAAACATTTTACAAGTGTTCAAACTCAGATCCCCATGCAAGCACTTACGCCCAATGGAACATCTCTCCAGGCCATATTTTTTCCTCCTCCTCCTCTTCCTCCTCCTCCTCCTCCTTCTCCTCTTCCTCCTCTTCTTCTTCTCATTATATTATTATTATTATTATTATTATTATTATTATTATTATTATTATTATTATTATTATTATTAAAGTAAGAGACATGGAGGTGATCACTTATTAATTTTCAACTTGGCTCATCCATATCCAATGCCCATGCAAATAGGATGATGTATACTGAACCTGAGGCACTTACTCTACGTTCTTTAATGACCTCTAATTTGAACAACTGCAGCTTTATTTGTGTTACTTACTTATCAACGTCAATTCTCACATATGAATGAACATAGATAAGAATATTCTTATTAATTAGGCAATATTCTGCTTTTAAAATACATTTAGAGGTATAGCAGTGCAAATGCAGAATTTCTCCACATCAGTATAAGTAATTATCATCAGAGTTGTGCCAAGTATTGTTGTATACTTAGATCAACTGGAAGAAAGAGCTTCTGTATCATAATGTTCAAATCCTACATTCCAATTATTGTTATAATATCTAGAAACATTAAATACAACACAATTACGTATACTGATTTGAGTGTTTTGAATTTTAAAAAAGTTAGACAATCATCTATGTGTTTTTTTTATTAATTGGGTAGCTAAAAAATGAAATATTTCTGCATATATCAGGAGACGCATCATCCATTTTCATGAATATATGGTATTGTACACATCTTATGTATCTTACCTAATTTTAAACTGAAGGAGAGATAAACCTGTTTTTTAGCATCCCAAGTGAGGGATTGGAACAGTCTTGTGAGAGAACAGGTGAGGTTAATCCACTAGAAGAGCAACCACCTCACACAAGAGTTTAATTGTTGCCAGCTGAAAAGATCCCGGGGAACAGACTCTGGGAGAAGATATATAAATGAGCCCAGACCTGGAGGCGGGGCTTTTTGGAGACTTGGGATCCTTTTGGCTGTTCATCGTTGCACTTTGAGGTGCTCCCAACCACTCGAGGAAAGGCTTCTAGGCTCCGGCTCCTGCTGAGGTTCTGGGTTGTGGTTACTCTAGGTTCCAGCAGAAGAAATCCTGCGGATTGTGCAAAGAGAATCGCTCCTTGGAACTGATATCCTTACGGTTTTGTTATTGTGTCCATTAATCCTCATTTCCTATTGTTTTGGTTAGTTGGGTTATAAGTGACGTATGCTCGGTCACTAAGTTGTTAATAAAATACATTGGTTAAGAATATTGACCCTACATTAAACATTCCTAACTTTTTGGCACCACCGTGGTAACTGATACCTGCACAGACTATTCATTATGCTCCTCGCCGACATATGGAATCTCTTTTGTATTTGAATCTGTAGAATACTTGTTAGCTGACTGGATAACTAGATTAGAATGTTAATGCTTATGACTAACCCAGACAGCAAGATTAAGAACCATGACTTACCTTCCACCTGGTGTTCACCTCCACCCTATACACACATATTTTGGACGGGGGTAAGAATGTTGAGAGACATGTAAAAACTCCAACTATATACCAGCTGCCAAACTGGAGAGATGCCATGGCAAGGCTATAAAGGACAGAGAGGCTGCAGAGCTCCAGGGGCTCTATCTGCCAGCTTCCCGAGATGTTTAGAAGATAACATGTGAACATTCCTAGATGCTTCTCCTACTAGTTTTTAATTGAATGATTCCCTCCATTGGAGGATGTTCTGAGAGTGAAATATCAAACTTAAAGTTGCCAATATCAAGGATGGGAACAGGTGAATCCTTAAGTTACTAATTAAGTCATTAATGTGATTTGCTCCAGAATAGATTAAAAGGTTATATTTCCAGATTGGTGGCAATAATAATTCCATTTTTTTTTGGTTGTGCTTTACTTTCTGCACGATAGCATCCTAGAAGTGAGTGTTTTTTTTTATGATCAAATCATAGATATATACCCACTGTTCTCACTTGAATCATATTACTGTGCTGACTGGACATTCACAGAAGTAAAACATTAAAAAATATTTGTTGACCAAATTACTGGAAATCTTGGATTTCATTAAGAATTCTTTTAATTTGGTTCAGTAAAGTCACTCTTTATTTTCTTTTAATTTGAAAGTTTTGACTACCACTGAACTGTGATATTTCCCACATTATTAATGTGTATACGTATAACCACGCAGCATGTGTGAGCTTGGAAAGCTCATGGGAAGCCTGGTCAATAATTTATTTAAAATTGTAATGAGGAGATATTAGCTCTACACAGTAGCTTGACAGATTGGAATGTGAAAAACGAAAACTTCTTAAGAAAAATACATACAATTTGTTACAAAGGAAGAATAAATATATAGAGTAAAATGAAAAATCATGAGGCTGGGGAGAAGGGTCCATAGTTGAGATAATGATGCACTGCAAAAGTTCAGTGCTGAACACGACATCAGGCAGCTCAGAACTACTTTTTGAATTCCAGTGGAAGACAGCACCTCTGGTTATTTTTACTCACAGGCAGATATTGACATGCAGACACATACAAGTAAATGCACTTAAAATAATAGTAATTCTTTAAAGTAAACAGCAAATCATTTTAGACACAGTGTCTATCAAATTCTCAGTCCCATGCAATTGAAGTTTAAGCTGACAATACTGCATCTTTAAAGCTATTCCTGCAAAAGTCATCTCTCCTTATTAAATGATTTTATTTTAAAACAATGGGTATTTGCCAAAGCTCAGTTGCAAATTCCTTGATGTTCCTGCAAATTTCCACACTTGTCTCTGGCTGATTGTGTCTGCAGGAGCCTCCACGTTTACCCAAAGGCTGAAAGCAAATCTGCAGGCAAAAGTGCGGAGCTGGTTTACAAGTGAACTAGAGAAGCAGTCTACTGCTAGAGAAAATGCAACAGACAAGGACAGACTGCTCACCGTTTCAGTAAAAGAAGAATTTCAAGCAAGACCAGAAATGTGAAATGTACAAGACACAGAGTGAGAATGAAGGAGTGAACAGAATATGTGAAGATTAAATTGAAATCTTCAAAAATAAGCAAATAGTGAAATAGTCGAAGGAAAGCGAGCAAATAGGAGACCATAAACAGAATCAGACCTGGTATCCCTAACACCCAAAGAGCTACTAAAGAACAAAGGAAGAAGGGAAAAATCTATTAAAATGCATTTTAATATATTAATGTTTTTAAGATAATTACTTCTGAGAGACTCTGAGAAACTGTAAAAACCAGAGTGACAACATTTTATACAGTTTATGTATAATATTGTTACATTCTTAACGGAAAGGAAAACCAGGCCTTATTGGAAATGTTTTAGCTCTACTATGAATAAAGATTTGTGAGATTAGGTGACTGTCCATGAACACAACAGATCTTGGGGGAAGAAGTAGAGCTTGGCTTTCTAACATATATTTTACCCTTTGGTCATTACACTGTAATTTTTTTAAGCATTCCAATACTAAATATGATTTTTAAATTACAGTTAATGAAAGCATAACTCCCACAGTTAATTCTGGGATAATGAAGAAAAATATAAACAAGAAGAACAAAAGAAAGGCCGGAGGGTTTTTATGAAGCCTTGTGAGGACACTAACAGATTTCACATGTGCTCAGGATATCTCAATTGACATCTCAAATGTTAAAAAAAAACAAAAAAACTTTCTTAAACAAATACAAATATCTGGAAAATATCCACACAAATGCATCTCTCTATGTCTATTACAGAATACAGCTGAAGGACAATATTTATTCTATATGACTATAAACACTGCTGTCCTTTTCTAGAAGAATACAGATGCTTGACAACAGTGTCTTAATGGTAATTTGAAGAACTACCCTGTTGTTTTAATTTTGTAGTAATGAGCTCTAAAGAATGCCTTTCTCCTATAGTAAACAGATGGCACAGTATATCAACAACACAGTTTTTTCTGGTCAGATATCCAAAATAAATACTAAATAATGTCATTATCATCATGCACAGTCAGAGCATTGTAGCTATCCAGGTATTGGAAAGTGTAGCAACAGAGCGGTTACAGAAGCTTTTACTGAGCCAACTTTCATTCCTATGACACGAAAACAAAATCAATTCTGCTTAAGATCGCACAAATGATACTATAATTGAGGCAATCTTTACAATACAGCTTGTGCAGTGACAGGAGGAAATGGGAGCCATTTTTATTTTGTTAGAATGTGTCTTAAAGGCAAGGAAATCTCAGCCCCTGGAGACGGGCAGTAACCTATAATGAGGGCAGCATCTATCTTACAAGAAATATAACAGATGGCAGCATGGATGCTTCATGAAGCTTATAAAACAGATGAAAGCAGGACTTTACTATTTAGAATATATATGGGCAAATGGCTGTTATCCCAGAGGTAAAGTTCAATATCTTAGAACAAGAAAACTATTGAAATAATTACTATTTTTTTCTCTTAATAGATATGTTACTCTGTTTAGAAATAAGTTATTTGGGTTAATGGTTACATTTCCAAGCAACTTAGAAAGCTAAAACACAGAGTTAGGGGAAGAAGCCAAATCTAACAGGAAATAGAAGCTCGGTTGTATAAGATCCATATTTATTGTCATTTCTTCCCTGGAGCATCTGGCACTGTTTGTCTGAGGCTGTAGAAACCCAGCTGAGACTGTGGCATGGAAGTTGCAGCCAGGAACTACTGAGAAGGCAGAACTTATACAAATGCTCAGGAAAAAAATGAGAAAAATAATGGGATATTTTATTTGGGTTTAATATCAAGGCATCTGGTGCATCTTCAGCTGCTCAAATCAAAATAGGAAGAAAATAGTGGATATCCCACTAAGAGAACTAACAAGGAGACTGATCCTGTCTTCACTCCAGGCTCTCAATGGGGCAAAAGAGACAGTATGAGAGCTCATAGTATTCTCAAAGACCTTTTTTGATGTACTGGTTAGGTCACTATTGCCTCTAGAAAAGTCTAATTCTGTATTTCTCGGAGGTTGTCAATTCTTTGCAGTTTCTAAGGCCATTAACTCAGGCCTGTGCAGTGTGACTTATGCTGCAGTTCACTGACCACAAGTGATTCATTAACGTTCACTCTGTTTTTAGTTAAGGTACTTAGTTATCACCTTTTAAAGAGGAAAAAATTTACAAATGTCATTTGGTTCAGCAGCCAAATACGAACTTGAAAAGGAACAGATAACCAAAACCTGCAGCTAACGAATTTCATAACTAATTACAAAAACTTAAAAGTCTTTTCAGAGATTAGGTATGAAGTAAATTAAGTACCTATTTCACTATCTCTATTAAACATTCTACAGAAATTTCTTATTAAGACTTTAATCTCCAATTCCCTACCTCTAGTTATTTATCCAAACTAAATGTAAATATGTTTCATGTTAGCATTTTTCATAACTTTTTAATACAAGTAAACACTATTAATATCCTTGAAACTTTATTTTTTCAAATTAAACATTTTAAAATTTTTACTTACACATTTACATTATTACAAATATATACAATAAAATACACATAGGAAGAAGAACCATGACACAATAAGGAACAAAGAAAGCATGTGTTTTTGTTACAATGATGGTTTCAGGCAAAATAAATGGAATACAAATCAAGTAGCAATTATAAATAAAGTTTATGGTCATTAAGTCAAGGTATTTACAGTAGTCACCAGTAAACACACAATGTGATTTCATAAGAAACCCTAAGTAAAAAAATCACCTTCAGTGGTTGAAAATGGTCCAATAGTTATCTGGAAAAGAATGAGGACCGAAGAAATTTTAGTTTAAAGGAAAATTTATGTTAATTTTTGTCATGACCCCTCCAGGGGAGTCTGGGTGACAAATGTTACTGCACAACCTGAGGTGACGCCCCCTGCCCAGGGAGAGCCTCCTGGAACTGGCCCGATGTTCCTGCCAGGAGTAACTGATTGCAACCTTCTTTTTTCTCATTGTGTTGGCATATTCTGTCTTTATTTTTTCCTCCTAAACTTACTCTCATATCAAAACTTTTCAAACATGATAATCATTTCCGTGAAACTCCCTAACATGGGACTGCAGCCAAGGATCATTCATGCCCGGGGTTCACCACCAAGTTCTGCCCCACTTGTTAAAAGAAACATGGCTAAGAATTAATCATCAGTTAATAATTTATATTATGACTTACAAATAAAGTGTTTAAGAAAGCTCAAGACAGTGTTGCTCAGATAAAAAGAAGAACAAAGGAAAAACTGTTTTGGCACACAGATGTTTGGCATAAGGAGAGAACACTGCCCTTTGATAAAGAGGGCACATGTGTACTGATACCAAACTAATGACTTAAGAATAGTGAAAACACTATTACTTTTCATTCTTTTCTTTGTACTGTGTATGCCCGATGGCTTCACTGACTCCCTTGGAACTCCTTCATTAAAATATGTGACCACAAAGTACTCCCCATTTCAAAAAATGTGTGTAAAATTCTAGATCGCTTGCTGCAAAATACACTCAAACTCTCCCCTAGGTTTGTCTGTCACTTGTCTAATCTTTGTCCACTGATGCTTAGAGAACTCCTGTTCCCAAGAACCTATACCCGACTGAGACGGTCGTGGCAAATTTCTCATGTTTAAACAGTTATTACATTTTCATCATAAAATTGTACACAGAATGGTATTTTTTAATAAGTTACCTCTCCATAAAGTTGGATCTCAATGAATGTGAATATACTTATATAAAAGAATATATATATATATATTAAAGTTAAAGAATAAAAGTCAGGGGATGTTGAATTGAATTAGCACTTGTTGATCCTGAAGAAAACCAGGGTTTGTTCCCAGTTTCATGGAAGCTTACACCTGTCCGTAAGTCCAGTGTCAGGCCAGGGTATCCTGTGCTCTCTTTGGCCTTTGCAAGTACCAGACACAAACAGAGTATACACATACACATGCATACAAAACACTGTCATAGCCAAAATTAAAAATAAATATAGTCTTAGAAAAAGAGTAAAAGCAAGTCTCACATTCAGCTTTCTTAAAAATTTCTCTGCTTTCATAGGAAGGCCATTTAGTTCACACATTGCATTTTTTTCTTAAATCTTCAATTCCCAGGTTGATATGCATGCAAATATAAAAAGGCAGAAGAAACAAGGCTGAGATTTCTATCATTCTCAGGCAATAATGGTGAAATATCAGCTGGGACACCGCATGTAGTTGTAATAAATATTAGAGATAACAGCCTGGAGGGAAGACAAGATGTGCAGTTCAGATAGCACCTGCTGGGTTGTTTGTATTTGGTGGAGCCTTTCAGCCACAAAGAAATGTCCATTTCCCAAGGAGACCTGCAAATCAAGATAAACTGACAGCTTTCTTTTTGAAAATGGCAAGTATTCAGCAGTACTCCTGTGAGGCCACATGACACAATAAACACCATCCAACCATGACTCGACTTGATTTGTCCCGTTATGCAGAAAGAAGTGTGCAAGCCAACATAGTTTCACATGTTCACTGAAATCTCTTTCTGTATAATTCTCTCTTATACAAAATAAATTGATAAACCCTAAAGCAATGATAGACTAATAGTGTCAACCAACAAAAAAAAGATTTCAACAAAAATTCTTATCCTGAACATTAAATCTGTACTTAGTTTATGTTTGAGGTAGAATGGTTGCTTTTATTCTACTATTGTAAAATATAAATAATGCGGACTAGTCAGTAAGACTCCCTTTGGTGCTTAGGATAGGAAGAAATTGCAGACAAGGGAAGGGTATTTTGAATGAATGATCCAGAAAGTTAGAGTATCTAATGTGGTAAACATTCATAAGGTTAACACTTTTGATACATGAAGAAAACAGAGATAACATTTGTAGCATCACATCTAAATCTTTTCTGTCTGTGGAGATGTGTTGGTCTAGGCTGGAGAAATGGCATGCAGCAAGCATTTTTCAAGCTAGAAAAAGTCCTTCAATGGCAATACAACCCTATGGCCATTTCTAGAATAGTCTAGGAAGAAAGTTATTTCTAAAAAGTGAGCAGCCAGAATCATGACCAGGAAGACAGTTCAAGGTTTTTGGGTAAGTTCGCCCAGGGATTTTTGCAAATAATTGCCATATGGAACTAAAGATTCATTCTCCCTCTCTCACAACACGCTTTCAAGTATATCACTATTATAGCTATTTACTTCACCTGCTCCATATCTACTAATGCTAACTAATGAAATTCAGAAATCATTCAACACCTACTTCTCCAAGTCACCTACTTCTCCATTTAACAAAAATGGTTCAGAAATGCATTTAAATCTTCAGTGTTTACAGAATATCTATGGCAAGAAATATTTTTTGCAAAAATGCAATCAGATATTATATAAAATAAAGTACATGCATGTGGTCATATTTCTCTGGCCTTTCTATGGATCCTCATATGTTTCTAGTTTCTATCTTCCTTTACTAAAAATAGAGGCGTATGGTGAAACTCCTACTCAAGCCCTACTGGGACAATTGGTGTAGTAAAGACATGGAGGAAGGAACAAATTCAGCTGATGTCCAGGTCCTGTAGCCTCTGGTTACATTCTAGACCAGTGCAGCGATCCAGTTCTCTTCAGGCTTTGTGATCCAGATCATTCTACTATTAGGAATACAACAAGTCAACCTCTGATGAGACAAAGGCTCAGGATAATTCAAAATGTCAGTCCACAGAACTTGCCAGCCCATGCGAGGGAAATGGAATATGTGGCATCTCACAAAATCATTAAAGTATCTGGGTAGCCACCTTGCAATTGCAACCTATTATCAGAGAGTTTTCTGTGTCAGTCTTCATGGATATTAAAGGCTGCTCATCTGTCTTGCAAGGTCAGGATAAATTTCAAGCTCTTGAAATTGGAGATCATTGATACCATTTGTATCCATTATATATAGTTTAGTAAGAGGTTGGAGAAGTGTTTAATATACAAAGGTTCAGTTCCAAATCTGGTCCCACTTACCTCTAATTGCTATATTCTGTATCCGCCATCTTCAACCTGTGGGTTGTGACCCCTTTGGGGGTCTCCTATTAGATATCCTGCATATCAGATATTTATATTACAATTCATAACAGTAACAGAAGTATGGTTATGAAATAGTAATAAAATAATTTTAAAGTTGAGGAGTCAGCACAACATAAGGAATTATATTCAAGGGTTACAGCATTAGGTTGGTTGAGAACCTCTATATGGAAGCACCAATTACTCTCCATATACTTTAAATATGTTTCTTAAAAGTCAGTTTCATATCTGAGAAACAATGATATTTTTCAAATATATTTTAAATAATGCCTTAGTATACAAATGTAAAATAAAGTTGACTCAACCTCATATACACAATTATGATTCATATTTGTTTGACATTGAGTTTAAATGTTACTTAGTTTCCTTTTTATTATTTAAAATTTATTATTTTTTAACATATACATTAATATTATTACACACATATACAACAAACTACCTACAGCAAGAAGAACCATGAAACAATCAGGATTTATGTAAATGTTACATTTATATATTTTTTTCGTTTATATAATATGTTTTGGCTATTTGTATTTGGCAGCCAGAAGAAAATATCTTTTCTATCTTGATGCACCTAAATTTCTAAATGTAAATCAATATTATCATATTTATGTTTCTTATGTGAAGAGGCCTTGCTTACTATGGGGTACTCCTCTCTGGACTCAAGATTCGGCACAGACTACATCCTAAAACCAATTTCCAAGCACAAACAAAATGAAAAAAATTCCTTTATTAAGCAAGGCAAAGAGACAATGTGGTTGATTGGTTTTAAGAGGAAAAAAAAGAGGAGGTCTGTATTAGAATGAGCTAGGATGTGTTGGTATATTCTGATTGTGTGTTTTGATTAGGTTAGTCAACATGAGGAATTTGATTACTGGACCTTGATGTTTTGTTTAGGGTCAAGAATAATCAGTGACCAAATAAGGGAATAGAACTTGGTGAGAAGTTTTAGGAATGTAATCTAATGGTTTAGCAAAGGGAGAGAGGTAAAAGGCAAAACCTGTGAGTGCCATGCTCGCTATACCCAGGCCTGTGATTGCCATGGTCTGGCATGATAGAGCCTTTCTGTTATACATAATATGTTTGAGCTTCATCATCCATCCAAGCTAGAAGAAAATCAGCAATAGTAATTATGAGAGGTGACTGCTGGCAAAACCTGCATTTAGAAGTTCTGAGGCCAAGAATGAGAATATTGTACATAGATGAGATCTATCATATAGAAGAAGAAAATATTGAATTAGAGGAAACCATACGGAGTGTGGAATTTGAATCATATGGGATAGGGAATGTAATAAATCTAAGTCAAAGTAGAAAGAAGGCAAGGGTCAACAAGAAAGTTTACAAAAGAGATTTAGTACAACTAAGGCTTAAAGGGATGCCACAGGCTGCAAGGGAGGCCAGCCTCATAAGCTGCCTGTGGCAGAATCTTCAGTCTGAGAAAGATCTGTGAAGACAAATTTTTATTTAGAACTGGACTATCTATAAGAGTAGTGTTGACATCTTGCTTTCAAAGACTATTTCCATAATCAATAGGATTCCTCGGGCCTTCTCACCATCAGCATATATAATACATACACTATACAGGAAGACGTTATCCACAAAATACATTCTGAAATTGGGCTTGACTAAATTAATGATCAAGAAGGAAATGTATACGTAGATATTATAATATATATAAATATAAACATATATAAATATATATGTATATATATTAGCAAACATTTAATGAGGCTTTTCAGTCAAGGAAAACATCTTGGTCATTTGAGTTTGATGTTTTAAACTGTTATAAACCATTATATATTTAATGTATAACTAGATTAATTTTATTATCTTATAAATTAATTTATTAATTAATATTTGTTATCAACAAAAATATGCTTCTGGATATTGAGTCACAGCATGAGACTGATCAACATAGAAAGAAACTATGATTCCAGAGGTTCAGGGACAGTTTATAGATTATTATGTAGAGGAGAATAAATGCTGCTTTTACAAGTTGTTTGATTGAACAGGGCCACGTGGGGCTGAGACAAAAGCTTTTTAGAGATATGCACTCTAAAGCATATATGGAATTAGAAACCATGGGAAGAAATGAAGGAACGAAAGAAGGAAAAAATAATAACAGCAGCAATAACAACAATTAAAAAAAACCTGTTTTCAAGAGCATGGGAGTTAGAATTTTATAGGTGATAGTATAAAAAATATAGCCAGTAGGTGGTTTTTTTTTTATCTTCTTGTTTGTTTGTTTGTGTTGACATTGTAAGGGAAATATATATATATATATATATATATATATATATATATATATATATATATATATATATATATTTCCAAAATATACAAAAAGAATGAGTTATGGTGCTATGATTGAGAATGTGCATATTTCACAGTACTCTTTTACTACTTCCTCCAGCAGCAAACCCTGAGGAGAAAAAACATTCATGTTGATTATTTTAAGCAATCAATCAGGCTCAGGGTTATGAGGAATGGAAGCAGAGATGGAAGCTATCTTCCGCGGGTTCTTGGTCCTCATCAGGGTAACCTACCCTGAACTACAGACAGGTATTTTTCCACTGCAGCTTTGGTAGAGACCTGCTGTGGGGCATTCGTTTTTCTGGCTTGTGAAAGAGTATGTTTTATTACTTTGGTCTTTGTGTGTGTGTGTGTGTGTGTGTGTGTGTGTGTGTGTGTGTGTGTGTGTTTTATTTATTATTAGTTTTTTATTCTTCTCTCATATGTTACATACTTACTGCAGTTTCCCTACCCCGAGGCCCATCTGCCCCTCTCCCACTGTCTTCCCGCAGAAAAGAGCAGACCTCTCAGGGACATCAAGCAAACATGGCACAGCAAGCTACATACCATTACAACAAGGCTGGATGAAGCAACCCAGTAGAAGGGGACTGGTCTCACAAGTGGGCAAGAGAGTGAAGGACAGCAGCCACTTCCTCTGTTAGGATCCCCATTAGAATATCAATCTACTCAGACATAACATATACACAGAAGACCTAGGCCAGACCCTTACAGACTCCCTGATCTCCGTGAGTCCCCATGACTCCCAGTCAATAGATTCTCTGGACCAATTCTTCTTCTGTTTCCATGAATCTTCTAGCTCCTCTTATTCTTCATCCTCCTCCTCCATAGGATTCACCAAGCCCCACCTAGTGTTTGGCTGTGGCCTCTGCATCTGCTCCCTTCAGATGCTCAATGAAATCTCTCTGGTTTCTCTGATGATAATTCTTCTAGGCTCAAGTCCCAGAACACTCTGCATGCAGAAGAAACTGTAAGTCAATGGTTTTGTGACTGGGTTAGTGTCCCAATTCCTCCACTTAAGACCTGGCCTGGTTACAGAGGATGGCCTGTTCAGGGCCCATGTCCCCTAATTACTAAGAGTCTTCACTGGGGTCATTCTCATAGATTTAATGGAGTTTCCGTTGCAATAGGTTTCCACCTCACCACCCAAGTTTTCCACAATTCCAATGGTTTCTCTCAGTATTTTCTTTGTACTCTCTTCTCTGATCCCTCCTGTTGCCAACTAACCCCACCCACCCCAAAGCACCTCAGAATTGTATCACATTTCCTCTTCCCAGGGGGCTCCATGCATCCCCTCTCGAGCCCTCCTTGCTACTTCACCTGTCTGCATCTGTGGATTGTAGCATGATCAATCTCCCAAATGGCCAGGCCCTCACAGAAAACTGAGGACTCTCTCACTCTCACCCATGGCAGAAGCCATCAGTTGTGGAAAGTCAAACTTCAGCATCCTTATCACAGTTTTTAACATTTCTCTTCAGTGTTTTCCTGTGTAGAATGTTAATGGGGCATGGGCTTAGTAAGGTAGTAGGTATATGGGTTTTCATAGAAGCGTTCTATGTTCTTTTCTCTCAGCTATGATCTTCAGTCATAGATACCCCTGCAAAAGTAGCTCCTTGTCCTTTATAGGGAGAAGGAGCATGGGTCATAGACTTCCACGGTTTTCTGGTCACATCATGAACCATCGACTTCCACATGGTCTCAGGTATCAGCAATAGTGACAAGATAGTCAATATGGTCATTATATACAGGTGTTGGGGTTGGAAAGAGAGAGAGTACTGGAAAAGACAATTGGAGTTTGGGGTCATTTCATGGGCAAAGTCAAAACCTAGTGCAATAAAAATTCTCAGAAATCTACAAGGGTGACCTTAGTGACAACTCTCAGTAAAGGGAATATGGAGCCTGCACTGTTCATCTTCTGTAACCAATGAAGGGAGTGGAACACCAACCAAGCCACAAAACTTTGACCTACAATTTATCAGGCCTGCAAGATATGCTGGGGGCAAAACTGGCACAAAACTTGTGAGTGACTAACCACTGACTGGTCCAACTTGAGATCTCTGCCACAGGAGGGAGCTCACACCTGATACCGCCTGGAGGGGACATGACCCAGAGGCTGGAAATACCAGAGACCTGGAATAAAACCAAACACACTTGAAAAAAAAAATCAATGAAATTATTCTTAATGGTACTTTGTTCTACTCATAGACAGGAACCTAGCATAATCCTCAGCAGAGATGCTTCATCCAGCAACTGATGGGAACAGATGCAAAGACTCACTGCCAAACATTAGGAGGAGCTCAGGGAATCATGAAAAACAAAGGAAGGAAGGACTCTAGGAGCTAGAGACGCCAAGGATACCAAAAGAAAACAACTCACAGAATCAACCAACCAGGGCACATGTGGCCTCACAGACACTGAACTGACAATCAGAGAGCCTTGGTGGTTTTGGCCTAGCTGCATACATGTTATGGTCATGCAGTTTGGTACTCTTGTGAGCCTTTTAACTGTGAAAGTATAGGCTGTCTCTGACTCGGTTATCTGCCTTGGGGACCCTTTTCTTCCTACATGTTTGCCTTGTCCAGCCTTAATATGAGGGGATGTTCCTAGTCTTCCTGATGGCATGTTTGGTGGATATCCCTGGAAGGAATGCATTTTTCTGAAGGGAAATGGAGGGCAAGTGGATCTGGGGTAGAGGAGAGGGGTGGAGGGAGTGGGAGGAAAGGAGGAAGGTCAAAGTAGAGTTGGAATGTAATAAATGAGAGAAGAATTGAAAAAAGAAAAACAATCTTCCTGGATGTAAAAATATCTTGATGGGTATAAGTTACAAACCAACAGCCAGTAATGGGAATGAGCGTGTCATAACTTGGAGAAAAAGCTAACTTTGACAAATTATGTAAAGAATCGAATTGAGATTCTTCCTACCAATAGCCTCTCAATGAAAATATAAATTATCAGTATGCCAAGTAAATAACTGTTTGAGGATATTGCTCTTAATAATTTAGGGAAAGTCAGATAAAATGATTAAAATCAGATGTTTGACTGACTGAGAAGTAAAGACAGAGTTCAAATAATATTTTGCTAAATTTCTTTTAGTACAAGTAAATGTTTCATTAGTTAAAATTAAGTTTAGGGGATTCATTCATAACATGAAAGTAAAACAATTGTAAACAGAGTTGTGTACAGGTATGTCTCAAGTCCAAACCAAGGCACCAGGGATGCAAATTGTCCGTAGAAGGAAATAACTCATTACAATATTTTGAATGAATCAAAATGAGAAACTCAATGTTGGAGGTTATATTTGAAGATCTATCTCCTAAGAAAAGGGCAAGGATGGCACCATGTGATAATACACACAAAGGTTTAGCCATTTGAGAAAGATGAGATTTTTTTTTTAATTTTAGGGTCCACGATCCTATACAAGAAGGAAAAAGAAATATTAGGGGAGTTTTGGCATAAGTCTCTAGGTAATAGATCTGGGTAAATAAAAAGAAAAGAAAAATAACATTTCCACCAAACAGTTTTTCAGAATTTTGTAGTTCAATTTTCCCAATTTCAAGAAAATATTGACATTGATACTTCTTACTTCAACAGTTCCAAATGCCCTGAGTGTTTTGGTCACCTTAATTCTTAGTTTAAAACAATTTGCAAGAACATGTACAAGTATATATAGAAGGGAGGAATTTAGTGAATCTAAGAAATAAAAAACATAACTCTCCGATTCGTTGTGCCTAAAGGGATAATTTCTTAGATAAACTCCTGATCATTAAAAAAGAAATTAAAGTAAGTAAAAATTAAAAACATATATAATCCCAGCAAGGGAAATGACCCTGACACATGAAAAAGGAGGTAGATAGGAGAAGGAAAGGAGTGCAATCTCTTTAAGTTCTATAGATATTAAATTTTTATAGAACATTAAATAGATTTCATTTATTTATGTTATTATTTGAATAAAATATAACTTTATTTTCTATATAATTTCTTTGTTTTCTGTTTTAAACAATATTTAAGAAAAACTGTGCGTGCCGGGTGTATGAGTTTTCTACTTCTCTGTGAACTACCATGTACTAAGGGCTAATGTAGCTCAAAGAGCAAACTCTCTTAATGAACGTGGTCAATGGACTAAGATAGGATCAGTGCCCTGCACTGCAAGTCAATAGAATAAGAAAGTTTCCACAAATTATACACATACCCCTAAGAACACAACAGTAGGAGTGAACCCTAAATCCATTTCTATCTAAAGTCATCCCCAGGGACCTTACACTTCTATCCTGTCCCCAATTATTTCTATATTTGCAACCTTTGGGCTTCTATGGCCTTAGCGTTAAACACTACATTTTATAATGCTGTCCTTGTTTCTTTCTCTCCGTTTTGTGGTTTTTGTTTTGTTTTGTATTGGTGTTATCTCTACCCCCTTAGACTTCTTAGACTGTCTAACTCATCTAATATTTTTTATTTTTAAAGTTTTGTTGAAAATGGAATTTTTTTGAATACAGTATATTTCAGTTACGGTCTTCCTCCAAACCCCAACTCTTTCTAGATGTTACACACACACACACACACACACACACACACACACACACACACACACCACAGGCACACCCTTACTTTTTCTCTCTATCAGAAGACGAACACACATCTAAATAATAACAAAGTAAATTAAGGTATACACTGTGTTGTATTCAGTGTTTTATTCTTATATAGAGATATGATGGTGGCAAATCTTATAAAGGAAAGCATTTAATAGGACTTCCTTACAGCTTCAGAGCTTAGTCCATTGTCATCATGGTAAGAAGCTTGGTAACATGTAGGCAGACATGATGCTGGAAAAGCAGCTGAGAATTCGACATTCACATCCATAGGCTGCAGGAAGAGACACACAGCCACTGGGTCTGCCTGTGGCTGTTGTAGCCTCAAAGCCTACACTCCAATGGCACACTTTCTCCAACAGAGCCATAGCTCCTCTAACGAGGCCACGCCTCCTAATCTCTATCAAGTAACACTACTCTGTAAAGACCAGACATTGAGATATTTGAGCCTACGGGGGCCATTCCTACTCAAGTCACTACACACAGTTAGGGACAAATCTAACAAACAAGAAAAAAGGCCAAAGTAAAAAAATACAAGAAAAACCTATAGGTGTAGATATACATCTGTTTGCACATACAGAAGTTCCATAAAGACAAAACACTAGGAAAGTATACTACACAAACAAAAGACCTGCAAAGCAAGGCAAGGCAAGGAAATAAAAAAAAAAAAAAAAAAAAAAAAAAAAAAAAAAAAAAAAAGCCCAGACAAAGCATTCTGAGACAAAAATCCTCTAAAAATGCTATTGAGTTTATTTGTTTTCGGTATGTAAAGTTGAGCATGGGACCATATATTAAATCTGTTTTGGATATGCAGTGAGATTTTGGAGAAAACTAACCTTTCTTGTGAGTGATAATCAATTGGTAACAGGTTCTGGGTTGGAGATGGAAGCTGTGTCTACTTCTCCTCTCAGCCTAGGACCTAGACTTGTGCAGGCTCTCTCTGCAGGCTGCCGCAGCCTCTGTGAGCTCATATGTACATTTCCCCAGTTAGGTAAAGAAGGACTTGTCTGCTTAGTCTCTTCCATCACATCTGAGTCTTGATGGGAGGAATTTGATAAAGACGTCCAGTTTGGAGGTGAGTGTTCAAAGGTCTCTCACTCTTTGCACATTGTCCATTTCTGTCTTTATATGAAGTTCCATCAATGACAAAAGGAATCTTGTCTGATCATTGCTAAGCAAATATTGCTATATGAATATAGCATAATGTCACTAGGAGTCATTTTTATGGATACGTTCTTTTAGCATATTCCTATGTTCTTAGGCCTATGGCCTACTTAGTCTCAGCTTCTTCTTTACATGACCAATGTCAGGCATAGGCTCCATCTAATCGAGGGGGCCTTAAACTCAGAGAGTGGTTGGCTACTGTCATTACCCTTAAATCCCTGTTATTCCACTGTATCTTGTAGATAGGGCCTAGTTTCAGATCAAAGTGTTTACCTTTCTTCACTGGTAGTGTACAGAGTATATTCCAGCAACTCAAACACTAGTCTGTAGGGGTCAGGGCTCTAGGATGGTACCAAATACGTTCAATGAGTTATAGAGGTGTTACCTTCATCAATAGGGCCTTACCATCAGTTTCTGTAGAGCAACCAATAGCCTTGGCACTGCAACTCAATTAGATTTAACCCATCCATAGTACTTAAGGTTTCATCTGGAGCTAAAAGATATTTAAATTGGGGCTTTTCTTCCCCATTATTTGATAATATTGCGTATATTTCTTCCTTCCATATATATTTTAATAAGTTTTTACTGTAATGGCATTCCATATGACCTCACATGACCCTTAGTTTTAGAAGTCCCTCCTGTTATTTCCTCCTTTCTTCCCATTTCCCTTTTTCCTGTTTGGTTTTTCTGTTCTATATCCCAACCCACCCATCCAGAAGTGTTTACTTTGTTTCCTTTTCCTACTAATATCCTGCCAGCCCTGCTGCCCTTACTCTATAACTAACCTCTGTGGTTATGTGAATTGTAGCCTGTTTATCAAAGACTTAACATTCACGCTATTTGTCTTTCTTTGGAACAGTGTTAACCTCACTCAGGATGATGTTTTCTAGATCCATACATTTACTTGCAAATATATTTTTAGCAGCTGCATAACATTCTTTTATATGAATATACAATATTTTCTTTATCCATTTGTTTGTTGACGGCACCTAAGCTGTTTGTAGCTTCTTTCTGTTATGAATGAGGCTGCAATGAATGTGACTGAGCAAGTGTCTCTGCAGTAGTATGTTGAATCCTTTTGATATATGCCAAAGAGTGGTATAGTTGGATCTTGAGGTAGATCAATTCCCTGCTTTGGAGCAACCGCTACACTGATTTCCATAGTGCATAAGTTTGTGCTCCTACATGCAATGGATGCATTTTTTCCTTATTCCACACCATTAACATCGTGAACTGTCATTTGCTTTATTGATATTGCCTAGTGCAAGATGAACTCTTAAAGTAGTTTTGATATGTATTTCTCTCAAGACTATGGATGCTGAACCCTCTTAAGTATTTCTCTGACATTTCTTTTTCCTCTTTGAGAATTCTCTATTTAGATCTGTATGCAAATTTTAAGGTGGATTATTTGATTTCTTGTTTATTTTTGCATTGTTCATATATTTTAGATATCACATGTGTAACTGGTACAATTCACTGTAGAGGAGACTATAGGCAGAATTGGCAGTAGTGTTTCAAAGCTAGAGATCCAGGATAAAATTTAAGCTGTTAGACTTTTTATATATAATATCTAAATAATTCAATATGTTGCTGGTTTATTTATTTCATGAATATACTAATTTGAAAATAGGTCAATTAGTGTTAACATGCTTTCTTCTTTTTTTTTAAAACTATACTAATAACTTTTAATGCCAGATTTCTTCAAATTGCATTAAATTCATTTAAATTACTGTTTCATTTGGTAGAAAAATACTAATATATAAACCAAAGAAATGATCAATAGCCATTGACAGATGTAGAAGAGGATTGCTTACTTTGTGTATTTATAAGTTAGCATCAATACTAATATTTGCATGTGAGTTAGAGTATGTCACATTTGTCTCCTGGATCTAGGCGATTTCAGTAAGTACATTGTTTCTCAGCTCCATCCATTTACCTGAAACTTTCATAATTTAATTTTTCTTTAAAGGTGAATGAAATTATAGGTACCATACTTTTCTTATTCATTCATCAATTGGTGGACATCCAGGTGTTTATATATCACAACTCTTGTCATAGAGCCCTTTATGCACTTCTGCTCTGCAGTGGTATAGCTGGCTCACAGAGTGGATGTATTTCTAGATTGCTGAAGACCATCACCTTTATTTTTCACAGTGGCTATACACACTGTTCTTTGTCAACCACCAAAATTTGATGGTAAGACTTATTTCTGAAAACAGCACCAATTTGGTACTAACAAGAAAGCATTTTCAGTGGATAGTTTTCATGGCACCAGACAGTTTACTGGGCTGCTGGGGGGAAATGTGTAATCAATAGTTTCATCTAATTGTGAATCCATGAAGCACAATCATGACTCCATGGCATGATATGTTCGTGGTTGCTATAGTAGCGTGAATGCTATGGGAATAACCAAATTCACTCTTATAGTGTATATAAGGCCTGTTCCACTGGCAGAAACACTTCTGGCTACTGTAAATATAGCTAAGAGTACATGCTTTGGGAGTTTATAAGGATGGTCCTACTAACATTTGTTCTACTAAATGGATATGGCAACCAACTTCTCTCTTAACTCATCATAGTCCTGTGTCCATCGATTATTGCAGCTCTCAGATACCATCAGAAAAGTTTGCTTGTGCAGTTCATGGTGGTTAAGTCAGAAACTTACAGCTTGTTAAAATATGGAGAGGAAGAGAGTCAGTAATCAGACATGAATGACATGTTTATAGCACATCCCCTTAACAAGAGACAGTAAAATAAGGAAGTTACAGAGGACCAAAGTCTAAGAATAGCTACTGCATGAAAGGACAGCTACACTCAGGAACTCACAGTAGATGGAGATTACTGCATCAGACCTGTACAGGATGAAACAATCTTACATAGATAGGGGGCAGTTTATGAGCCCCTGCTTTTAACTGGGAGCTAGTAATAGTGGATGGATTCTAGGATAGCAAGAGTTAGATTTTCTTTTTTGGTATGGCCCATGGTAGTTCAAGGCAGACAGTTATACAGCCCATGAGAGGGTATATATATTATTGCAAATTATTGCAAATTATACTCAGTGGGTTATTTAAAACAAAATACGACAAAAAGGTGGAGACAGTATGGATGGAGTGCATAGAGATAAGGGAAAAATTAGGTATAACTAATCCAATTACACTGTATGAATACTTCAAAGAATGAATAAATTATTCTATTAAAATGATGTCACAGAAGGTATGAGGGCATCAAGAGACAAGCGCACCACTTTAAAAAATCATACACATTTCAGCAGCTTAATAATCCCTTCATTCTAGGTTTTAAATGTTTACTATTATTGTTGTTGTTGTTGTTGCTGCTATATATGTGCCACAACACATATATAAGGAGGACATCTTGGAGAAGATGGTTCTATTTCCACCGTGTGGGAATCAAGTCTTCAGGCTTGGCATCAAGTGCCTTTATTTGTTGAGCCCAGTGGGCCCAGTGGGCCCAGACTGGGTATTAACAGAGAGAAATTGTGGCACAGTGATGAAATTCCAGCATCCAGGAAACATCACAGGTTTGAGGACGGCCAGAGATGTTTAGGGAGACAATCTTTTTTTTTTTTTTTTCAAAAAGGAGGGTTGGCAAAAAAGTATTCTAAAATAATCTCATACAAAGCTTTAGTTATTCATTTTACACCCCAATGGTGGCTCCTTCCCTGCTCCCCTCCAGCCCTCCCTCCCTCTTCCCCCTATCCCCTCCCCTCTACCCCCTGCTTACTAACTCTTCCCAGCACCTTGCCCTTCCTCAGGACTGAGCACTTCCTCTTCCACCTCAGCTTGGCAAGGCAGCCCCACCAGAGGGAAGTGATCAAAAACCAGAAAGCATTTCTCTTAAAGTGAATTGTAAATTTCCATAAGCTATAGATCAGAAATATATAATCCTAATATAATAAAAAATAATTCATATTTAAGAAAATAAAATAATGTCAACAATCAACAGTGTAATTTTAAATTTAATTGGCAGTTATTTTTCAAAGACATTGCCCTTAAGAGTTGTTCTTTGTGTTGTTGTAGACTGAATGATTACATTTTTTTTTACAAATGGAAAAAAATTATAAATTTAAACATAGTTAAAATATTTCTTACTGATAGAAGTGTATTTCCAATCTTTTTCTCTGCTGAGAAATAGCTACAGTGTTTCACTTACATAAGTCTTTATTTTATAACTCATATTAAATTTGAAAGAATTATCTTTTCCTAGTTACAAATTACACATATTCTTGTTTTCCTTCTAGTACCTTCTGTAACAGAACATTCTCCACAGTAAAGTGGAGAGTGGGATATTACTTTCTCACATACTCTGGTGCCTCAACTTTGACCATGTCCCCTGGAGGGGGAGACCTGGTGGCACTCAGAGGAAGGACAGCAGGTTACCAAGAAGAGACTTGATACCCTATGAACATATACAGGGGGAGGAAGTCCCCCTCAGGAACAGTCATAGGGGAGGGGAATAAGGGGAAAATGGGAGGGAGGGAAGAATGGGAGGATACAAGGGATGGGATAACCATTGAGATGTAACAAGAATAAATTAATAAAGGAAAAAAAAGAAAAATAAAAAATAAACAACAACAACAACAACAACAAAAACAATTTATACATATTCTTGAAACCTTGACTTTTAATGCTCCTATATGTCCAACTTTATTTAGAAATTAACATACTCAAACTTTTTTTTAATGTTTTAAATTCAATTTTTTATGAAAAGTAACACATGGAAAGCGTGAAATTGGAGATAATTGTTGATTCAAATAACAAACACTGCTCATCAGAGATCACTTTTCTCGTAGCCCTGTCTCATCTTCTGAAGGGAACGTGCAGCAGCGTGCTGACTGATCTGTTGCTCAGCTCCTGGTATCAGAAATTAAATATTTATTATCAACACAAAACAGTTTCTGAGCTTGGAGATTTAACTGTAAGATAATGAAGTCTACCCTGCCTCTTTCCTGTGAAATTGATAACAAGAATATACAGAGAATACGGTGGTGTATTCGTTATGAGCCAGGAGAATAACTTCAATTCTCTTACCATGGCATGGAAAACCCTCTCTGAGCTTCCAGTGTCTCAACTGAATAGCATGCATAATGGTGTGAAATGTGTGCAGTGATGAGTGAATGGGCACAGTATAGGAAAACAACAGTTTTGCACGGTCAAGCGTCTGTACAATCTAATTAATGCTTTTACCTCACCATTGAGAGCCATGCCTTATATCAACATAGGTCCTTTCTCATACTCCAGTGTTTTTTCTTTCAATCTCTCTGCTCTGTTTTCATTTACCTTCATCTCTTTATCCTTGTCCTACCTTTCTCTTTTTCTCATGTAACCTATTCTATCTTTTCTTTTGTTTAAAATGAATTAATTTAAAAACAATCACATATTAAAATAGCATTTGTATTGCTTGGAAATGACAAATGTATAACGTAATGTGGGGGGGTTGAATTTTTTTATTAAATATATTTTTACTTTTTACATATACATTTATATTATTACACATATATACAATAAACTACCTATAGCAAGAAGAACCATGAATCAATCAGGAATTATATAAATGTTACATTCTTAGTGTTTATGCTATTTACCAGCCTTGAAGAAAACATCTTTCCTATCTTGGTGCATCTAAAATTCTGAATGTAAGTCAATATCTGTCGTATCTCATAATTATCAACTTAAAACATCTATCTAGACATAAAAACATCTGAACCCCAAAACAGTTAAGCTTAATTGTAAAAATAAACTATCTGGTCTTCAACCACATCAGAGACTTGAAAATGAATAAAATTGATTATCTGAGTATACTGGAGGTTCAGGTTAGCAGCTTCCCAAATGAGAAGATGACAGAGACAGTTTGCTACCTGAGCAGTCACCCGAAACTCTCTATAACTTTGGAGCATCATCTTCAGCCTTCTGGCCCAATATATCTGAGAGACCTAATTGTGAAGCGGGAACTATTGAGGACTTTCTTACCCTGTCTTGGGAGAGTTTGGCTGTCGATTCTGCCTGCTTCCAAGCTTGGCCTTTTTTAAAAATGTGTTTTGAACCTTAAAAAAATATTATTATTTTATTTAATTGAGAATATTGGGGCTAGAAATCAATGCAGTTAAAATATAAGTGATATACATACACATTGTGTTAGTCAATGCTTCTCTGAATAACCGATACAAAATGAATATAAGTATATATGAATACATGACTTATTGATTGGCTTATGGATAGCACTATGAAAGCACAGCAGTGGCTATCTCACGCTGTCAGTGCTAACCTATGTTATTGGACCAGACCACATTGCTGGATGCCCTTAAGTACCATTGTGGTACTGAAGTGGTAGAGGATTCTTGGGGGAGCTGCTAGTCTTTGGTCTACACTGGAATCCCCAAGAAATAGGTTCTAATCCCGCAAGGGAATGCATCTGACACAGGTTTAGAAGAGCTTGCAAGCAAAATTTCGGTCAAGCAGCAGAAAGATGAGGGTTCCCTATTCCATGCCATTTCATATGGTGCCACCAGAAGGGCATACCCCCATTCAGAGTAGACATTTATGGTTCAAATAATTTTTAAATTTTATTTTTAATTTGTACGTTCACTTTACATCCTGATCACAACGTCCTCTCTCCCCTCCTCACAGTCCCCTTCTCCAACCCTCTTCCCCCTATCCTTGCTCCTCTTCTGAGGAGTTGTCAGCAGTTTTTTTTAAAAAAAGCTGTTTGCAGATATAGTCAGATTTACTACCAAGGTTAGTCACATACAGATGTGACTTGCAAGATCAGCATATTTTACATATATTTACTGTTTTATTTCACTTTTCAAAAACACAATGAAGAACAAGCTTTATAAAGACTTGGAGAAAGGTGAATGAAACTCCTATGCTGTCTTTTATTTCATCTCTGCATATAGTTAAATCCTTAGTTTCTTCAAGGAGGCCAGTGGAAATAAATATATCTCCAATGAATAACAAGGTACCTGCTTGTCACTCTTGGTCTTTTCCCCTTGCCATAAAAAAGAACCCATGTAAATTTAAAGTTAAGTTTAAAAACAGATGGAATAATTGGTGGTTAAGAGATATCTGTAGCCAAACATATGTGGTATACATTTGCAGAAAAATGGTGCGGTGCATGTACAAAAAAATGATGTCTATTGTGGAGAAAGGGATGTTGAAGGCTCCCACTATTAATGTGTGGGGTTCGATGTGTGCCTTAAGTTTCAGTAATGTTTCTTTTACAAATGTGCGTGCTCCTGTGTTTGGGGCATAGGTGTTCCCAGAATTGAGAAATCATCTTGGTGCAGTTTTCCTTTGATGAAGATGTAGTGACCTTCCCCATCTCTTTTGACTAGTTTTGGTTGAAAATCTATTTTTTTTTTCAGATACTAGAATGGCTACTCCAGCTTGTTTCTTTGGTCCATTTGCTTGGAATACTGTTTTCCAGCCATGTACTCTGCGGTAATGTTTATCTTCATTGCTGAGGTGGGTTTCTTGTATGCAGAAGGATGGTGGACCCTGTTTTCACATCCATTCTGTCAGCCTGTGTCTTTTTACTGGGGAGCTGAGGCCATTGATGTTGAGAGATATTAATGACCAGTGGTTGTTAGTTGCTTTTGTTTTAATGTTGGTGGTGGTAGAGAGTGTGTGTTTCTGTGTTTTGGATCTGTGGACGTGGAGTAAAAATGATTGCTACAAAGAAGCACACTCAGCCTGCAAATTTAAGTAAATTAAATAAAATATGCTTTTAAAATAAGTAAGCATTTTATTAATCTTGAGGACTTGTAGAACAGGGAAATGGCCACACCTTTATTAATATCATACAAAGATTGCTGAACAGGGTACATGTCATTATACAAAAAACAGTCTTTAGTCCTTAAATGGATGCCCACTCTCCATCCATTATAAAATAAAAATGTTAATATTATTTGTGGCATGATCCTTTTGGTACCAAATTAACAGAGAATAGTATAATATGCTGAATAATAATTAGAAAATGTAAAAAGTCTTTATAACTAAGCACAACATTTAATAACAAAAGCATCTGTTCACTTTGGAGAACTTCACAACAATTTCAAATTTTAGATCTTCTTAGCAAAATCCTAAGAAGAAAAGTGTATTGTAACCAAGTTTTTCCATAGTTGAAAACATTAAGAGGAAAATGAATTAAATTACTGGGTAGAACTGCCTATTTCTAACAATGTCTACTTGGTCAGGCAGCAGACTAGGAGTTTGAATGTGAAATATCATATACTCTGGGGTAATATTGTTATGTGAAAACGTTTATATCTGTAACTTATTTCTGGGTGTTAAGGATGCTGTGTAATGAAATTATTTGCCTAAGTCGATTACAGCAAGAGTGAAATGAAACTGAATGTGTCATTTTTCCTGTTGTATGCTTCCTTTTTAATCCATTTTTAAAAAAGGGTTAGGGACACAGCTGGGTTTGTTGGATGCTTGCTTTGAATTTGGTCCTCAAAACCCACATAAAAAGCGCATAAGCTTGTAATCCTATCTAGGGAGGGTGGAGAAAAGAGGATCTGTGGTGCCCTCTCACTAGCCTAGTTTAACTGAGTAACCAGAGTTCCATTGAGAGACTCTGTTTTAAAAAAAATGACAAAAACCAAAACCAAGCAAACAAATAAATATAAAAGAAGTTGGAAGGCATTTGCACAAACTCACCTAATATTTACCACTAGCATACAACGGAAGATCATTCTATCGTGGATTTTCTTTTGACTGAAAATAATAACATTTTGGGGATATTTATTCTTCAAAACTTCAAATATTTAGACTTCCAATTTCAATGTTACCATCACTTTTCTATGTTTGTAATATAGAAAAGAAAAAGGAAATACATTCTTTTTTATTTTACTTTAATGAATCAAGTAAGTCTAATATTCTAACCACTGCCTTTTGAGTAAACCTGTATAACATTAGAAAAATACATATATATCTATAAATTGTCTCTCTCCCTAGATTTTCCTTATAACAAAATCAATTTTCACTATCTTAAACTATAGCCACACTAACTCAATGTATCATAAATATTCACCTATGATATAAAATATATTTGGGGGAGGTGAACAGTTCCTATTATATGCTCAACTCTGCTCCAACACATTCTGACAGTCAGAGTCGTTTCTTCCTTTAAATTTTATTATTTGTTGATTTATTATGATGTACTCATCTTACTTCCCTATTTTTAATCCCCTTGCTTGTATCTTCCTGTTCTCACTTCCTTCTGTCTTCAGCTCCATTCCCCTCCCCTAGACCTGAGGCAGGGGGGTCTTTCTCCCCCACCATATGACCAGAGCCTATGTCTATGTTTAATATATTTTTAAGGTCAATGCCATGAATTCTAAATATCATCACAATTTTAGCTTCTTGTGGTGTTTCCTTCATTCTTTCTGCATGATTCCAATAACCTTTTCATACATGATTTTCTTCTACCTCACAATCTTCTTTCCACATGCTGGTTTTCCACCAAGAAACAACAATATTTCTTACTTAACCAAATATTACTTTTTTGTCTTGTTTTGTTTATCAAGACGTGGCTTCTCTGTGTAGTCTTAGTGGTCCTAGACTCATTTTGTTTACCAGACTGGCCTTGAATTCACAGAGATCCTCCTACCTCTGCCTCTTTGAGAGTGCTAGGACTAAAGGTGTGCACTAATTGTGTAATTGTAACTTATTGAAGAAAATATCTGCTTAATATGCATTTATGTCTTAAGAATCTAATGTAGTCTGAAAAATAATATTTAATAAATTAAAAAAGAATCTAATGTCTGTGAACATCAGAAAAGTAATTTTTTGATCACCTTTATATTTTCAACTTTTAGCAGCAATTAGGTTTATTATAATTATTGACTAAGCATTTTTAAAAACAGCAGAGAAACTGAGACAACTTTACAAGCAGTGAAATGAAGAAATGAATGCAACACAGAGTTTTCCTATGTGAGCCATGTACATATGCGTGTACTTGTTAATATCCTCCACATGAGCAGTGGCAGACGGACTATAAACTGCATCACGCTATTGCAACATTTCTGAATTAAAATGCATGGAGAATTTATAAACCACCATCACGTGCGCTTCCATTTGCAGAATATCATAAGGTTTTGAAATAAAATTTCAATTTGATTTGAGGTCTTTTTGATACTTAGAGTATGCAGCATTGGACATGACCAATATCCTCTTTCTTACATGACTATGAATATGTCTTCTCAAGGATGAACTCCTCAGGAAACAATAGCATGATGCTTAATGGTGTTGAAAAAAATGCTTCTTGCCTTGTTTATATAGTGTTGGGATTGCCTTGACTTTTGTCTTACAGAGAGAAAGCAACCTGATGAACTCATCGATTGTAAATTGCAAACCCACCATGAGAAGACTTTCATTAGCTTGTCATTTTTCATCTGCATGCACATTTAATGCACACATTGTTTATATTATATTTATCTCATTACATTGAGATAAGCTTTTAGTTATCCTATGAAGATGAATAATAAATAATAGATATATTAATATAGGATAAAGATGCTAATCATAATAAAACCTCAAATCTTCAACATTAGGAGAGAATGTGTGTTTAATCTGATGAAAGCATTACTGACAAATATTTTCTCACTGTTTTGTTTTATAAAACTATATGGAATAATTGTCCTTCCCTGCTGATGGTAATAATAATAGAAATATTAACTGAATATGTATATCTGTCAAAAGCTGATGATATTCTAATTGGGAAACTGGCTGGACTTTTTAGACCAATAACACTGTATTTAAAGATATATTATTAAAAGGAAACAGTCCTTTTCAAGCTTCAAACCAGATTCTTAGCAAATGAGTTATATATGTCAATGTGGGCATTTTACCAGGAGAAGAATGAGCACTGTCTGAAATAATCCCACCGTGATGAGTCCCTGCAAAAGGCAGGGCATGAAGACACTCATTAGAATTTACATAAACCCTAAAGTTAATATGCAGAAGGGCCTGTTTAAACAAACCACCAAATCCAGAGGTTCACTAGACAGTTTAATGCTTCCACAAATATTTACTGAAGGTTGAATTTCTGTAGTGCAATATATCGAAGAGTACAAATGTGCTAATGAAAAAAGATATGATCTCACTATTTAAATCCCTAAATGTTTTGTAGAGGAAGCAAATAATGAGCACAGGCCCTTCTGATCATCCTGTTCACTTATAGAAATAATTACATTAGGAAAGTTCCAGGCACTATGAAGAAAAAAAAAAAACAGACTATATAATCTATGCTGGACCCTTGAAATGAATTGGGATGCCTGGAGAGGTAGGAATCAAGAATTGGTGGCTTTTATGCTTAATGCTGTGAAGTGTGTATTTTAAGAATTCCATAATATTCCCATTTTAAAGGGTAAAGGAGCTTCTGGAGGGATCTCCATCCACAGGTGGTACTACAGAGATATAGTAATAAAACCAACGCTGATCATTGATACTGAACTGTATATCTAAACATAAATCCACCCACCCAGCCATACACACTGGGTAAGAGACTGAAGCTATAAAAATAGTATTGGTTAGACTAGACAGCTGCATGCAGATGAATTCAAATCCATGTTTATCACGTTGTGCAAAACTCAACTCCTACTTGTTAATGACCTCAACATAAAACAAGACACATTGAACCTGATAGAAGTGGGAGTGGGGGATCATCTTGACCTTGTTGACACAGGGAATGAAAAGACATTCTGAATAGAGCACCATTAACACAGTCAATAGGAGTGGACAGGGGATAAGAGAAGAAGTAGAGCATTGCAATTTTGGGACAGACAGTAAAATTTCAGGGCCATTGGAGGGGCAGTATAGAGACATAATCAGTAGAAGTTTCCTAAAATATAAAAATAAATGAAGGTGATCTAAATAAAATCAGCAAATAGTGAAGGAAACAGTTTAATCAAAAGTAGATGAAATTTGCCTGCAGCCCACAATACTTTCTTTTACTTAGTACTTGTCTGGCAGTGCCCTTTATAGCTCAGATCGTAGGATGAAATCCTGTATATTGCAGCACAGACTTCATAATAAAAAAATACAAGAGAATAAACTCAGTATTCTAATATAAAAGCAATATTTTTAAAGTGTGAAATCAACATTCTACGTGTCAGGCTGTTAGAATGCTGTTTCACCTGAGACAGGGTACAAAACAAAACTTTCTATGTCTGTGTTTTCTAGTTCAGGAAAAAAAAATACTGAGCCACTTGAAGAAATGTGAAAAGGAACTTCACAATTCATTTTCCACATTCATGAAAGGAATCAGAACTCATCAGAGCTGGCTGGCCAGGTGATGAACATGTCACCAGGGCTCATATCAAATTTTATTTCAGAAAGTTCTTATCAATGTCTACAAATATTTTTGTATCCAGAAATCATTATTAGAAATGTCTTCATCTCAGAATCAAGCAATAATAAATGATTGATTAAATTTTATTATAGTGCTAATAGAATATTTTAAATAATGTATATGATACTTAGGTATATACATACCTTTCTCTTTAGAGTATGTGAGTGATAATTACTACAATTTAAATTAAGCTCAGAATCATGTTTTTGTTGATATGTAATCACATGTGCTAACAATGTGTCATTAAAAAGCTAGTATTTCATGATCCAGATCAGACATATCCTGACAGATGTGCCTGACATCACGTATTCTTATATTCAGAGATCTGAAGTAATCATATTAATCATCTACATAGTACTTCTAAGCATTATGCAAATATACTTTACTCAAAGTCACAACACCTTTTGAAATGTGAAAAAGGGTCATGGCTTATTTAAAGCATAAACTAAACATCAATAGTGAAACCAAGTATGAGAACAGATGCTGAGAATTCATTTTAATGCTTAGCCTGTGGACCACAGTGTCCTATGGGAAGAATAATTACTGTGGCTGTGCATAGCCTGAACTAGATCATCAGGCTTTGCAGAAATGATTTCCTCCTTTCATTCTTCATAAGTCTATCAAGCCTTTTAGTTTATGTCACCATCCAAAATTGTAACAAAAACACGTTTCTAATATATCACGCATTTACAATGTTTCCCAAGTCACTCAAGGGTGTCTCAAGATACTGAGAACTTTTTTAATCATAAATTTTATCATTAGATTTTTTTACTCACACATGATCCTAATTGACCAAAAGCTGTAAGAAGATAGTTAAATACTTCAACTTGTCATTCTATTAGCCAATATTTTTCTCGAAGGAAGAAATACTTGTACGTACAGTGAAGCATGCTAGAAAGTGCAGCATGGCAAACACTGGCCTGAACAGGGCAAACATGGCACAGGCAGAATTTGACCTTTTTACTTAGACGTTTCTTCCTTTAATGATCATTTATTAAATGTCTATTGTGGGACAGACAGTGTGCTAGCCTGAGATCACAAGGAGTAACTTGTGACTCGGCCACTGAATCTTGGTATCTAGTTGGGGAAGCCTAACAAAAAAGAGAAGACTGTGATAGAATTCCACATTCAGTAAAGGGTACAGATGCTTTTAGGACACAGCCTGTGGGGGCTTGGGTGTTGAGGGCTGTTTGCAAGAGTGGGGGGATGAAAGGATGCAAAGGGGTCAAGAGCTTTACAGGGAGACCATGAAGGCCTGGCAGATCTGTACACAGGGGGCTCTGCACAAACTGATGAACCAACCAAGGACAATGCATGCGGAGAACCTAGATCCCCTGTTCAGACGTAGCCCACGGACAGATAATTCTCCACGTGATTGGGGGGCACGGGGGACTGCCTCAGATTTTGCCTTTTACCTTTCAAAATTTAGACTACATTTCTAAAGCTTGATACCAATGTCCAGTCCCTTAAATGGCCAATGACTCATTCCAGAGACTTTTCACCAAGGTCCAACAATCAAAATATCAAGGGTCAGCAGCTAAAATTCATTGTTTTGTCTAAGCTAATTAAAATACCCAATCAGAACTTTCCAACAGGTCCAACAGGTCCTAGCTCTTTCTCCCCTTTTTACCTCTTAAAATTAACATTTGCAAAGCAACTTGCTGCTGTTTCAGCCTTAGTCAGCCACCTTTCTCTTTACCTTGCTTAATAAAGGATCTATTTGTATTTCCTTTGTGCTTGAAAATAAGTTGTTTGGATGTCCTCTGTGCTTAATTTGTAATAGAGAGAAGAGCACCCCAGTACGAAGGACCCTTCATACTCTATTTTTCTTGTACAATACAGCATATAATTACATATGCAGTTGGTCATATATGAAAGGATTAATAGATAATGATTTTTATAATAGAAATTATGTACTTCAAAACAGATTAAATTTTATATATTTTTGATAATTTAATATATGAATATACAGTATTTGTATCATTACTACCATCCCTGTGCTACTAACTACTCACATGTTCCTTTCAAAGTCATGATCCCTCCTTTTATAATTATTACTGTTAAATATGTATATTTATATATAAAGTTATAGATATAGATATCTCCTATTGAATGTTTTCAATATAGTAGAAACATAAATTATAGCTAAACATGTATGCTTTGGGCATCATTCCTAAGAAAACTGGTTATCTGTCAGCAGACTGCTCTACCACAGTCTTCAACTAGGGGTGGACCTTGTGAACTTATCCTCTATCTCTGTCCATATGATAATGGGTGTGGTTTTTGCAGGTTTTGTGCTCATAAACTTATTTCTGAAAGTCCACATCTCCAACATCTCTATCATATCTAGAAGACATGATATCACGGAGATTGTCCTGATTCAGAGGTTTTTAAATTTTTTTCCACTGTCTATCATAATGTTCTTCTTGTAGGTTTCTAGGACCCTCTGGATCCTTCAACTTTGCCATTTTTCCATGCTTCTCTCATCTAGAGTCCCAATAGGATGTCCTCCCCTCTGTCCCAGTTTCCTGGTAAGTGAAGGCTTTTGTGGGACATGCCCCTTGGGCTAGTATACAGATATAGGTGAGTATATACCATTTGAGTCTTTTTGCTTCCGGGTTAACTCACTCATTATGATCATTTCTAGATCAATCCATTTGTCCACAAATTTCGGGAATTCCTTGTTTTTAATAGCTGAGTAGTATTGCATAGTGTATATGTACCACAGTTTCTTTATCCATTCTTCTACTGAGGGACGCTTAGGCTGTTTCCATGATCTGGCTATTATGAATAAGGCTGCTATGAACATGGTTGAGCAAATTTTCTTGTTGTGTGCTGGAGCATCTTCTGGGTATATTCCAAGGAGTGGAATAGCTGGGTCTTGAGGAAGCCCTATTCCCAGGTTTCTGAGATAACACCAGATAGATTTCCATAGTGGCTGTACTAGTTTGCATTCCCACCAGCAATGAACGAGTGCTGGGCCCAGGGATGCCGCTCAAACTATGGCACCAGGCAAGGACAATACAGGTCATAAACTTCGAATCTCTACTAGATCTAGCCAAAGGACAGGACATTCTCCATAGCTGAGTAGAGTGGGGTATGACTTTCACATGTACTCTGGTGTCTCATATTTAACCATGTCCCCTGGATGAGGAGACCTGGTGGCACTCAGAGGAAGGATAACAGGCTACCAAGAAGAGACTTGATACCCTATGAGCATAAAAAGGGAGAGGAGGTCCCCCTCAGGCACAGTCATAGGGGAGGGGACAAAGGGGAAAATGGGAGGAAGGGAGGAATGGGAGGATACAAGGGATGGGATAGCCATCGAGATGTAATATGAATAAAGTAATAAAATAGAATTAAAAATTTTTTCCACTGTCTTTTCTGTAATGTTCATTCACTGAATTTAAAGGATGGAGTTTTACTATAGATGTTTTCTTTGGGGATGAACCCCATGGGCATTTTAATCTGTTGATATCTGTAATAGCCTTTATCTGGCACAAAAAATACTTACTTTGATGAAGGGTAGGAGTTGTCATAAGGATAAGTATTTAGGAGGCAGTTGAAAATCATGATAATTATCAAAATGACAATAGCAGGCCTTCTATGGTCTCTGATATCTCCAGTCATGGAAATTGTCTAGAATTATAGCACCAATCATAATTTATATACTATATTATACAGCCCATAGATCTAATTAGACACATGTTGGTTTTCCTCCATAAATGAATGTCATTTTTTCTCATTGGGGCTATGTTACCATCCTGATCGTTGTTGTGGTACATAGATTTTTACACTTGTTGATAACAGTGTAAAAATGATCCATTAACAGCTTGCCTAGCACTTTTTGGCTTGAAAGCTAACCCTTCCTTAGAAAGGATGCTTCCATGTGAATTACAGTTCTATTTCTCCAACTCTTGTGACTAAAAGTATATGGTATCTTCAGTAATGGATTTGACTGTCATTATTTTGTAAGGAACCCAGAGAAATGGTCATAGATTTTATTTTGGGGGAATCCCTTAGATATCTCTCATAAAAGTCTCAAATGGAGGTGTCCCTTTGCTGGCACCCAGGCTTTTGTTTGATAGTCTGTGGCTTCTAGAGGAGTACTTTTCTTCTCTGGGGGATAACTCCATCACACAGAGAGATAACCAGGTAAACACACATGTGTGTGCACACACTTACCCCTCCTATACACACAACACAGGCACATAGACACAGACACATTCTATTTTAAAGTAAGCTAATCAAACATCAAGTTTATCTATTGCTTTTCCACACATTGTTCTTGTTATTTATCACTGATACCCATGTTTTCCCTCAGTACCATCCTCTGTGTCTCCTCATTAGTTAAGACTCCTTTCAATTCCTCACTTTCTCTGCACAGTAGCTGTGTCCTATTATTTCCCTCTCCAAAGTCTGTTCTCTAGTTTCTACTAGTGGTCAAGTTCTACTCTCTTGTCTTCTATCGTCACTCCAAGATTTTTCCATTGTCTCCAGGCGGAGTGATAGTAACTATGTGTGAAGGGACCTTGAACCAGAAATAATGGTGACAGAAATCATGATACACATAAAAATATCTGTCTACAAATAACAGATGTTATTACTTTCAATCAGGTAAACATATCAAAAAAAGAAATGTGTCACGTCAAAGTGTAAAAAGCACCCTTTAAGCTACAGATTACATCTTGCAACTGGATGTATCCCAAAATACAAGGAATCTTTTCAATTTGGCAAATTTGAATTACTTCTCTATACTGAGGTGCAGAGAAACAATAATTCCTCAAAAGTGGGAGCATGCATTTGTTTCAGAATTTACAACCGAAGGGGAAAAATATCTCCTGAGTTCATTGCTATCATTCATGCCAACTTGTTTCCCACAGTGCATACTCCCTACTGAACTATCGCTTTCTTAGTGTTAATGCCTGCAGGAAGTTCTTGTGCATTATTGATAACATGTGTATAACTACAGTGCTTGCCTCACAACCCTTTGTCTGTGAAGAACAGTACCAGTCTCAAGTGTGCATAGGAGGATTGTTTTAAAGGCACATGGGGGTAACATCAGAGATGAGCACATTGCTTTCAAGTCAAGGAGAAAAAAAAACTATAGAGATGAATGTCCTGAGATTTAAAGATAAAGCAGATGTAGATCAGAAGACTAGGCAGGATGCTTGGGAGTATGTATTCTCTTCAGACCTCTTCATATGACACGAAACCTTCATTTTTATTGGGTTGTACCCAATTTGTCCTCACTCTAGCAGAGGTTCATTTGCCTTACCTTGTCTTGTTGAATCCTATTTCTAATAAGTTTCAGTGATAATCGCCACCTTATATTATCTGCCTGTATTGATTCTTTATCTTTTTTATTAAATATTTTTATCATTTACATGTACATTTATGTTTTTATACATATATACAATAAACTACCCATTGCAAGAAGAACCATGACACAATCAGGAATTATGTGTGTGTGTGTGTGTGTGTGTGTGTGTGTGTGTGTGTGTGTGTGTGTGTTGTATTCTTAATGTTTTGGTTTTTTTTTTTTTTTGTATTTGTCAGCCTTGAAGAAAACATCTTTCTTATCTTGGTGTGTCTAAACTTCTGAATGTAAATCAATGTCTATTATATCTCATCATTATAAACTTAAAACATCTATCTAGCCCTCAAAACATCTTAACCCCTAAGCAACTAAGCTTAAATGTAAAACTAAACTCTCTGCTCTTCAACCCCATCAGAGACTTGAGAAGGAGTAAAATCGATTACCTGAGTATACTGGGAGTGCAGGTTAGTAGCTTCCCAAATGAGAAGATGATAGAGGCAGTTTGGTGCCTGAGTAGTCACCCAACATTCTCTATAGTGCATCATCTTCAGCCTTCCAGCCCAATATATCTGACAGACATATTTGTGATGCAGGAACTATTGAGGGCTTGCTTACTTGTCTTGGCAGAGTTTGGCCTTTGACTCTGTATGCATCCAAGCTTGGCCTTCTTTTTAGGCAGCCACTGATTCTTTTTAATAAACACCAAATTTCATAGGAAAAGAAAACACTCTTGTCCAGAATCTTTTTTTTTTTTTTTATGAGGATACCATTGTCAACCCTCTATACATGTCTTTAGTCTCATCACCTTCACCACTCCATTTGTTACTCCTGGACCCTTCCATGAATGACTATTTTTATATCACAAATTGGACGTTTTGCTTCTCTAGTGATTTTTCAATGTTTTACTTCAACCACTGCACTAATGTAACAGTTTTGTATAGACTCTTAGGGTCTTGTAACCTGGACTCATGGGTTCTCCATTATTTCCCTTAACTTTCATCACACCACACTTTTTTTTAACTAATTATAACTGATTCATCATGATCTCACTCAAGCTGGGCCTTTATGAACCTGCATGCAGTTTCCAATAAATTGTTTGCCTTTCTGTTCATACCTGATTAAACCTGATAACCACCTCACATAGTTTTTGTGAGCCTCTACCAATGCAGTAGTAGTATAACATTATATCTTCTCATACCCTCTCCTAACTCCTTTGATCACATACTACAATACTTATAAGCACTGCTTTTCTCTGCACTAAAATGTTCACCATATGCTCAGCAATGATACAAACACAATTATTGAAGTAATAGGAATCAGTGTGTCTATGCCTACCTCCTTACCAGGAAATCTAAACAAAGTATTCACAAAGAACTAAAATCCTGATTTATTCCTAAAATGAGTAATTGTTTATGTTTTATGTACATCCTAGAGCTAATGCAGCCTGGGTGATATTTTTACTCTGAATGTTGATTGACATCGCTTCCATCAACATTTATTTCTCCCTTTTATGTGCAATACATTCTGCTATTTGCCAGAGGAAAAGAGCTGAAAATTGCAATTCTTTTTCTTCAGGAACTTCAGAGGCTTCTGGTTGAGGCGGAATCATGGCAACAAAAGTCAACACTTAGTGTAGAAAAAGGGGATACTTCAACTAGTGGCTTGGCTTATCTAGTAGTGATACAGGACTAAGGAGTCTCTGTGGCTTTTCCCCTGTGTCTCTAGTTTGGGCTGCCATAGCCTTGTCCTGCATTGCTTGTCCTTACAAGCATGGGTGACCTGGTTTGAAGGATCATGGAGCAAACATCCACTTTCTAAGATTTGGAGACTTCTTTACATTATGCCATTAGGGCTTTTACATGAATTCACAGCTCTGCTTTGAGTTATGATGACTTGGAATTTCAGACCAAGAAAGATACAAATGGGATGTACTCAATTATAAATGTATATTAGCCAAATTCCAATGCTACAATGCTACAATCCACATACCAAAAGAAGATAAGTAACAATGAAATCCCAAGAGAGGATTCATGAATCTCCCTCTGAAGGGGAATAGAATTGACATGGGGATGAATGAGTGAAGAGAACTGAGGCTGGGTAGGAATAGGAAAGGGAATCAGAGGGATAGAGTGAGGGGAGAATGGAGGGGGAAAGTATTTAAATTGGTGGGAAGGCATCTTTGGGATGAGCAGAAACCTCTAGGACAATGGAAACTCCCAGGAATCTATGGGGGAGACTCTAGGTAAAACTCCTAGCAATAGGGTATATGGAGCCTGAAATGATCATCCCTGTAACTAGAAAAGATTTCCAATGGGAAGATGAAGACACCAATCCAGCCTCAAAAACTTAAACCCATAATTTGTCCTGCTTACAGATGTGCGGAGATTAAAAAATGGAGCAGAGAAGCATGGGAGAATGGGAAAATAGAAGGATCTAGAGGGTCCTAGAAACCTACAAGAAGAACATTATGATGGGCGGATCTGGGACCAGGGGTTCTGCTCAAACTATGGCACCAGCCAAGGACAATATGTGCAGTAAACTTCAAACCCCTACCCAGATCTAGCCAATGGACAGGAAATTCTCCACAGTAGAATGGAGAGTGGGGTATGACTTTCACACGTACTCTGGTGCCTCATATTTAATCACATCCTCTGGATGGAGAGGCCTGATGGCACTCAGAGAAAGGATAGCAGGCTACCAAGAAGAGACTTGATACCCTATGAGCATATACAGTGGGAGGAAATTCCCCTCAGGAACAGTCATAGGGGAGGGGATTAAGGGGAAAATGAGAGGGAGAGAGGAATGGAAGGATACAAGGGATGGGATAACAATTGAGATATAATATGAATAAATTAATAACATATATTTAAAAAATAAAAATGAAGCAGAAATTGAGGAAATGGTCAATCAATTTCTGGCCCTGCTTAAGACACATGCTATGAGAGCAAGCCCACCTCTGACAGTGTTAACGATATTCTGCTATATTTGCAGACTGCCACCTACCATAACTGTTTTCTGAGATCCTTCACTCAAAAACTGAAGAAAACAGATGCAGAGACCCACAGCCTAACATTAGACAAAGCTTGTGGAATCCCATGGCAGAGCGGGAGGAAGTACTGAAGAAGCCAGAGAGGTCAAGACCACCTCAAGAAAACCTATAGAATCAACTAGCCTGAATTCACAGGGGCCCACAGAGACTGAACTGGCAAACAGAGCATCCATGGGATGGTTCTAGGCCCCCTGCACATATGTAATAGGCTTGCAGCTTGCTCTTCATGTAGGACTCCTAACAGAAGGATCAGGGGCTGTCTCTGACTCTATTACCTGCCTTTGGACATGTTTTCCCCTAACAGGGCTGCCTTATCTAGCTACAATGGAAGTGCCTAATTGTACTGCACCTTGCTATGGCTGGGAGGGTTGATATCCATGGGAGTCCTCCCTTTTTCTGAGAAGAAAAGGAAAAGAGAGGATGGGGGAGATGAGAGAGGAAAAGGAGGGACTTGGGGGAAAGGAGAGAGGGGAAGCTGTGTTACAGATGTAAAATACGTAAATAAATTAATTAACTAATGGAAAAAGAAGACTGAGTATTCACAAGCAAGGTAGATATCACAAGTGGGTCAACAGTAGAGGTCACTGAATTCTATTTGGCTCATAATTAGACTGGAGATAGAATTCTGCAGTTGAAGAAAGGAGTTCATTGCAATCACAGTGGCATAAGTAGATGTAGGAACCAGGCCCAACTGGGCTGCCTGTCTGTCTTGCTGTTTCATGTCCTGTTTCTAGCAGCTTCCATGTCTGTGTTTATCTTGGTTAGCTAGTTGTGTTTACTGCTCTGAGAATGCGCCCCTCCCTTCCTCGAGACTTTTCCTCCTATGTGCAATCACCTCTTGAGGGGTTTCACCTGGGAGGAGGATTCCTGTTGTGCTGCCTATAAGAAGGCTCTTTGGAACTCTGTAGGGAAAGAAGAAGAAGAATAAACTGCTGCCGTGGTTGCTGCTGCGGTTGCTGCTGCGGCTGCTGCTGCTGCTGCTCTCTTAGCACGAAGGACCCGCTGTGTTAGTGTGCGTGTGTGTGTGTGTGTGTGTGTGTGTGTGTGTGTGTGTGTGTGTGTGTGTGTACGTGCGCGCGCGTGTGGGTGCATGAGTTAAATCCGAAGTCTCTCGCCTTTGACTCGGTACCGTGGTGGTGCGGCTGCCACAAGCAGAGACAAACAGGATCCAATTTTACCTGGTGCATAGATCACATAGGATGAGGACACACATGGAATTTTCATGAGTAGAGAGGACACCCTGAGGACTTAGAAGTGACTGGAGGTCATAAACTGCTGCATACAGAGGGGTCAGTCAGGGACATAGTTTGTTAATGTAGATATAGGTATTAGAATTTTTGATGGTAGTTTGGACTAGGAAATTTGAAGAGCTGTCTGAAACAGAAGTCCTGCTAGAAAGTTCTCAGTGGGCAGAGGACAGCCTTGTTTTCTTATGATACTGTTCTGTTGCCTTGTCAATAAATCCAAGTAATTAACCTTTTACCAACTTCAAGACACTTATTTCAGGCATGAAGAAAATGATTCAGCTGTATAGGCTTTGATCTTTTTCAAAACTACTTTATTTGTGCTTCTTTAATGTTTATACCTCCCTTCCAACCCATCTTCCATAGACAGGAGCGAAAAGAGGTTAATGGGAACAGGAGAAGTAGACCTTTTTTTTTAGACTCAGTTCCTTGGAAAAATTCTGCTGGCATAGCCGGCAGGATTCCAACAGACCAGTTAAACAGCAAACCAGCGATTCAGCGAAGGTGGCTGAAATCACAGCATCCAGAATGTGGAACCTTGAAGCATTCTCTAGAGCATTTCTTTCTAGTATTGCCTCAAAGCAGAAAGATGAACAGCCAAATAATAAGAAATGATGCTAAGATAAAAAAAATTCCAAGCCTCTTGTTTTAGGTACACACACACACACACACACACACACACACACACACACACACACACACTATATATATATATATATATATATATATATATATATATTTAATACTAGGATGTTTATCAGCTGACAAAAACCAGGCCTGGGCAAGAGGAAGGTCTTCTTTAGTGGACAAGCATCACGTGTTCTCTCACAAGTCTTTTTTACATCCCACACTTGGGATTAAAACAAAAACATGATCTACTACACAGCTGAGACAAATAAAGACTGTAAAGTGTCATTGTAACTATGTTTTGTAGCAAGCTATGATCGTTGTTATTTCTGTGACATATTATCATTAATTTTGTACAATCATCATATCATGATAAAATTGAGGGACCTTGGATTTGAAGAATGATTAAGGGAGTGATGGACAAAGGAAGCTTGATATTCTTTCCTCTGTAATGTAGATAGTAATGTTAGAGAAATGTGGATGCTATTTGTATATTTAGTGGTGTTTTCTACAACATAAAAGAGAACCTTCTCCAGTGTATTATTCAGGATTTTCCAATTAGTGTGTGAGTGAGTGTGAGTGTGAGTGTGAGTGTATGTCTGTGTAGACAACCTACAGTTTGTCTATATACATTATAATGTGGTTCTGAAATATCCATGTGGAAAAGGATCACTTCCCACCTAATCCATAGTAGCTGTTGGGAAGAGAGAGAAGACTTTAACAAGGAAAGGCTAATATGACTTTAGGGCCACTGTGTCCTTGCAGAGAATCTTAGGAATTGACCTTTCCTGGGTATATTTGCTGGTTACCATGAGCTAAGGAGCTTCTTCCATCAGGTCACTCTCATTGTAGTATGTTATCACAGGTCAATCAGTACCAGGTTCCAAAAAGACATCAACTAAAACTCCAAAATATCTGATGAAAATCAGCTTTCCGTTTCTCAGCATCTCCTCACTTATGTTGCTATGGCGATGCTGTACTAGCACACACAACAGCCATTTACTTTAGTAGCCACAATCTACCACATCCTTAATTCCAAACCTCCACATATATTTTCTTGTTTGCTTTCTATTGCTCTGATATATAACTGGCCAGAAGCCACTTGGAGATGGGAGGGTTTGCTTTGCTTACAAATCCTGATCACAGTACATCACTGTTGGAGACAAGGCAGGGACAGGGAGGCAAGACCTGAAATGGAGATCACAGAGGAATGTTGGTTTTTGACATATATTCCATGTGTTTGCTACTCAGCCTGCATTCTTATTCAATCCAGAACTACCTTCAAAGGTGTACAATGCCCCAAATCATCCATTAATGAAGGAAAAAAAATCTACAAATCTGACTACAGGCCAATGTGGTAGAAGCCTTTTCTCATTAATGTTTCTATTCCCAAATGATGCTAGTCTGTGTTAAGCTGTCAAAAACCCAGTCAGCACAAAAAGAGAACGTTTTACATCCCAGACTCTGTTTTTATGTAAGACCTCCCACTTACTTTTCAGAGAGATGCTTTTATCAAACACTAATCCCATGAATGGACTCATAATAAGACATAATAAGACATAATCTACTGCTTCAAAAAGTCCCTTGTAGCCTACGGGTACCTTCTTACCTTTCCTAAAACTGTCTCACTGCTTTGTTCACTGAGTTAACAGGTGGGTGCCTAGAGCTACTGATTGCTGATGGTATGTTCACAACTATATAAAATGGCCTCACTTTGGTACAGGACATATGTAGAAGGAAGTGAAGGATAAAATAATGGATCCCCATATTGGCTAGGTGGTTAATTTCTAGTGTAAACCTGATTGGATTAAGTGAATCTGGGACATTGATTAGTCATGCTTCTGGATGTTCTGTGAATGTTTTTCAAGAGATTAATTATGAGAGGGCTAATCTCCCTGAATGCTGTGGGATGTTGCCCTGCACTGAATATAAAAGAAAAGAGGAATAACACATCTTAAGTCCAGCGTTTTTCATTTTCTTCCTCATAGCTCACTGATACATTAGTGAGCATCTTCAAGCTCTTGCTTCCAGGAGCAAGCTTCTCCCACCATGATGCCTTCTGTAAGGTGATGGGCTGCCTTTCTTAAAACAGTGAGTAAAAAATACAGCCTCTTTTTCTTATTTTTCTTCTTTGCCTGTTAGGTGAGCAGAAAAGTTCTGCTCCATGGTTATGTATTTCTTTTAAATGGTTCTTAAGCCTAGCTTTGCCTGTAGCTTCCTCTTATAAAATGTAATAATTTCCAATGCTTAATGCTTGGTATTAATTGGTATTAATAGAATTAAAGTAATAGAGTTAGTATTTGAAAAACATTTTAATCATGTCAGTGTATTATATGCTAAAATATATTTATTTGAAAAAGTTGTTTTTCTTACTCCAGTTTGTTCCAAGAATAAGCGAATGCCCTGGAACAGATGAACGGATCTTATCCTTGAGCTACGTAATAAATGAAGAGTATCATAGCTGTCAAGGGATGGCGAAGCATTCACGTGGGACTGACAAATGGCTTTCCAGTAAAATAGCATTGAGACATATTGCAGTTTGTCAAAACATTGCAGATTAGACCTTGTTAAGGTTTAGTGTGTTTCCTAGAGTAAATACAGCAGTTACTATCAAAGCTGTCAGATCACTGCTGATGGAATGCACCATTAACACTCCTTTGGTTTTAAAAGCACACATGTGTTTTTAAACATTCTGCTCCTCATACTCATTTTTCTAATTCTCCCAGCATCAGCCATTTTTATACTTCTCTTCATGAAGCCATTTTCAGTTCGCACATGCACTCAGGTGGCTTTCCTATAATAGGTTTTACTGGGAGCTGTATCTTTATTCTTTGCATGACAACTCTTAGGTTATCTTATCCTGTCCCCTCTCTTTGGTTGTCCCTTTGGCAGTTTGACAAGTAGCTTGTCCTCATTCCCTAATGAGTTTTCATCACCAACTATCCAGTGGTGGGTTATGTGTGGATTAAGGAATAGTAAACTACTCTACCGGCTGAGGGATTTATATGCAAATGAAAGTATATGCCACATAATAGGGATGATGTGCAAACTCCTAAAATCCACCACCAAGTATAAGCAATGCAAAGGGACAGAAATCTTGAAATGACTTCATGCTAACATATGACTGAGTGTAGGTTTGAATCCTCAGTTACATATATATATTCTTGAAATATCCAAGCTCTCCATCTGTAGGAACCAGGCCCGACTGGGCTGCCTGCCTGTCTTGCTGTTTCATGTCTTGTTTCTAGCAGCTCCCATGTCTGTGTTTATCTTGGTTAGCTAGTCATGTTTACTGCTCTGAGAACACACCCCTCCCTTCCTCGAGACTTTTCCTCCTGTGTTCGATTACCTCTTGAGCGATTTCACCTGGGAGGAGGATTCCTGTTTTCCTGCCTATAAGAAGGCTCTTTGGAACTCTGAAAGATATAAAACCACTGCCACGGCTGCTGCTGGGGCTGCTGTTCTCTTAACACAAAGGACCCGCTGTGTTATTGTGTGTGTGTGTGTGTGTGTGTGTGTGTGTGTGTGTGTGTGTGTGTCTGTGCATGAGTTAAATTCGCAGTCCCTTGCCCTTGACTCGGTACTGTGGTGGCGCGGGTGCCACATACATCTTCTTGAAAATAATAAAATCAATTCATAACAAGATTGCCAAATATGAAAATTTACTTCAAGATTATTAATGTTTCCATGATCTGGCTATTATGATTAAGGCTGCTATGAACATGGTTGAGCAATGTTCTTCTTGTGTGCTGGAGCATCTTCTGGGTATATTCCAAGGAGTGGAATAGCTGGGTCTTGAGGAAGCCCTATTCCCAGTTTTCTAAGATAGCACCAGATAGATTTCCAAAGTGGCTGTACTAGTTTGCATTCCCACCAGCCATGAAGGAGTGTTCCTTTCTCCCCACATCCTTGCCAGCATGTGGTGTCGCTTGAATTTTTGATCTTAGCCATTCTGATGGGTGTAAGATGGAATCTCAGAGTTGTTTTGATTTGCATTTCCCTGATGACTAAGGAGGTTGAGCATTTCTTGACCATGTCTCCTGGAGCGGGAGACCTGGTGGCACTCAGAGAAAGGACAGCAGGTTACTAAGAAGAGACTTGATACCCTATGAGCATATACAGGGGGAGGTAATAGAGGAGGGGAATAAGGGGAAAATGGGAGGGAGGGAAGAAGGGGAGGATACAAGGGATGGGATAACCATTGAGATGTGACAAGAATAAATTAATAAAAAAAAGAAAAAATAGATTATTAATGTTTTTTAAAAGTAAGATAAACACTTGATTTTAGAATGAAATGGAAGTTAGATACCTCCTATCTTATTCCAGGTCAATTTATGTGGGATTGGTCGACTAACTGCCAAGAGGTATCTTAGAAACTTTTATATCAGAATATTAAATAATCAGTCTGTCTTTTGCTGAGCTGCCAAACACTCTTTCATTACATTTATGAAAGAGTTAAAGTAGAAATCCATTCTATGGCAACATATGCTTTTATGATTAAGCAGGTGTTAATGCCTGCACTAGAAGCTTAGACTGTTAAAAAAGAAATTTCCTCCTACATCAGAAATTAATGTGTTTGTATAGCAGCAGCAATTTGTTTATGGCCTTTCCATGCAAGGAAGACATCATTACAGGCTCAATCAACAACAGCACACTTTGATGGTACTTTCTGCATAATTACTTTTCAACCTATTGAAATTGATATGTAACTTTCCAAGTAGAATGATGTTCTATATATTCGCTCATTACAGATACTGGGTATGTGAGAGAGAAAATATCAAAATATTTCAAAGTAAGTTTTCTGGTCAAATAAAAAAATGTATTTAAGTTTTTCCCTCCACTCTGTGTATGCCTGTGGTGACACAGAAAAAGTGCAGAAGTAGAAAATATATGAAAATGAATGAGACAGTATCCAAACATTTCAGAGATAGCTGGAATTTGAAGAAAAAGAATGAATTTGCATGATTATCAAAGAACAAGGGGATAGAAAATAGAGCTGTAATTTTCTTTGCAATTCATAATAAATACACATGTGGAGATCTTAACAATGAACGCTAATTTAAAAGAGATATTTTCAGTCGTTTGTAGTATTTCCAGTGGTGGAAAAAACAAACAAACAAACAACAAGCAAGGATTTTTGAAACTGATAAAACTTTTAAAATTAAAGCCTTTAATCTGAATAACAGAGAAGAAGTCATGGTACATAAAAAAAGAAAGAAAGGGTAAAATAATTTTCAAAGGATAGTTGTGCAGAGATGGGTAAGTGGGCAAAGGTACCACAAATGCTGCTGACCTGATAGGAACCACGTGAGTGATAGAAGAAGGACACCACCTCCTTCAAGTTTTCCTCTGACCTCCATACGTGATCCTGTGGTACATATGCATGCATGCATACAGACACATACACATCGAGATAAGCACGAAGAATAAAATTTAAGTCAATACGTATTTTAAACTTTTATAAGTACTATACCTGGTGGGACAGAGTAGCATTCCTGGGAAAGATCAGTAACTGAGGGGTCAAGCTGACGGAAAGGTGATGTTTTATTCATTTGGGGACAGTTGGGACAATGGTTTTATCTGAGCTTGAGAAAAGAAAGAATATTGAACACAGTGATTTAATCAAATACAATGAGTGTTTCACTCTGGTCACTCTTGGGGGCCTCACATTTGTTTCTCTTCCACATACGGAACGTGAACTTCAGATCAGTACGTGACCTAATTTCTACTTTTGTTTACATCTGACTTAAGAAACTTGGCTTCTTGCTCTTTGTGTTTAAGAGAATCTTTGCTCTGATATCTCTTCAAATACTCTACTTTCTGTACATAGCTTTTTTTTAATTTTATTAATTTATTCTTGTTACATCTCAATGGTTATCCCATCCCTTGTATCCTCCCATTCCTCCCTTCTTCCCATTTTCCTCATACTCACCTCCCCTATGACTGTTCCTGAGGGGGATTAACTCCCCCTGTATATGCTCATAGGGTATCAAGTCTCTTCTTGGTAACCTGCTATCCTTCCTCTGAGTGCCACCAGGTCTCCCCATCCAGGGGACATGGTCAAATATGAGGCACCAGAGTACGTGTGAAAGTCATACCCCACTCTCCACTCAGCTGTGGAGAATGTCCTGTCCATTGGCTAGATCTGGGTAAGGGTTTGAAGTTTACTGCAAAGTCTGTATGTAGTTTTATTCATAATGGGAATTCAATTAAAAAATATAATATTGGAGTAGTATAATTAAAATTGTGAAAAGTCAATGTGATTTACCCCAGATTAGTCATATCTATTAGCATCAGTGTCTTTCCTGGGCAAAAGCAAGGGAAAAACAGAATCTGCTGTGTCTCTCCTCTTTAATATATTGGTGGATCTATAAGTAATAAAGAATATTTTAGCAAATAAGAGACACACTGGGGAATGCTCACATTTACAATAATACTTGTGAGATTTGAGCAATCAAATATCTTTTGTTTTTATTGTGGGCCCATCTTATTTACTATTTTTAAGCATGGATGATTTAAATTAATTTCATTATATTTATAAATATTAAGAGTTCTGTTAAAGACACCCTAGGCCATTTGTTAAGTGAAGAAATCTTAGAGTGGAGCCACCAAATTCCACACCTAAAATTAATGCGCCCGACATGAGCAGAAGAGGATTTGTCTGATAAAACATGACAGTTTCTTTTCTGGCATCAAAGAGACTTAGGTTGCAGCCACCCTGGCAAGAAGACAATTGCACTGCTTTATCAATTAGGATTATATCTTCCAAGATTTTGGAACGCGTTCTGACACAACTGTCCCTGTAGTTACACTGCAAAATACATTATTATCCAGCTAAAACCTGTCATGAAGTCAGTTCCTCTTAGGGATAATTATAAGCACAGCTAAAAACTATTGACAGTAGTTTGTACCCACTCAATTCTTTAGGGATATTTGCCAAGTTTTCTTGACACCCAAACACTTAAATTTTCCCTACAAGGAAATTAAATTAGAAGGTAGGATTCTCCTTCTACATAAACATACACAAAAAGGACAATAAGGCCATGTAAAGTACATTTGGAATTGGCTGCTCGGTGAATAAATAGGTTGGCTTACTTGCTAAGTGAGATGTCTGTTATCACCTGCCTAGAGGCAAGAGTGGTTCAAAATAAAAATACATATCTGTGTTCAGGATTAACAAATGTGTCAAATATCACGTATATGCAGTAATTAATGTAAACTATAATTAATAATATTAACCATCCTCTGTTGCTCTGGTAAACCAGAGGGGAAATAAGATCAAGATTTCACATAATTTGTCAGGGACTCAAATGTCTACTGAAATAGTTACAGAGTATAGAAACTAACCTGACCTGTCTGGTGACACTTGTTCTGTAAGCTGGTGTCTTATTATTATTTTGAGAGTTAGTTTATGCCCACAGGCTACATACACATGGCCAACTGGAGAACATCTATAAAGTCATTTATATTTTTGAAAGAAAATGTTATATTGATTATTTGCTGATTTTTTCTTCAAATCATTCCATACTCAGAAAAATATATATTTTGTTAATTTTTTTTCACAAGGCCATTTTACAGTGAGGATCACCCTCTCATTTTTGTCTCTTTGTCTTTCTCCAGACGATAAAATTAGGTCTGAAAATTCACTTATTGGCTAAAGTTGTAAAATGATGATGCCTTGGAACATGTGAAGCTTTAAAAAAATGAAATATTTAGCTATCATATCAGGAAGTACGAGCAGTTAACCTAAGCATTCATCTACCAATAATCACATCTCTTGATATTAGCATGTTTTTGTATGAGGTAGAAAGACCCTTTGAATATCTGAAAAATGTAAGATAATTTATATTACATACTTCCAGTTTTGGAGGCTACTGAGGACTGTTAACACACAGAACACACAACTTGCAGCTCTTATCATTCCTCCAACATGTTCTCCTCTTAAAAACACAAGTTATTATAATACTTACCACACATAATTTGGATGATAGTTAAAAATTCACAGTGTCAGATCATTGTAAGCCCTGATAAATTAGAAGCTAGATTTTCTGTTTCTAATTATTAGTTTGAGTTCAGATCTGGTACACATAACTTATCCTCATAGGGATTAAGAAACATGGTGAACATTGTTAACAGAATATTTTAGTAATAAAAGCACTTGGGTATTATTAAGACTAACATCCTATATCAATAGGCTTTCAAGTAATCTATGAACAACCAGTTTTAGAAGGAACATAGTCTGAGGGGGACCTCCTCCCCCTTTATATGCTCATAGGGTATCAAGTCTGTTCTTGGTAACCTGCTATCCTTCCTGTGAGTGCCACCAGGTCTCCCCTTCTAGGGGACACGGTCAATAGTCACAGTCATAGGGGAGGGGAGTAAGGGGAAAATGGGAGGGAGGGAAGAATGGGAGGATACAAGGGATGGGATAACCATTGAGAGGTAACAAGAATAAATTAATAAAAAATGATATGATGAAAAAAAAGAAAGAACATAGTCAATGATAGATCATCAAAGTTTTAAAATGTTGTCTCTAAAGAATGGAAAGTCTATTTTCAAAAGGGCATTTATGAGGTCAAAGGAAAGATTTGTGGTCTATATTGAGCTCATGGTACTGAGTTTGTGCTGGAATTTCTACTCTAACTTCCATACTGAACTTCGTGTCATTTCTTAAGTAGAAACAGAGGAAAAAAATAGTTCCTGCATTCTTAAAAGAAGAGTATGACAAAGCTGTAGTAGTGGGTAATGCCGTTTTAAGTGCTTTTAAATGTGATCCTGCCCCACATATTCCCAGGATATGGATTAAGATTTTTAAAAATTCTGTTGATAAGTCTAAAACACAAAGATGTTTTGCTGAAGTCAAAGCTGTTTTGGAAGTAGATTTCTCAGAGTCTATGGGAGACAGAGCCAAGATTCAACAGACAGTGGTCATACTGCATGTCCTTGCTCCTTAACTTTGTGTGTAGTTTCTTATTTAACAATAGCTAAACTTTTTGTTCATGGTAATAAATATGGATCTGTTTGCATTTTTTTGTACATGTAGATATCCAGTTATCAATGTGCATAAAACTCAAGTCCAAGTGGATCAAAGACATCAACATAAAACCAGATACACTAAATCTATTGGAAGAGTTAGAAGAGTAAGTGGGGAAGAACCTTGAGCTCATTGGTGCAGGAGACAGTTTCTTGAAAAGAACTCCAACAGCTCAAGCATGAAGAGCAACAGGTAATAAATGGGCTCTCTTGAAGCTGAAAAGCTTCTGTAACACAAAGGACACTGTAATTAGAAACAAAACAAAACAAAACAACAACAATACCCTGCAGCTTATAGATTGGAAAAGGGTCGTCAACAACCCTACATCTGACAAAGAGCTAATATTCCAACTATATAAGGAACTCAAGAAATTAAACACCAACCAACCAAATAATCCTGTAGTGGATTTAAAGATGTTTTTGTTTTGATCCCAAGTGTGGGATGTGAAACAGATTTGTGTAATGGTGTATGGTGTTCTTCTACTGAAAACACATGAAAGAGAGCAGGTGATGTTTGCCCACTGGAAAAGGAATTGCCTCTTACAGGGGCATGGTCTTTTCCAAATGATAAACATGAAGACTTTGAGAAGAGATATATATTTGAGCCCACAACAAAAGGCAGGGCTTTTTTGTTCTTGGCTGTTCATCACTCTACTTTCAGACTCTCCTAGAGAGAATAGCTCCAGCGAATGCTTCATGGTTGTGGACTCTGGCTGCTGTTCCTAGTTCCAGTGGCTATAGCTGCAATCATCCTTGCTGAATTGCTGGTTTGCTGTTTAATTGGTCTGTTGAAATCCTGCCTATTATACCAGTGGAATAGCGCCTAGGAAGTGAATTTAAAAATGTCTACTTCTCCTGTTTCCATTAGCCTCTTTTCTCTCCTATGTAGGGTATGTTGGTTGGAAGAAAGGTATAAACATTAAAGCACCTCAAACAAAGTAGGTTTGAAAAATTCAAAGCATGCATAATCCAAATTAAAAGTGAGGTACAGAGGTAAGCAGATAATATTTTAAAATTTATTATAATTTATTCACATCATATCTCAATTATTAGCCCCTCACTTGTATCTTTATATTCCTCTCTCTCTCCCTTTCCACCATATTCCCCTTCCCTAGACTTCTGTGAGAAGGGGAACTTATCCCCCACTATATGACCACAACCTACTAGGTCTCATCTGGATAGCCTGCTTCCCTTTCCTCTGTGTGAACTCAGGGTGTCTCAAACAAAAGGAAGTGATCAAATTGGGGCACCAGAGTTCATCTTAGAGGCAGTTTCTGCTCCTACTATGATTATAAGAATGAGCAGACCATTAGCTATATCGAACAGCTATAGATATAGTTGAACAGAGGTCTAGGTTCACTGTCCTTAGTTGGTGCAACACTTTGTAAAAGCCACCCTGGATCCAAAGCCCCTGACTTTGATAGTCTCTTTTTGGGACTCTTGAACCCTCGGGGACCTTCCATCCCCCCAACTCTTCCATACCACTCTCAGCCCTATGCCTAGTGTCCCCCTGCATGTTCCAGCATCTGTTCAACTCTCTCTTTGAATGGAGTCTCTTAGAGAATATCTATGTTGGGCTAATATCCACTTATAAGTGAATATATACCATGTGTGTCTTCTGGGTCAGAGTTACCTCACTGGATTCTGGCTATTAGGAATAAAACTGCTATGAACCAAGCTATACAACTCCTGGATGAGCAGAAAAAATTAACAGGCTGAGAAAAACATGAGGAAATGCTCAATGGCCTTAGGGAAGTGAGAATCAAAACAACTCTGAGATTCCTTCTTACTTCGGTCAGAATAGCTAAGACCAAAAACTCAAGTGATAGCTCATGCTGGCAAGGATGTGGAGAAAGGGGAATACTCCTTCATTGCTGGTGGGAGTGCAAACTTGTACAATCACTTTGGAAATCAATGTGGGGCTTTCTCAGAAAATTGGGAACAGCTCTACCTCATGATCCCATTTATACCATTCCTGGCATATACTGAAAGGGTGCTCTCTCATACAAAAAGGACACTTGCTCAATTATGTTCATAGCAGCTTTATTCGTAATAGCCAAAATCTGAAACAACTTAGATGTCCATCTACTCAAAAATGGATAAAAAAAAACCCTGTGGTACATTTACACAGTGGAATACTACTCAATTATTATTATTATTTTTTGCTTTTTAAAAAAGTATATTTTATTAATTTATTCATATTATTAAAAAGAAGAAAATCATGAAATTTTCAGGCAAATGAATGGCACTAGAAAAGATCATCCTGAGTGAGGTAACCCAGAGCCAGGAAGAATACACATGTACTCATTTCTAAGTGTATTTTAGAAATATATTAAAAGATATACATACTATAATTCAGAGACCCAAAGAAGATAAGTAACAAGGAGGATACAAGGGAGGATGCATAAACCTCATTCAAAAGGGGAAATAGAATAGACAGAGGATGTGGTTGAAGAAAGGTAATAGGGTAGGAAAGAGATCACAGAGAGAAAAGATGGTGGCAATCTGCTCTGGGGAGAGATGAGGTACAAGATAAGAGGACCTGAAGATTGAAGAGAAGCCCTGGGTCAAGGCATCTCTGTAACAAGCTAGAGACACAAGGCAGGATAGGCTTCTTGGAGGATATGAAGGTAAATATAGCTGAGACTTCTAGTAGCAGGGGTCCCGGAGACTGAAGATTATGTTTTCTAACTAGACCAGACTCCTAGTGGAGAGAGAGTAACACCAACCCACCCACAAGAACTTTGACCCAAAATTTACCCTGCCTAGAGATGTGCAAGGATAAAGATAGAGCAGAGATTGAGGGAATATCCAAACAGTGCCAGGTCCAAGCAGAGACCAATCCCATGGGAGAGAGCCAACGCGTGACACTACTAATGATAATCTGCTATGCTGAGAGATTGGGGAAGCCAAGCATAGCTGTTTCATGAGGGGCTCCGCCAAGCAGCGCATGGAAATAGATACTGAGACTACAGGCAAACATAGGACAAAGCCATAGGGAGTCTTGTGGAAAAGTTGGGGAAAGGATAGAAATTACTGGAGGTGACAGGAGCTCCATAACCAACAGGACCAACCCATCATGGCCTAGAGTGGCTTGCAGAGACTGAAGCACCAAGAAAAGACCATGGATAGACTGGACTGTTTGTTTTTTGAGACAGGGTTTTTCTGTGTAGCTTTGGCTGTCCTAGACTCGATTTGTAGACCAGCTTGGCCTCGAACTCGCTGTGATATGTCTTCCTCTGTCTCCCAAGTGCTGGGATTAAAGGTGTGTGACACCGTGCCCAGCTCTTGAAGAATATCTTAATAACACTATTACTTTATAGGAGAATAAAGTGATTACCCTCTGGAGTAACAAATGTAATTGTTGGCCTAGATGGCAGTACCATGCCAAACTCAGGAAGGTGGTTCTGTTTCTATACTATCATATTAATTCCTTCCATTAATTAATTGAATCATTTAGTTCTTCCTTTCACGTTTGAAGGGCTGATTTCTGTGTCTAACTATCGTTTAAGAATAAGGCATTAGCGTGCATAATTCCCTCAAACATAGTTGTATATGTGCCATGACCCAGTGGATGACCAGTGACACTGGAAGGTAGGAATTAATGTTCTACATAGACCTGCAGGTCAATACAACTCCCTGTAAACTAACACATTGACCCCTGTCTTAGTTTCTTTTTTTCATTGCTGTGGCTAAATAAACTGAAAAAGAAACGAAGTGTTTATTTTGGTTTACAGTTCCAGAGAGAATTAAGCCTATTATGATGAGGAAGATATGGCTGGGGGCAGCGAAAGCAGTGGTGGGAGGAGCTTGAAGCTGACTGGTAGTACGCTATCTACACACCGGAAGCCGAAAGTAATCCAGACATAAGGTTAGGCTGTATAGCTCACTCCAGCAACCCACTTCTTTCAGTTATACTATACTTTCTAAAATTCTACACTGTTCCCAAGCTGCATCACCAGCTACCAAATAACTGCGGAAACATGTGAGCCCGTGGGAGATAATTCTCTTTCAAGGAACAATAAAATGTGTCTTGCTTAGCACCACATAAACTATTTTAGGTCACAATCTCTTTTTTGGATATGGTACAGTAATATCAATTTGACTGTGACAAGACAAAAATATGTCTCTCACATGGCGAGAAAGGTGCCTGGAACTAGGTATGGGGATTACTGATGACTTATACGATTCTTTGTCTTGTAGATAAATAATATGTCCCTTTAATTTTCTGCAGGAATCTAATATGCATACTATATAACTTAGGGAAATTATAGTAAATATTCATAAGTATTAATTGTCAATATTACTGTAGAAATATTTTACAAGTTTGAAAGCATTTTAATTAATTAAATTTGAGTTTTGACTATATCATCGGTGTGTACAATGCATTCATGTTAGTAATGTGTATGCTCTTCTATCTCGTTTACAACCTTGTCAACCTCGTCTTTCCTCTCCCAACTTTATAACTTTTGTGACACACCGAGTATAATTATGTCCCCTGCATAACCTTGGGCTTTAACTACTTGTCATATTATCACTTGCTTATACATCTATACCATTTTAAAGCACCTCTAAATTCTATGGACTTTTAATTTATTTTTGTTATATGTATTGTGGGTGTCTGTGTTAGTATTGTGTGGGAGTGAAGGAGACTTCAGAGATGAGAAATGGATGTCAGAGCTCCTGGATCTGGAGTTACAGACGTTTTGAGCTACTTCCCTTAGCTTCCACGTAAGAGCTGGGAACTTAATGTGGGTTCTCTGTCTAGAGCAGCATGCACTTCTATGGAGGCCACTATATGCTGGTCAACTGCTCCTGAACACAGTTCCCACTCTAGAATGGCTTGTATGCCTAGCATCACTGCATGGGTGGTAATTGACTTTTTCCCTCTCCTAGAAGGTATAAGTGTCAATTCAGTTGTTAACCTTAATCCCAGTGGTCACATCTTCATTCATCTACTCTTTCAATAATTTTAAAAAAATATAACAAAAAATAAAATCCAGTAGATGAAGACAAAAACTATCACATCAAAGTTCAGCAAGACAAACCAATAGAAGGAAAAGAGCCCAAGAGAAGGCCTAAAAATCAGAGACCCACCCATTCATACATTCAGGAGTCCCATTAAAACCTTAAAATGAAATCCATTTGTACACAGAGGACAAGGCATAAACTCATGCAGTCCCTGTGCATGCTGCTTCAGTCTCTGTGAATTCATATGAGCTTTGCTCATGTTGATTTAGAATGCCCTGTTTCCTTGGGGGCCTCATCCCTTCTGACTCTAACACTCTTTCTGCCTCCTCGTTGATGGGTGTCCCTGAGCTATGAGTGTAAGGAATTGATAGACATATCCCATTTGGGGATGAGTGGTACAGGGACTAACTAGAATATCTAGTTATGCTCCAGATCAGCAAAAGATGTGATAGCTCATGAGAGCTCAAAATAGAGACAATGTGGAGTAAGAAGAACACTCATACATTGCTGGTGGGCGTGCAAAATCATACAGCCATATGGAAGTCAGTGTGAGTGTTCTTCAGGGAGTTAAAAATCAATCTACCTTAAGATTCAACTATAACTCTCTTGGGCGTATATCCAGAGGATGCTTCATCCTACCGCAGAGACACTTGTTCAACCGTATCTATTGCTGTTCTTTTCATAAATTTCAGAAATTAGAAACAACCTAGATATCCCTCAACAGAAGAATGAAGAAAGAAAATGTGATACATTTACACATTAATGTATTATTCAGCTCTTATAAAAATTGAAAATTTCAGGTATGTGGATGGAACTAGGAAAAAAAAATCCCAATCGTAGTATCCCAGACTCGGAAAGACAAATGTGGTACGCAGGTGCTTATATGTGGATCCTAGTTGTTTAAGTCAATGAATGGCAATCTACAATTCATAGAACAGTGGAAGGTAAATGTAGAGTAAGGGACTGGAGGTGACAAATACAACTCACTAGGGAAATGAAACAGAATATGTATATGGGGAGTTGAACAGGTGAATCAAGTGGGGAGGGGGAGGAAAGATGGCGGCTCTGGTAGGGAATCTGAAAAGAGACATAAATTTAAGGAGTATTTGAGGGGTAGTATGGGAACCTAATACAATAGAAACTTCCTAAAATATATATGTAAAAGTAAATAATCTAAATGAAATTGCTGAATAATGGGGGAGACAGGGTTTTTAGTGTCTTTCTTTAGTCACCAATGAAGCTCCTGGTACCAGGAATGGTCACACCTAATTGGCCCAATGAGTCTTATAGGAAGCCCCCAAACAACCCAGGCTAGTCTCAAGACTGTAAGATACTCTCCACAAACGGACAGTAAGAGCCCATTGCTGAAGTACTACCTAGACAATACATTCAACATGGGGATGCTGAACTGGTGACTGCGTAGAGCCTTCACACTAAAGTGCCTTTGCTGTAGGAAGGTACTTTTCATGCCATCAAAAGAGGGATGTAAACAGCAAGACAACCCACAAATCATTTGTCTATAATGATATAACACCTGGCAGATGTGCTAGGGCAATTGTGGTACAAGGTTTGTGGGAGTATCCAATCATTAATTGATTTGACTTAAGGCCCACTCAGTGAGATAGAACTCATACATGGTAGTGCTTGGGTGACCAAGAAACTGAAAGTAGATAGTCCAGGGGCCAAGGGTAGTAGGTTTGTTTTGATAATTAAGACCAAATAATACTGGTTTAAAATATGTAGTGATAAAATGACTCCCAATGATATTCTGCTATACTCATAGATTAGTACCTTGTTTAGCCATCGCCAGAGAAGCTTCCTTCTGCAGCTGATGGGAACTGACATAGTGCAATATAATCTTTTAACCATTGGGCAGCATATACAGTTACATTTTTTTTCTATCTTCTGTACTGTATCAGGATTTGTATTCCCTCATTTATATTGCTATTCTATTATGTTGTATACTCATCCAAATAATACAGAGGTTATATAAATGGGAATGAAATTTTTGATTTTATATTGCACCTTAATACCAACTGCACAATCGTGCTTTCATTTCATTTTTGAAAATTTCATGTATATAAAGTGGTCCTTGATAATATGCCCTCCCATCTCCCTTCTCCCTCCCTTTACTCTTTCAAAACATGCCCCTATCAATTTCCAGTTCTTTCCATACTTTGTTGGCTTTGGCCCATGGAGTTCAATGAGTGTTGCCCTTATGCACATGCTGGGGCTCATCGACTGAGGCCCGGATAACGTACAATGACTAAACCTAAAGCAAAGTGATTGTTCCTCCCTCAGCAGCCATCATCAAGTAATAGCTTCTCTGCTGGGGCCTCAGGACTCCCTTGACCTTCAGGCTAGAATTTATAACTGGCTTACACTTGTTTAGGTCTTGCACAGGTAAGCAAAAGTGGTGTCAATCCCTATGCGCAACAGCTGCATCTTTTCCAGAGAAGAGTATTTCATGCCACTTCCTGGTCATCTTCTGCTTTTTACATTCTTCCTTCATGGTCTTTTCTTTTCTTTTCTTTTCTTTTCTTTTCTTTTCTTTTCTCTTCTCTCCCTCCCTCTCTCTCTCTCTCTCTCTCTCTCTCTCTCTCTCTCTCTCTCTCTCTCTCTCCAGGGTTTCTCTCTGTAGCTGTGGCTGTCCTGGGCCTCCTTTGTAGACCAGGCTGGTCTCAAACTCACAGTGATCCACCTGCCTCTACCTCCCTAGTGCTGGGATTATAGGCGTGGGCCACCAAGCCCGACTCTTCTCTGTGTTTTCTGGCATTCCTTGAGTCCTGTGGGGAGGTGTCACTGCCAAAGTCCCATCTAAGGCTGAGCACTCAAGTTGCTTATTCTTAGCACTTTGAATATGCATGAACGCTTGTGTCAGGCAAAATGAACACGTAAGTAATCCTGGCTCTGGTTTGCTTTAGCTTTCTACTTTCCCCATGAATAAGAGCCATCTTGAAAGGCGATCTGTGTTTGGCACCTTATTATTTGCAGACAGTTGAGGCAGTATTAATTTTATAAGAAACAAGACATCAGAACACTTGTTGCATATATGAGATAATTTATGCAGGTGTTTAAAACTGCGCACTCTGACTACACTATAAGCATAACAAATGAACCAAGACTCATGAGTTCTGTTTAATACCTCCATTAGCTTCCCATGAAATACTGTGAAGTGAATAAAGGGAACAAGATTTCTCAGTACCTGGTTTATTAATTAATCATGCTACTTTTAAAAATGACTGGATATCATAATATTTAAAGATTAGCATGTATCTCACTAATTATTCTCTTCAATTACACATCTTAACATGTCATTTTAAATGGTATACACACACACACACACACACACACATACCCGGGGGTGGGGAGAGAGAGAGAGAGAGAGAGAGAGAGAGAGAGAGAGAGAGAGAGAGAGAGAGAGAGAGAGAGAGATTATTTGTTAATTTGTAGATTTATGATGTACCAGAAACATTGAATATTTTCAATGAATACTTTCTATCATTTGCTTCAATGCTTAGTATTTTGTTGCAATTCAAACAGTCACATGAGTTTTGATATGGTGTGTTTTGAAAAATAATGCCACCAGAATGGAGATTAACATATTATTTTGTTTTTCTACCCATGAATCAGAATCCAGCTTAAAGAACAATAAAACAATAGGTTTATTCTATCATCTAGCTAAGGTTGTTTCCCTACGGCTATGAATTAGAATTGTTAAAATTTATTGAAGTTCAAAATTTCTGCTTTCCATAAATAGGTAAAATAAAATTGTTAGCCAGGCTTCTCTCATCTAGAGTCCCAATAGAATGTCCTCCCCTCTGTCTCAATTTCCTGGTAAGTGAAGGCTTTTGTGGGACATGCCCCTTGGGCTAATATGCAGATATAAGTGAGTATATACTATTTGAGTCTTTCTGCTTCTGGGTTAACTCACTCATTATGATCATTTCTAGCTCAATCCATTTATCCACAAATTTCGGGAATTCCTTGTTTTTAATAGCTGAATAGTATTCCATAGTGTATGTGTACCACAGTTTCTTTATCCATTCTTCTATTGAGGGACACTTAGGCTGTTTCCATGTTCTGGCTATTATGAATAAGGCTGCTATGAACATGGTTGAGCAAATTTTCTTGTTGTGTGCTGGAGCATCTTCTGGGTATATTCCAAGGAGTGGAGTAGCTGGGTCTTGAGGAAGCCCTATTCCCAGGTTTCTGAGATAACACCAGATAGATTTCCAAAGTGGCTGTACTAGTTTGCATTCTCACCAGCAATGAAGGAGTGTTCCTCTCTCCCCACATTCTCACCAGCATGTGATGTCGCTTGAATTTTTTATCTTAGCCATTCTGATGGATCGGGAGAATTAACATAGTAAAAATGGTCATCCTACCAAAAGCAATCTACAGATTCAATGCAATCCCTATCAAAATACCTACACAATTTTTTAAAGACATTGAAAGTTCAATTCTGAACTTCATATGGAAAAACAAAAAACCCAGAATAGCTAAAACAATCTTGTACACTAAAAGGTGCTCCGGAGGAGTCTCCATACCTGATCTGAAACTGTACTATAAAGCAATAGTAATTAAAACAGCATGGTCCTGGCACAGCAACAGGCTGGTTGATCAGTGGAATTGAATCAAAGACCCAGATATGAATCCACACACATATGGTCACTTGATTTTCGACAAAGAAGCCAAATCCATTCGATGGAAAAGGGATAGCATCTGCAACAAATGGTGCTGGTCTAACTGGATGTCTATGTGTAAAAAAATGCAAATGGACCCATATTTGTCACCTTGTACAAAACTCAAATCCAAGTGGATTAAAGACCTCAACATAAAACCAGAGACACTAAGTCTGTTAGAAGAAAAAGTGGGGAAGAGCCTGGAACATATTGGCACAGGAGACAACTTCCTGAACAGAACACCAAGGCCCAGGCATTAATGTCAACAATTAATAAATGGGACCTCATGAGGCTGAGAAGCTTCTGTAAGGCAGGAGACACTGTCAAGAGAACAAAGCAACAGCCTACAGACTGGGAAAAGATCTTCACCAACCCTTCATCTGACAAAGGTCTAATATCCAAAATATATAAAGAACTCAAGAAATTAAATACCACCAAACCAAATAACCCAATCGAGAAATGGTGCATGGAATTAAACAGAGAATTCTCAACAGAGGAATATTGAATGGCTGAGAAACACTTAAAGCAATGCTCAACCTCCTTATTCATCAGGGAAATGCAAATCAAAAGAACTCTGAGATTCCATCGAACATAGAGACTTTTAATCCAGGAGAAATGCTACACTACTAAACTGTATACCCAGTACTGTACTGTTTTCGTAAATGATTTTGCTGTAAATTTGGTTGCTATCTTAGAAACATGAACAAGGATACTATAAAAGCTTAAACTTGAGATCACAGTATTAATCTAACTATCTGTATATAATTTACTTTATGGCCTTTTATGCTAACCTCAAGTAAATTTTTATGATTCATAACCATTTTTCTTTTTCTTTTTCTTTTTTCTTTTCTTTCTTTCTTTTTGCTTTTTTTGGTTTTTGGTTTTCTTTGTTTGTTTGTTTGTTTGTTTGTTTTTCAAGACAGGGTTTCTCTGTGTAGCCTTGGCTGTCCTAGACTCCCTTTGTAGAACAGCCTGCCCTCAAACTTACACTGATCCTTCTGCCTCTGCCTCCGGAGTGCTGGGATTAAATGCGTGCACCACCATGCCCAGCCCATACACATTTTTTCAAAATACTATGTTATCCAAATATTTTTCAGCTGCATTCTTACTATATAAATATACTTAAGTGTTTTAAAAGATAAATAACCAAAATGAATTTTGAAATACTACTTTTGGAAAGAAAAATTATTTATTTTGCAATATTTTGACAAACGAACAGAAAAAGATAAACCAACAAACAAAGGTAATCTTATTGTACTCAAGACACTAACAACTCTGGTTTAGAAACTGAAAAAGTAAATTCAGAAACAATTCTGGCTTGGCCACTGTAGTATGCTATTTTCCAGAGTTAAGAAACAAATTAAAAACTCTTCATGCTACTATGTATACCCCAGAAAATCATTAACGAACTGTTTACTTTGGTTACAAGAATCTTTATTTTGTAAACTATACATAAACAGTAGAAAAGAAAATTTATTATAGCTTAAATATTACATAAGGTCAACATTAAAGTTTTTGTTTTGTGTGTATAAATTAAATGGAAAGAATTCACCAAATTTGTGTTCTATGAATAATATTCCAGGAAATCTGTAAATTCACTGTTAAAGTGAAAGATACCAATGTGTAAAATTCAACAGGTTTTCCCACTTCTATTATGAGCACAAAACTATTGGTCTGATATACCCAAGGTGGTGGTATGTCAAAATGTCTACACAATTAATTAACATGCTAACTGATGTTTTGTAAACAAAGTAAGTTTTGCTTCAGTTAATCTTAAATGCTACTCTTCACAGTAATTATAAACAAGTCCATATGGGATAATGTAACAATAGAAAAAAAGAAAAAAACATATTCCATTTCTTCATTCCAGCAGTATCTTTAATAGCAATAATTTGTTAATTGTGTGTGCTTAATATTGCCTAACATCCTATACTGGTATGCATGCTAACCCTTTCTATTTCTATTTTTGCAAGGCACCATACAACACATTCCCTAATTTCAGAACTACTAACAAAATTTGCATGGTTCCAAGATCAAATGCAACAATTTTATATTAAATGAAAAAAGTAAGAACTCAGATTTTCTAATTTGACCTTGGAACAAATAAAAATATATATCATGGGAAAGTTGTTGAAGTAAATCCTTTTCTCCTCCTAATTGAAATCCTGTACCCTGATTTCTGGTAAGAAAGATAGAGAAATGTAGAGATGATTATGTTTAAGAATATTTTTAAAAATCCAAGTGAGAAGTGATTCAACTTAAATTAAACATTAGGAAGAAAAACTAAGCATTTTAACTTTCAGAATCCATGGTCTTTCTAAACTTCACATTGCATAAAGTATCTAATAATATGCTGAAGAACTTTATAATTTAAAAAATTACCACTAAATAAATATTCAGTAGTGGTCATTTTGTCTTACCATTTGTCATCTTTCTCACTATTCCGACTACAAGTTTTGGGAAGATGTCAAAGTTGTCTTGCAACTATCATTATGCATTAATTGTGGCTCATGTCATGAACACTTGTGGTTCCGGTTATTAATAAATTATTATAAATTTAACTTATGAAATCTGTCATAAAAGCAACACTTATGGTACCAAGCACACATTCATTGTTATTTTGATTTTGGAACAATTACATATTGTGTTTTTATGAAAAGCTTGTTACAGTAATCTTCACAACTTTCTATATATTCAGGCTACAATCTGTATGTGTTTTCTTTTTTTCTAAGGCATATAAAAACTGAAAATCAAATAATTCTTATTTAAACATAATGTTCTAAATGTTCTATGGTTTTAGATTCAATATTTGAAGTAATTATACAAAATATATGTGGGGTTTAGAATCACTTTGTTTAGGAATAATAAGGAAATTCTCAGTATACTATCATCTTGTAAATATTAAAAATGTAGAATTTGTTGATGTCACTGATCAGATATATCCATCATGGTCATCCCCATCATCATCATCATCATCTCCTTCATCCTCATCATCATCTTCAATATCATCTTTATCACTCATAATGTCATCTTCTTCACCTTCATCATCATTCCATTCACGGAAATCTCCACTTGCAAAATCTCCAGAGATCTCAAAATCTATAGCTGCAAAAGCAAACACCATATTTATTTGACTACACAATGAGATGATTTGTGAGTCATGTAAATAATAAGCAAAATTGAAAGGTTTGATAAATTTGTGTTTGCTGTTTATCTCAACAAAGATAAAAGGAAACTTCATTCTTGGGAAATTTGTTGTATGTCAAAACTCTCATTGTTGAAATTTGTGTGCTCAAAGTGCTGGGCTCTATAAGATTTTCAGTTTAATAAATTTGCCTTCAGCCCGAGTTTTGTAGAGTTTCATGTCAGACTATTATTCATATATATTATTTGAAATTTCTCATAAAATATATGAGGTGGGACGATTGTCTTAGCAAAACATATACTACTTTTTTTATTAATTTATTCTTGTTACATCTCTATTGTTATCCCATCCCTTGTATCCTCCCATTCCTCCCTCCCTCCCTCCCATTTTCCCTTTATTCCCCTCCCCTATGACTTTGACTGAGGGGGATTTCCTCCCCCTGTATATACTCATAGGGTATCAGGTCTCTTCTCGGTAACCTGCTATCCTTCTTCTGAGTGCCACCAGGTCTCCCCGTCCAGGGGACATGGTCAAAGGTGAGGCACCAGAGTATGTGAGAAAGTAATATCCCACTCTCCACTCAGCTGTGGAGAATGTCCTGTCCATTGGCTAGATCTGGGTAGGGGTTTAAAGTTTACCGCCTGTATTGTCCTTGGCTGGTGCCTTAGTTTGAGCGGGACCCCTGGGCCCAAATCTGCCTATCACTAGAAACCTACAAAACATATACTTCTTAAATTTAAAAATCAAACAGATGAACTATCTGATACTAACATATAACTTTATAAATGTAACTCAGTTAGTGACCTGGTGGCTATTCTGTATAACTTCTCTATTACTTGGTTCCTTTTAATTGAACAGTTTTTCCTAGGAAGGACTAATTTAGAGTTATAACTACTAATAGAAAGAACCAGAGAAAGCTCCAGAAGATAAAAGAGGCAAGGACATTGATTATTCTAGAGAGACCCTAGAAATAGCATTAGCTTGCTAAAATATTGATGCATAGTTTAGTGGTTCCAGTTGAAATGTGTCAGACCGAATTGAAAGATGATAAACTTGTGTTGATTAAACCAAAAGCTTTTTAAGATTGATTTTCTGTTGGTATTAGAGCAATAGAAAATTAATATCTGTTTTAACTTGAAAGTATTAATATTTTGAGAAAATTAATTCATATCTCATCATAAGTCCTCAAATATACTGTATTTTAGTCTTAATTCTTATAAATCCTACTAATGCATTTAGATGATTGTAAATAGGTTGCTGTCACAATATACTGAAATTACCATCTTATGTCAAGAAAAACTTTTCTTAAATTCCACATTCATATATATTTTAGTTGCAATGCCATAAGAAAATGTAGGAGGAAAGTATTCCACATAATATTTATTTTTCCATTTATTTTATTCATCTGCACATAATTTATATTTGGAAGATGAAAACTAAAATACTCTATCCATCACTGATATCACAAGTAGATGAAGACGTTAACTATGCAAGACTGACGCTATAAAGGCCTGCTCTCTAGTTTTTACACTGTGTAAGGTAGGTACTGCATCCTCCTGGACTCATCATATAGAAAAGGTCCCAACACCAGCGTGTTATGAAGTGTCATAGAATCAATACATGCAAGCAAATAGGGGAAAACTATGTATGTAAGATTACTTGTTATTGTTTACTATTTATTTCCTCTTAAATACTCCTTGCTGATCAGTCTAAAAATTGCACAGGAGAGGCATGTCATCACTAAGTTCTTAATTTTCTGTATGTTTATTGATAGTAGTGACAAAAAAAAACCCCATTGGATGTGTTTTATGGGATTTTTAAAAAGTAATTAATTAAGCAAAGTACTTACTCTTTGCTGTAACAATGCTGAAAGACATGAGAAAATGGAATAAAGTTTAATTTGGCCTAAATTATAAAGTGCATGGTCCATCATGGCTGGGAAATGTGGTGGCCAGGGTGCCACCAACAGCTGGAACATTGGGAATGAGATTTCGAATTTAGGGCAGGTGCATCTTTCATGGCACACCAGGAAGGAGAAATTCACACCCAAGCTGAGGTGTCATCAAACCTGCAATATCCACTAGATTCCAAATTCTAAAGACTCCATAATCTCCCCTATAGCATCATAATTTGGGGGGCAAATATTTAAACATAACACACTGATAGGGATAGGAATTTTAATTAAGTATTTTATAGTTAATTATTCATATACCAAAAACATAAATATGATTTAAATCTTGTTTTTTGGATATATTTAGCTGTAAATGCAAAACTGTAAAATATATATGATGCCAAATTCTTATATAATTTTTATATGAACACATATAATTCCACTCACAAAATAATTAGAACACCAACCATAACTGTCATTTAATATATAAGTGATGTGTTTCATACATAAACATAAGGAAACCAGTAATGTCTTAGCCTGATTTATTGGAATTTGCAGAGCTGAACTTCTGTTCTGTTAGAGTGGCTTCATTTGATTCGGAGGTTACACTCCTCAAGTCATTTTCTCCTGAGGTCTGAAGAAAACTGCTCCATGTGGTCCTGCAAACACTGTGCACTATGTTTTGCAGGCTTTAAGTAGAATTAATTATAATGTCTGCTTTTTGACAGACATTTTAACTTGAAATAAGAATCAGAACTCAGCTTTTAATCATTCTTCTTAAAACACTTCAATGTGTCTGTTTCAAGCATTGTGTTGCTTTTATACAAGTTTACACTAAGCCAAGACCAAGTTTACTTTTCACCCACAGCATTTGTACACATTCTACATCTTCTACAATCAGAAAAGAGCATTATTTCATTAATTGCTTAAAAAAGTTAATGAGCCTTTGGCTTGTTTGTATGATAGGTAATTGTATGAAGTGAGCCTCTTTCTTACCACAATCTGCAACACCATTTATTCTGGATCCTACGACTTCATTTCCATATCTGTCAACACACCAGCACTGCCCTACACTGCCATGGCATTGTGTTGGCTTGTAGTAACCGTCTTCATCACAGAGTGGGATGTACTGTCCTGTGAATTACATGATGGCACACACAAATACAAAAGGAGTTTATTAACAAGCTGTATTCTTTTTAAGGAAATCATTGTGTGTTAATGTCCTAAACATCAAAACATGATTGACTCTTTGTTTATATTAAATCTTTCAGAATACTTAGCAGAGCACACGGGACTCTCCATTATCTTATTGAAGACAATTTCTTGTTTTGTTTTCTAAAATTTTTATTGACTTATCTCCTTAGTCCATATCAAGCTGTTTCTCCCCAATACAGTATTGCTTTACCTATGTCAGCTGAAATCCTTCCCCATTATGTAAACTTTTATTTTAAAGCTTAGATAAGACTCATGGTACAAAGGTTTTGTTCTCTCTCTCTCTCTCTCTCTCTCTCTCTCTCTCTCTCTCTCTCTCTCTCTCTCTCTCTCTCTCTCTCTCCCTCCCTCCCTCTCTTCCTCATCGTGTGTGTGTGTGTGTGTGTGTGTGTGTGTGTGTGAATTTCTCTGTGTGTATTGTCATTATATAATGTTACCACTCTTCCGTGATATCATCTCTGCTGAGAAGACAGCTACTCCTATTTATAGAATCTGACACAGAACGTAGTACATGCCTGATGAGGAAGGTTTAGTTCCTTAAAACTTTAGTAAGATTCCACAACAAATACTTCAGTGTTAGGTATATCATCTATATGATCAGATATTTTCTTTTCTCCCCTGCTTATTGATTTATATAAACAGAATCATCATGATTTTTTTTTTGTTTAAGACATATCTAAAATATATAGAATATATGAACCACATTTTATGGTTCCACCAGTAGGATGATAATTTTAAATCCTAAAAAGATTCATAAGTCTAAAAAATGCATGATATATTTGATTCAAATATAATTTAGCTGAAATTCATAAACCAACAAAGATAAATATTACCAATATAAAAATTTTGTGAATTTAACTTACAGACAAGAAAAAAGTTTGTATTATTTAAATATTATAAATATTATGATTTGAGAAAACATATTGCCATCACTTTTATGGCAGGGCATTCAGAAGAGAACTCTGGTAAGCATAGCACAGGCACTGTTGACATGACTGCAAACTGATCTGCACGTTTGAACACATGACATTACCCTGATGTAACAGTTGGCCAAATTAAGTATGTATCGTGATCACAACTAGTCAGAATGAACACTGAGGGCATCCAGTGTTATAATACCTACTTTCTTATAAAAGGAGATTGGAAACTCTTCCCATTTGGCCATTAAATGTGATTCTTAAGTAAGTTCAAATAAGAATAGCAAACAACCTAAATAAATTTCAGTATAATTTGGCCTTGATCTACTTAATGGTATGCTTGCAGAAACATGCTCATGCACTAGTGTATTATGTCCATTCATGGTTTATATCATCACGAGCAACTAGGCACACTAGTTTTTATAACCATCACCTTTTTACCCGATGTAGTTTATGACAAACTCCTTAATTAGTTGAATGAGGTGCCCTGGGTTAAGAATTCTCCAACAATATGAAAAAATTTTCTAATCTTTACTGTATTTTGACACAGAGAGTACAGAAAAAGATGACTGGAGTTGGGGAGGTTTTTGTAGAAACGTAGTGCAGAGGAACCTCCTCAGAACCAACAAGAATTTCCTAGTAAGAGGAGATATGAAGCATGAATCCACCATCTTCTATAAACAGACAAGGCTCCCAGCAGTGGCACTGTGACATCAATCCGGCCACACAACCTTCAACCTACAATCTGCCCTGCTTGCGAGGTGTGATAGGGTAATCGTGGCACAGATTACCCTAGGAAAGGTCAACCAATGACCGGTCAAATTTCAGGCTCATAAAGTGAGAGGAATCCCACACCTGACCCAGCCTGGATGGCCATGAACCAGAGGCTGGGCATCCCAGAAACCCATCAGATGGAACCAAATACACCTTGCAGGGTGTCAATAAAATGAATCCAGTGATATTCTGCTATACTTGTAGATTGGTGCCTATACAAACTGTCATCAGAGAGGCGTCATCAAGCAACTGATGGGAGTAGTTGCAAGAACCACAGCCAAACACTAGGCAGAGACAAGGGAGAAGGAGAAAGGGCTGCAGAAGCCATAGGGGTCAAGACACCACGAGAATATGGCCAGCAAAATCTACTAAGCAAGGCACATAGGAGCTCACAGACACTGAAGCAACAATCACAGATCCCGTATGAGTCTGAGTTAGGTCCTCTGCATATATGTTATGGTTGTGTAGCTTGGTGTTCTTTTGGGACTCATAACAGTGGGAGTGGGTCATATCGCTGACTCTCACCTATGATTGGGACCCTTTTCCCCATACTGGGTGGCCTGGTCCAGCCTTGGTAAGAGGATTTGTGCCTAGATTCTTTTTTGCTAAGTTGTTATGCCATGTTAGGTTGACATCCTTGTCATCCCTAAGGAAAATGTAAGAAGAATGGATCTAGGGAAGAGGGGAAGTGGAGGAGTCCTAAGAAGAGTAGAGGGAGGAAAAACTATCTTTGGAATGTAATATATGAATAAGATTACAAAATTAATGTGTCTTAATTGCAAATACACTTTACAAAATAAAGTTATTAAACAGACTCAGAGATATTTCGAAGCCTTAAATAGGAGTGTTTTCATATATGCTCATGATGTGCTGCCCAATGTGAAAATATTAACAGGACACTTATGATGCTAAAATATAAACAGTGACAGAACTGGTCAAATCCAGTTGTATCATAGCACTAATAATTTCTTAGATTTTACAGTTGAGCTAAATTATTTATCACATGCACATAAAAGGACGGAAAGGAAATGCAGCCAATGTATTCACCATGTTAACATTTTTTCCAATTTCAAATGACCTCAATTGGAATTTGTTAATAATGTGCATTATATGTAGAAACTATAATGAAATATAACAGCTTTATGATGCATTGATAGGGGTTTGGCTAAAATATGCAATTCTCATCTATCTATCTATCTATCTATCTATCTATCTATCTATTTATCTATCTATTTATCATCTATCTATCTATTTATCTATCTATCTATCATAGATATCATGTATCTGCCATCTACACACGCATCAACATTTACTTACTAAAATCTAGAGTTGACAATTTACTAATGAAACCAAAAAGTCCTGCTCAAATTTCTCTGTTAGAGAACTTTCCATTCCATGTATTTAATCATTTTCTTAAATTTCATATAGGTAGTCATACATGATGCCATCAATTCTTAGGTGTTTAATGCAGAAATAGACATTTCTGCTGATTCTTAAATTTAGTATTGTTTAAATCTCTTTTGTACTTAAAAACTTTCAAAATGAACATGACGTTAGAGCAATAAAACAGACAAATTCTTCAATAGATGAGGTAATAAAAGTAAGTTCAATGGCTTTCCAAAAGTTCATAAATTTTGCTGATGAAATTTAATGCAGTCTGTCTTTGTTGGATTAATATTGATTTCATGTTGCTGTTTCCCTGGGGTTATTTATATAAGCAATAAAGCCTTCAGAAGAATGAGCTGTGACTCACCTAGGAGCTTCTTTATCCCCTGTCGCTTCTGAAGGTTGCTGAGCTCTGTCTGGCATGGGGGGTCTGCAATGACATTAAACACAGTACTTCAAAGATGCAGTCAATCAAACAAAATGCACTTGCCAAGCAGTCAACTTCAAGCTGGTCTTTTTATTTCATTAAAAACTCATGCTGTCTGTTTGTTGTCATGGCATCACATATACACATAGCTGTGGATATATGACAATAGACATGTGTGGAAATATCCATGTACAGATACATGATGGAGTCTAATAATTTACCCAGCAATGGGAGTTCTTGCTGGTATTCCTGGGATGATAGAAATTTGATGAAAAATGAAAAATTACATATAGATAGCTGATGGAATATTCATAAATTTTACATTTAAAAGTTGTCCAGTCATAATCCGGTTGATTGCAGATCAAAGAACTAACTCATCTCCCTCTTTTTAACATAGGTCATAGGATAATAGACAATTAGTTTTCTATAAAATATTCCCCGAAAAGAACAATGCTTTTTCCATTTATATTGAACATTTATCCATTTTGTTATTGTATAACATTAATATTGTATTTTGCTCTTTCTAGCTTCCAAGGATGTTTCAAATATGAAAGGAACTTTCAAAACAATATAATGTAAATTTTATAAGTCAGGTTTCAAACAATAACTTAGAGAACTCGAGCCAATTTGTAAGTATATATTGCGTGTGCTGTATTAAAAATCAATCACATGTGTAGAAAATTAGAATAGTCTATATAGGTATAATACAATATGCATTCTTGTATTTTATATTTTTTTATTTTTAAATTTATTTATTATTATATATAATATTATTTATTATTTATCTTATATAATTATATAATTAATTTATTTAATTTAAGATTAAAATAGTCATGCATAGTTTAAGTAAATGCCACCAGGAAAAAATAAACTATATTTATATTTGAGATATGTAGAAAATGGAAAGTAGTATAACTGTAAAAGAACACTTAATATCAATGTAATTATTATTATTCTTCACTCTATACACCCAGGAAAAATATAAAATATATACCAAAACACAAATTCTATGACAACTGCAAAATAATTCAATCATTAAAAGGCATCCTAAAAAAAGGAACAACTATGTATTTCACTATACACCATTTATTTAAGCATAATGTCAGAGGTTTAAATTTTAATTTTAATAAAAATAAAATTATATCATTTCAGAAAAGGAACAAATAATATGCTTAAACTGTGTATTTTCTAGATCAGTATGGGAGGTAAAAATATGTTATTTGAAAAAAGTGAAAAAGTAATTTGTTTTAAATATTGAGTAATTAAATTTTTGTTCTTCATCTTAAAATTGGTGAAAGTTAACTTTTCTATAAAATAAAGAATATACATTAATATATCCTGAGGTGTCAAAATAAAATTTTTCTCATTGTCTTATTGACATGACAATAGGCAAGCTTTAAAATATTATTAAAACGTCTTTAATGTGCTGTAAAAGAGAAGTGAATTTCTTTTATTTTCACTACATAAGTGTGGAGAATTATGCTGATATGTACATGAAATCCCAGCTACTTTTGAATGTGTTTTCTGAAATATTTTTTCTATTCTTTAACCTAAATATTACTTATTTCAGTTCAAGCATACTTTTATACAATATCAAATATTCCTTTCCCTGCTCTTAGAATGATGTATCCATCATGTACCCTCAGGCTCAAGGAATTCAGCCTTGTAGATTCTGCATGTTTGTTCATGTATATGTATTTTTCAATGTTCATTAGTAAACGTGAAAGACAGAGCAAACAACAAAACCAAAACGGCAACACCTGAATTACAGAAACATATGGACAAATGCATTTTAAGGACTATACACTTAAATTTTCTACCCTCCACTTAAAGGTACACGAATTATGAATGACTAAAATGTCATTTGAGGGAGTACTTCCCCACATAGAATGCATGTGAAATGAACTCAATAATGTGTATTCGTTAGTGTGTAAAACATGAAATATTCAATAAATTAAATCAATTTTATTTTTTATTTTTTGCTTTTTAAGAATTAGAAAATAGATTTAAAAAAAAAAAAAAGAAAATATTTTCTGATTATGGTTGCCCTTCTCTAGCTCCTCCTAGACCGTTTAGACTTCACCATTCACCCAAACCTATTTTACTTAAAGTTGTTTACAGATAGTTAATGCCTCCTCCTTAGCTACACCTGTGGTTGACTCACTTCTAATCGATGTGTAAACAATTATTTCCTTCTTGTCTTTAAAACTATTACTAAATGTACATTATTGATTTAGCAAAGCACTTTTTTTATAATTCCATGTGAGGTATGGTCATAATTGCTATACATTAAATCTCCTGTTAATTCTTTCTACTTTCATCAAGTTTAAGAGGTTAAGTCACCATCAGCTGCACCATATCAACCTGACTTCCAGTTTCTTCAGTTAGCACCTACATAACAATGATTCCTTAGTTTTCCAAGTATTAATGATAATGTGATGAGGCTTAGGTGCTTTTTCCCTGCATGTATTAAGGCATGATTAAGCACATTCTGGGAGCATGACTCCAAATTTCAAGTTGATTTCTATCTCAGTTAGAGTTGGAGGGGTTGGAGGGGTTATGTAGGAGGAGCTGAAAAGAAGAAGGAGAAAAGGTGTGTGATGCTATTCTATCTTAATTAAATATGTATAATGTATCGTAAAGGGTGTATAAAGGACATTATTGCTTTTCCTTGTGACTCACTTCTTGCAGGGTTTGGAACACTCACTAGCAAATTTTTAACAAACTAAACTATTTTGGAAAGATTGAAAGATGAAGTAATTCTGAAATTAAAATGAGTAAAACTAACTTCTTGGTGAATGCTGTGCTTCATGCAACTCATTTAATAAGATCACAAAATGGAACATTAAAACTCCACACTATAGTGATAAAAACCCCATTTATTTTACACTGTGGGGAAAGCAGACAGCAAATTAATTTCAATGATTACTTTTAATATCTATGGTCTCATATCTCTGTGTGCTTCTCTCTGGTTCATAATGGAAACTATAATGAAATACATTAATATAAAATATTAATTACTATTTTCCATCTTATTTAGAATATTTGTACTTTTAGCACAATTTTTTTGTTCAATATGGTGCTTATTTGTTCTTTCATTTTACATTTCAATTAGAAAAAAAATACTAAAATAAGTGAAACAATGGGTTGTGTTAATATTTTTTTATTATGAGGGAAAAGATAAAATTTGAAATGTAGGTCAACTACTTCCACCATAGTAGCTTCATCTTTTACCTTGCTGTCTCTGGAAACAGTAGCACCATTCGTTGTTAGATATCAAGCTGTCCTTGTATGTGTCACAAGAATTGAAGAATGCCTTGGTGCACTGTTCGTTCTTATCAAGGTATATGCTCCCAAGTTCTGACTGGTCCAATAGCAGGTCGTAGTTTGTGTCAAGCCTATTAAACATCCAGCCGAGTGAATCCTTGCAAATCGGCAAAATGCTGGTATCAAATCCTACGTGCAAAGAGAAAAACTATTAGCTCAATATGAAAGATATTATCATCACATAGTAAAATAAATCAACAAAGTGAGCAAGACCAAGAGGGACAGTACTGGGTAGTCAGAAAAGCAATATGTTAACTTCAACTTGGGAAATTTCTTTCAAAGTACATTAGGCATAAAAATATCTATCTCTAGCTTAGAATATTAATTAACCAGACAACATCTGCTACTCATTAGTCATCATTCAATGGAATGCAGTATGGCAATTAGATGCTATTTTGCCAGTCACTATTAAATCATCTCCAGTACTGACTACATCATCACAAATTGCGAAAACACTACTTAGTAACAAAAGCTGGTGAAATCTATTTCCATATGAAAAAATGAATACTGTTTCTACCCAAGCATTACTAACACATACTACATAATGGTTCCCATATTGCCCTGTGTTGGTAAAACTACGGTGAATGTAGCATTGCACACAAAACTGTTAACAAAAGAAAGAATATCTATGAGGTAACATTACTCATTCTCACTTCAACTCATCTTGTGGTGATTTTTTTTTCAGATAAAAATGAACTATAGGAGGCAGAAGGGTGCACTGGAGGGTCGAGGGGGTCATGAAATGGCAAATCTGGGTTGTTTTCAAGCAGTGTGTTATTAGACATGGTTCATCCACCCATGAAGCACTGAGTCCTACATTTTATCCAATGACACCAACTATTTAAACCATTAAAATATTACCCTAAAGGCTGGGTGTGGTGGCGCATGCCTTTAATCCCAGCACTCGGGAGGCAAAGGCAGGCAGATCGCTGTGAGTTCAAGGCCAGCCTGGTCTACAAAGTGAGTCCAGGACAGCCAAGCCTACACTGAGAAACCCTGTCTGGAAAAACCAAAAAAAAAAAAAAAAAAAAAAAAAAGAAAAGAAAAAAAGAAAAAAAAAGAAAAAAAATATTACCCTAAGTTACACAAAGCTATAGTTCCTCCCACTGGAGATACCATGTGAGTCCTTGCTTCGTGGGACATGTAATAAGATACTAGATCCTAAGAAAAAGCTTATTAACATTGATCATGAGTTGCTGAATCCTGAGAAGGAAGTGGCATAAGGATAAATAACTTTTGGAATCCGCATAAAAATGTTCATTCTCTGTGAGAGACATCTTTCCACGGGGCTCATGGAAAGCAAGGCAGAAAAACAGACAGACAAGGCAAGCTGAGAGTCAGAGGTGATTTTGGAAAAAATGATAAAGGTACATCCACCTGCCTTTTAAATTCTTCTAAAATGCTTTTAATTACTTAGATAAGAGATGACTATCGTACCCCGCTACTTCACCCAGAAAAACAGGTGAAAAAAATAATGTAATTCTACCGGCAGGAAAAACTAAGGAGACTTTTCCTGAGTGCGGTGCTATGGAGTGAGAGCTCAGGACACTGAAGAGGGGCAAGGTGTCTGAGAGACAAGAGAAAACGGAGAAGGAGATAGCAGAGTCTGCAGGAAAAGGTATGGATCGTTGCCACACAGCTTTACTAGTAATTGGTAATTACATTGGCAGAATCGGAAGGAAGGCTTTAGGATAGAAGAAACGGCTCAGGGAACAGCAGAGAGATCGCTATGACTAAAGAAAGCCATCAAATCACAGAGAGAAGAGTCTTATAGAATACGAAACCTGACAGATAGAAAACAAATTAAGTCGCTAATAAAATGACACGTTAGAGTTAAGTTTACTTTAATCAAACACTAAAACGAGAAAATTTTTAAATAGGTAGAAGCAAAATCGGTGTTCCCACAGAGCACTGGGTCTCAGCTTGTGCCTAGTGACCTCCGTAAGGGTCATTTATCAAATATCCCGCATATCAGTTATTTACATTATAATTCATAACTAGCAACACTACAGTTATGAAGCAGCAATGGAGTACTGTTATGGTTGGCTGTCACCACAACATGCGGAACTGTATTAAAAGTTCGCAGCATTAGGAAGGTCAAGAAACAGTGCTACAAAATAAAATAAAATAATGTAAAATAAAAAGTATATACTGTTTGACTCTTTTTGCTTCTGGGTGAACTCACTCATTATGACAATGGTATATACTCACTTATACTGAGACACTAGCCCAAGGGGCAGGTCCCATGAAAATCTTCACTTACCAGGAAAGTGGGCAGGAGGGAGGACATCCTATTGGGACTTTAGGTGAGAGAAGCATGGGAGAATGGGGAAATAGAAGGATCCAGAGGGTCCTAGAAACCTGCAATAAGAACATTATGACTCACGGATCTGTGTCCAGGGGTCCTGCTAAAACTATGTCACCAGGCAAGGACAATATAGGCAGTAAACTTTGAAACCCTACCCAGATCTAGCCAATGGACAGGACATTCTCCACTGTTTTGTGGAGAGTGAGATCTGACTTTCATGCGAACTCTGGTGCCCCATTTTTGACCAGGTCTCCTTGATGGGGAGGCCTGGTGGCACTCAGAGGCAGGATAACAGGCTACCAAGAAGAGACTTGATACCCTATGAACATATACAGGGGGAGGAAGTCCCCCTCAGTCACAGTCATAGGGGAGGGGAATAAGGGGAAAATGGGAAGGAAGGAGGAATGGGAGGATACAAGGGATGGGATAACAATTGAGATGTAACAAGAATAAATTAATAAAGGAGAAAAAAAGAGAGGAAAAAAACCAAAACAAAGGTACAGTACCACAGATATGAGATAAAAATACACAAATCAGATGCAAAACACTGCAAGTGATTTCATGCTGAAAGAAAATAAACCTCCTAGCAAAACCTTTGACAAAGTGATTGGGTGCTTAAGAAACGATGAGACTATATCTTCTGAAGGAACAAAAGGAAGAAAGATTTTATGGAAAAGAGTTTGGATGATAAAAAGAGTTAGAAATGTTAATTTTCTGATATAATAAATAATAGTATGTAATATAAGAAGACATTGGATTCCCTAAAGGGAAAAAATTGAATATTTTCAGGAAGTAGCATAGAGACGTTGTTTAAAAATCTTTTAAAATTAACATCTAATGTAAATTATTAGATTCATACTATTTCTTTATAGCATATGTAAAACAAATATAGCTCAATATTAGAAAAATTAAACATTTCTTTTCTTTTATTTAATTATTTATGTGTATGCGTGTGCGTGTGCATGTGCATGTGCGTGTGTGTGTGTGCATGTGTGTGTGTGTGCGTGTGTGTGTGTAGTATGAAGTAAGTCAGAGGATAACTTGAGGCTCATTATTCCCACCTTATTGCTTGTAATCAAACTCAGGTCATCAGATGTGGAAGAAAGCTCCTTCACCCACTGACCAATCATACCATAAAAAATGTGAGTTTAAATCCTTATATTATTTATTAAATGGAAAAATATATGAAGATTTAGTGTGTGTAGTTCCCAGCATTTTGTCAACTTGTCACAAGCTAGATTTCACCACGAAGAGAATCATCAGTTGAGAAAATGCCTCTATAAGATTGCCTGGAGGCAAATCCTTAAGTCCTTGTTTTGATTAATGAGTCATACCCCAGGCCACCAGGAATAATACTACCGCTGGGAAGGTTTTCCTATGTAAGACAACGTCTGGAGTAAGCCATGGGAGCAGGCCAGTACGCAGCATACCTCCATGGCTCTGTGTCAGTTCCTGTTTCTGGATTCCTTCCTGAGTTCCTAAACTGACTTTCCTCAGTGAACTGTGACCCAAAATTTGTAAGTCGGGTGCACTCTTTCTGCCCCAAGTTGCTTTTGATCATGGTGTCTTATCATAGCAACAAAACCATAAAATAAATTATAAAATGTGGCTTTATTGCAAGAAGGTAATTCAAGTAAATAAGAAAACACAGTTCCTTGATCCAAAATAAGGCACTGTTGGTGAAAAAATGAAAAAAAGAAGAAAATTTAAAATATAAAATAAAAAATTCATAAGAGAAACGATATTATAATCAAACCATATCAGTAATTAAATGAAATATAAATAATCTAAACATATTGCTTATCAGGCAAAATCCTGCCAACTGTGATTAACAAAAGCAAGATTTAGCTTAAGAAATAATAGCTTACTAAGAGATTGAGGTAAATGCATTATGCAAACACTGATAAAAAACAGAGTGACCAGACTAATAAGTCAGCTTAAGACGTAATGAATGATGGCACCAGATGATGACAATGGGCTTAACAAGCTGACCTGATGGTTCTCAGTGTGTGAACTCTCCGTAATGAATATGCTAAATGCCTGAGACTAGATATGAGATCACTGAGCAGAAGAATAGACGGATTCACAGTTATGACTGGGGATTTTAACATTCCTCTATAAGTAACTGCTAAAAATGAGTAGGTATAAAATTAGTGACCACATACTAATCTGATAAACAATACCAGTTATCCATAGAATCAAAGCAATAGAGAAGAGAAAAATCCCAACAAAGGAGAAAAGAATGCACAAACGTTCAAGTACACATGAATCATATCCTGGGTCATAAAGATGTTAAAAAAAACATATGGAGAACTATATAAGAATATAGAAAAAAGAAAACAAAAAACAAATAAACAAAAATGAATAGAGGAAACATGTTGTGCTATAATCCAGCCACTGAAAGAAATATGAGAAAGATATTCAAATACATTGAAAAGAAAACCTAGCCAGAAAATAAACACATATTAGATGGTTTTAAATATGATAGTGTGAGACAGTAGAGAAATAAGTGTTAGAATTCTATTTCATACTAAATGAGTCTTGGACAAATTTGAATTTATATACACAAAAATTTTTGAGGAATGGGAGGCAAACAATATTATTAGAGTTAGGTTAGGTTAGTTTTTTTGTTTTGTTTTGTTTTGTTTGTTTTTGTTTTTGTTGTTGTTTTTTGTTTTGTTTTGTTTTGTTTTTGCTTTTCGAGACAGGGTTTCCCTGTGTAGCCTAGATTGTCCCCAAACTCACAGAGATCCTCCTGCCTCTCTTTTTTCATTTGTGGGGAAGTGTGTGGCTGTGTGTGGGTATACACAAATGAATCTGGTTCACTTGGAGGCCAGAGTCATCTCATCTCTCTCGAGCTGGAGTTGTAGGTGGTTGTTGGCCACCTGATGTGGTACTAGGAATTAAACTTTGGCCTTCTGCAAGAATAGCATGCACTCCTAAACACAGGATGACCATCCCAGTCCCATGGACTCAGTATATTTTTGTAAGCAAGACTCTTAGGAATACAAAATGAGATACTCAAAAAGTTAATTTTATATATATATATGTGTGTGTGTGTGTGTGTGTGTGTGTGTGTGTGTGTATGTATGTTAATTTTTTATAAATGTATTTTGCATGCAATGAGTCCTGAAACAGATATCAAATAATATGAAATACATTGAAGTAATATGGTTAAAATAGATTCTTATAATATGCAACCACAACACACTTATGGTCCTTTGAATGAGAATGGCACCCTAGACGTGTATTTCAAATGTTTGGTCCTTGTTTAATGGAGCTTTCTTAAAAGGATGAGGAGGTATGGCCCTGTTGGAGGAAGTGTCTCGCTGAGGTAAGCTCTGGAGTTCCAAAATCCAGGCCTGACCTAGTGGCTCTCTCTCTGCCTGCTGATTAGAATGGAGCTCTCAGCCGCTCTCCCAGCACCATGCCTGCCTGCCTACAGCCACACTTCCCACCATGATGATAATGTTCTCCTCCTCTAAGTAAAGGATTTCTTCTATAACTCACCTTGGTTATGGTTTCTCTTCACCACAATAGAACACTAACGAATGCAATACTGTATAAAGCATGAATTCATTTATGTAAAATAAAACAGCTTATAAAAATGCATATATTGTGCAAATCTGTATGTGGTTAGCTTTTTGCCAACCACATATTCTTTGCCACCATATATTTTACCCTATACTGAGTGAATAATTGATGTTAATGAAAGAAAACTAATTATTTTCACATAAGTTAGTGCACAGGTGAATATAAATAATCAAAAAATGTAAATATTTAATGGTAAATAAATTCTTTCTTCCTGTGATACATTGGAAATAATTTAGCCTACCAAAGTATCAAAGGGATCACCATAAAATTAACTGTAGTGTATTCATTAGCATCTAGCTCAAGGAAAAAAACCCTGGTTAACAGTCTCATTGGAGGGGGAGACCTGGTGGCACTCAGAGGAAGGACAGCAGGTTACCAAGAAGAGACTTGATACCCTATGAACATATACAGGGGGAGGTAATCCCCCTCAGGAACAGTCATAGGGGAGGGGAATAAGGGGAAAATGGGAGGGAGGGAAGAATGGGAGTATACAAAGGATGGGATAACCATTGAGATGTAACAAGAATAAATTAATATAGGAGAAAAAAGAATTCATCTCAGAAACAGGGAAAAAAACCTTTATCTATTAAAAAAAAACAAAACAGTCTCATTTAATTACAGATTAAACCTCTACAAATCACTATAGTTTTGAATTATTTTGTTTATATTTAATTTACACACTTCTCCTGCTTTTACTCTTGAATCTCAAACATTTCACAATATATAGTAATGGAATGTTCAGTGATTTTTTTTCCTGAAGTTGTACTTTGTGGTATTCATCTTTTTCATTATGACAGGGATAAGAAGACTCCCAAGTTTTTTTTTTAATTTTCATTGTCTTAGTTGCTAGGGATGATGAAAATTTGGGGGGATATTTTTTAGCCATTTTCTTCAAAATAAGTTCAGATTCTTGGTTATAAATATCCTGAAAACAATAAACTTTTAATTAGCAAGAAAGGGATTATTTAGATGTTAAGGAAGTGCTTTTGGCCTTTTTATTATAGAGACAGAGGAAGCTGAGACCAGTTCTACTCCTGAGCATGCTGATTTGGGGTAAATTCTTATATGATGAGCACATGCTGATTGCTGCCAATTTTAATAGACACTGTAAGGATAATGTACAGCCCTTTTTGCTGGTACCAGCCTACTCCCAGCCCCATGGTTGGCACCCATTTGCCTTTAAGATCAACTATATCATGAATCATGACACACAAATATACTCTTACATTTTTATTTAATTTGGGGTACCTTGTATCATGGTCAGAGGCTTGTATGTTTGTGATGGGGAAATAAACTATTTTTAAAGTTAAAAAAAAAAACCCACACAATTCTATTGATGAAGTTTCACTCAGCCAGTGGATAGAAATCTACTTCTTGTGGATTCCAACTTCCTGGTGGTGACAGTACTTCCCCTTTGCGGTAGGAAGTGTTCCTATGAATCAGAATCTACCCACAGTTTACTGTGCTGCAAAGCCAATAGAATCATTTCTCAAGGAATAATGGGATGTAATGGGTTTATTGCATTAAATAAATTACATGCATATTCATTTTATAATTATATGTTAAATACATAGGATAACAATATTTAAATATTAAATGTTGTTTGTTCAAAATTTCAATATTACTACTTTAGGACAATACCTTAGTAGTAGTGCTAGGATACATAATTAAATTTCATTATAGAGAAAGTTACAATGCTTTCCTTATAAAAGAAGAAACTGCCAGATGTCTCAATAATTAGAAACACCAAAATAAGCAATGATCTGGTTGTTTTATTTTATTACTTGAAATGAGGAAAGAAAATTTATCTTCTAACTTTAGATCTTTGTTTTCAATATATGAAGTTCCCTGTTATACCTAGAAGGCTCCTAGTTCATTAAAATGGGACATTATTTTTAATCCATCTGATGCCAAATTCAATCTCCCTCTTAATGTGAGGACAGCATGACACAAAGTGAGCAATATCTCGGCAAGAAATTAGAATGTCTTCCTATACCCTGGGGGTTGAAGTAATTCCATCATTTTCTCTCACTGTGAAGAACATTTGGAGTCTAAGAAGCAATATAAGACATCATCCGAATCAGAGAGTCAGACTGCTCATCTGAGGATTTTGCATATGATGTTCATCTTTACCATGCTTTGTAAGTTGATAAAAGGGAAATTGACAGTATACTCCTGTCATAGTACTAAACAAACTCCATTAAAACCCATTTTAAAACATTCCCAGCACAGTTCTTCTGCTACTAGTATTTTTCTAATTTAAAGAATAAAAGCAAATTTTGGCATGTAAATTAAACACACAAATTACAAAAAAAAAAACCTCAAAAACTAATATTAAACTGATAAAAATAACACAATAAAAAAGTGAGAAATTTTATTTCCTTAAGCTGACAATCACAAATCCATGAAAGTGTTTTTAGTATCCCATTGCCCTTCCATGAGTATTAATTTTCAGTGAATGTGCTAAGAGATATTCAAGATATCTCTCTCTATATATATATATATTATATAATTTCTAATGCATTTCTCTAATATGAAAATTTTAATAAAGATCTTTTAGAAGCTTATCAATTTGCTCCATATCCTTAAAAAAGCTATGAAATTACTGGCAGTTGATTCACTTAAACCAATATTTATAATAATCAGTTCAAACAAAGTGTTTCTTTATTGGCTTATAATCCTTATGTAAAGGCTTTGATATGAGTTGGTCAACAAAAATATCAGATTAGTTTTGTCATGATGAAAAAAAATCTGCTATTATTTGTTTCAAAGTTATATCATAAAAATGAGATGTGTAACTCATGTAAACACACTCAACAATGTTGACTGATAGTGAGTCAAGCAACCAAGCAACTTCCCCATTCTTCATGCAACCACATTGCATATTCAAAATTTCTTCTCATCAGAAGGAACCCAGTATCCTCACAATTCAGTTCACATTGTGGCCACAATAAAGAGTCAGTGAAATAAACACAGATAGGCAGATCCTGTATCTTTCCTTTGCAAATTCTGTTCAGATCCTTGGTCAATGGGATGGCGCTCTCCACATCCGGGATAGAACTTTCTTTCTTCCTTAAGTATCTCTGGAAATGCTCCCAGAGAGTGTATTTCACAGATAGTTTTATACCAAGGCTAATTTATAATAAAGATTAACCACAAGTTCACTCCCTTTCACCTTCATAGCCAAACACATAGATACCTTTTTAAAAATTAATTAATTTATTCACTTTACATCCTGGTCATAAACCTATCACTCCTCACCTCCCAGTCCCACCCACCCTCTTTCCTTATCCCCCATCTTCCTCTCCTATTCCTCAGAAATAGGGAGCCCCATTTCCAATTCACCCCAGCTCACCAAATTACATCAGGACTGAGCATGTCCTCTTCCCATGCGGCCTGGCTAGGTAGTACCACCAGGGGAAGCGATCAAAAAACAGGCAACGAAGTTTATGTCAGAGAAAATGCCCACTCCCCTTATTAGAGGACCCACGTGAAGCCTGAGCTGATTATCAGCCACATATTTGTAGGGGGCCTAGTTCCATTCCACCTATGGCCCTTGGGTGATGCTTCAATTGTATAGCAAGCCCCTCTGCATCTTGGTTAGTTGGCTCTGTTGGTCTTCTTGTGGAGCTCCTGTGTACACCTCATCCTTTTTTTTTTTTCACCCTACCTTTTTACAAGACTCCCTATGCATTGCCAAATGGTAATTCTCAGCATCTGTTTTGGTGGAGTCCCTCAGAGGACAACTCTACCAGGATCCTATCTGCAAATATAGCAGAGTATCCTCAATAGTGTCAGGGATTGGCTCTCTCCCATGGGGTGGGTATTGGGTTGAGTTTTTGTGCGTGAGTTATCTAGTAAGAGGGTGACCTCTACCGTCTCTATGACCCCTGCTACTATGGATCTCTGCTAGAGTCTTCTTTATATCCTTCTAGGAGCCTACCCTGACTTAGGTCTCCAGCTTTTCACAGAGATGTTCCTGCAGACCACAGTTTCTCTTTTCTTCACAGGTCTTCCATCCTCCTCCCCCTATTTGCCCCAGGTCTGATCTCTACCATCTTATCTCTCTGTGCTCCCTCTCTTACTTTGTTCCCTCTCTTCATCCACTATCTCTGTCTGTTCTACTTCCCCCTGTGGGTGAGTTTTAAGCTTCCTCCCTTGGATCCTCCTTGTTACTTATGTTCTTTGGATCTGTACACTGTAGTATCCTTATCTTGTACTACATGGATAAAATTTACTTATAAGTGAGAATATACCATGTTTATCTTTCTGGGTCTCGATTACCACACAAGATGATCTTTTCTAGTTTCATTCATTTGCCTGCAAATTTCATGATGTCTTTGTTTTTAAGAGCTGAGCAGTATTCCATTGTTTAAAATGTGCCAGTTTTATTTTTTTTTTTAATCTGTTCTTCAGTCCAGGGATATCTAGGTTGTTTCCAGATTCTGGCTATCAGGAAAAAAGCTGCTATGAACATAGGTAAGCATATGACCTTGTTATATTGCAGACCATTATTTGGATATATACCCAGGAGTAGTATAGCTGGATTTTGAGTAGAGCTATTCCCAATTTTTTGAGAAAGTGCCAGATTGATTTGCATAGTGGTTGTACAAGTTTGCACTCTCACCAGCAATGGAGGACAGTTTCCCTTTCACCACATCTTTATCAGCATGTGCTGTCACTTGAGTTTTTGATCCTAGCCATTCTGACAGGTTAAGGTCAAATCTTAGAGTCATTTTTGCCTGCATTTCCCTGATGAGTAAGGACTCTGAGCATTTCTTTAAGTGCTTCTCAGCTATTCCAGATTCTTCTATTGAGAATTCTCTGTTTAGTTCTGTGCACCATTTTTAAATTGGGTTATTTTGTTTGTTCTTGCTTAAGTTATTGAGTTCTTTATATATTTCAGATATTGGACCTTTGTCAGATGTAAGATAGGTGAAGATCTTTTCCCAATCAGTGGACTGTCAGTTTGTCCCATCGACAGTGTCTTTTGTCTTACAGAAACTTTTCAGTTTCATGAGGTCTCATTTATAAATCGTTGATCTTAGACCCTGAATTGGTGGTCTTGTGTTCAGGAAGTTGTCCTTTTTGCCAATAATTTTGAGGCTCTTCCTCGCTTTCCCTGCTAATGGATTTAGTGTATCTGGTGTTCTGTTGGGGTATTTGATCTATTTGGACTTGAGTTTTGTGCAGGATGATAAATATGGATCTATTTGCATTTTTCTACATGTAGACATCCAGTTAGATCAGCACCCTTTGTTGAAAATGCTGTCTATATTACATTGTATGGTTTTAGCTCTCTTGTCAAAAACCAAGTGTCTGTAAGTGTGTGGGTTTACTTATGGGTCTTCCATTTGATTTCATTGATCAATCAGTCTGTTTCTATTCTAGTACCATGCAGATTTTATTACTATTGCTTTGTAATATAGCTTGGATTCAGGGATGGAGATATCTTCAGAAGTTCTTTTATTGTATAGGATTGTCTTAGTGGTAGACCACTTTTAAATGATAAAATCAGTCTGCTCAAAGTCCACATATTTATTATCAGTCTCAAATCTATTCAATAGTTCACAGTCTGCAGTCAATACCTGGACTCAAAACTAACTCTTAACTATGCATTAATGTACATTTGCATGCATCTAACATATAAAGAAACAGGACTGGCAATACTGTTCTAAAATGAATAACAGGGAGCGAGACTGCTTATGACAGGAATTCTGGTGCTGGTGAATTGATCACTACCCCTTAGAAGCATCTTCAATAAAGAATAGTGGTCACCTCCATATAATGGCTTCTCAGGGTCTCCTTCTACGGACCGTGTAACTCAACTTTTGGCTTCAGCTTTTTGGAGCATAATTGCAGGGCCACACTTCCTCAAAACTCTTTAAATGTTATGTGTTTTTCATAGTCAACACCATGTAGATAATGCATACAAGTTCTCCTAAGTGCTCAGTATGTAGTCTGATTACCTCTCATCAGAACTATACTGGTCTGAACAACTTGGAAACCGGTCCTCCGAAAACATTTCACTGTGTGGTCATTTTCAAGAAGTCAACTTGTTCCACAATATTCTCAATTCAGGCTCTCTTCTTGATAATGAATATGCCTTTCACCACGTGACGCCTTTAACAGGTTTCATCCTAGGTGACCATTCCCGTGCAATCAGTGAGAAGCACAAGGTCTGTCTTCAGTGGCACCGATTTCTTTAGAAGGTACAACTGATTTTTTTTTGCACCTATCTTGTCTGAGATTTTAGACTTGTTCATGCTTTTATTGTCAATCAGATTGTATGCTTTCAATATGTGTCTGCCCTCTTAATAACCATGCCACACCCTGTCTGTTGTGATATGTTGACATTGCCTCCAATGAAAAATATTACATTATTTTTTTTTTTAATTCTAACCATTCAAAGTGTCACAGTATGACCAGAAAGTAGCCCAGTGCTCCAATAGGATCCAACTTGAGCAATGTCTAAATGAGATGAAGACATGTCTGAATGTAAAATTATAAATATTAAGACAAATAGTATTTTTAAATTATTCTTCCTTGTTTAGTCAGTAAGCCAGACATTTCAGCTCTTTCTTGCGTATTTGTCCCACAACTAATAGAAATAAATAGAGACATTTATTGGAAAGAAAAGAATGAAGTTCTTCAGTTTATTATTTTAATTCCTACCTAATAATATCTACTTGTGTTCAATAAATTGCTATTTATCAAAAATAATTTCATGGGAATCAATTTAAAACAGCAGATTAAAAAAAATAATGGTAAGAAAGCACTTTCGTTTTCCACACTGTGCTTCAGGTCAAGCCATAGTCACAATTTCCTCAGAAATATATGTATTGGAATCTATCAACATATAAAGTAAGGTTTGTACCGTGATTTCTCTCCCAGCTTTGATAATGAAATGCTTTTTCACATATATTTTAGCTGTGTCATTAGGTTTCAATGTGAAGATGATATTAGCAAATTAGATAAAAATCTCCTTAAGAAGCCAGTATTGTAAATAAGAACATATTTTATATAAATTATATTATATGAAGTATATATTATATAAATTACATCTTACAATTTTTTTCAAAATTAAAAATAAAGTTATTACTTTCAAATTTTCATATGAATAATAACTCAGAGGTTTTAGAAATACACTTTTTATAACTGAAATCAGTGCTGGCAGAAGAGACTAGTTTAATATTATTTAATTACAAACAGCTATAGGTTTAGAATGAACAGCATAGAGGGTTAAGTGTATATTGTGGCTGATTTGAGATTTATTTAAAAAGAATACTTAAAAATACTGATTAAATTCATCCAAATTAAATTTACTAGATATTTATGTCTATATAACTGTTATCCAAATGAATGATACAATTTATTCCAACAATAACTAAATTTATGAAGCTAGCATCAAATAACTTATAAGATCTCTATTAAGTTGAAATGATATTCCTATGCTAGCTAGCCAAATAGCAGCTATTTCTTAATTGACAAAAATACAAAAGGAAGCATTTAAATATACATATTTTACCTCTTTTTTATGGCAAGAGAAATGTGCATTTTGGTGCTGTGAATAAAAATGTTTACTTCACCACATTAAAGAGACTTACTACAAAGAAACATATGGCTATAAAAGTATGAAACATATAGTCACAAAATCGACTGAAATTGCTGATGCCTAATACTTTATAATTATCCACCTCATATGTCCTCTATAAAATAAAAATATACTAAAATTAAATTTTTATGTAAGTATGACTCTTAGAGAAAAGTAACTCTATATAAGATATGTAAGACATTATTTTTGCTAAAAATCATTTGTCCTAACATAAAACTGCATCCTACTACAAAATGAATGAGGTAAAATTAAAATATACAAAGATTAGAAAAGGTTCATGACTGAGGGCAAGCTCCTGGTACTTTATATGATCAATAGGCTATCTATCAATTCTCATCTTGGTAGCCTGCTTATCATTTATCTGAGTGCCACTAGGCCTCCCCACAATGGAGCTGTGGTCAAATATGGGGCACCAGTGTTCATGTCAGAGTCAACCTCCACTCCAGACATAACTGTGGAGAATGACGTGTCCATTGGCTAGATCTGAGTAGGGGTTCAATGTTTACTGCATGTATTGTCCTTAGTTGATGCAGTAGTTTGAGCAGACCTGCCTGGGTCCAGATCTATCTACCTGTCATGATGTTCTTCTTGTATGTTTTTTGGACCCTCTGGGTTCTTCTATTTTCCCATCCTACCATACTTCTCTCAGATCTCAACAAGATGACCTCACATCTATCCCAATCTCTCCTGGTAAGTAAAGACTTTCATAGACATCCCTTTTAGGCTAGTGTCCAATTATAAGTGAGTATATACCATGTGTGTCTTTCTGCTTCTGGGTTAACTCACTCAGATGATCATTTCTAGTTCAATCTATTTTTCCACAAATTTTGGGATTTCTTTGGTTTTGGTAGCTGAGTAGTATTCCATAGTGTAAATGTACCACAGTTTCTTTATCCATTCTTCAACTGAGGGACATTTAGGATTTTTCCATGTTCTGGCTATTATGAATAAGGCTTCTATGAACATGGTTGAGCATATGTCCTTGTGTGGAGCATCTTCTGGGTATATTCCAAGGAGTGGAATAGCTGGGTCTTGAGGAAGCCCTATTCCCAGTTTCAGAGAAAGCACCAGATAGATTTCCAAAGTGGCTGTACTAGTTTGCACTCCCACTAGCAATGTAGGAGTGTTCCTCTCTCCCCACATCCTCGCCAGTATGTGGTGTCACTTGAGTTTTTGATTTTAGCCATTCTGATGGTTGTAAGATGGAATCTCAGAGTTGTTTTGATTTGCATTTCTCTGAAGGGTAAGGATATTGAACATTTCTATAAGTTTTTCTCAGCCATTCAATATTCCTTTGTTGAGAATTCTCTGAGCCCCATTTCTTAATTGGGTTGTTAGGCTTTGTGCTGTTTAATTTATATATTTTGGATATTAGACCTTTGTCAGATGTAGAGTTGGTGAAGATCTTTTCCCAGTTTGTAGGCTGTTGCTTTGTTCTCTTGACAGTGTCTCCTGCCTTACAGAAGCTTCTCAGCCTCATGAGGTCCCATTTATTAATTGTTGACATTAAGGCCTGGGCTGTTGGTATTCTGTTCAGGAAGTTGTCTCCTGTGCCAATGTTTTCCAGGCCCTTCCCCACTTTTTCTTATAACAGACTTAGTGTCTCTGGTTTTATGTTGAGGTCTTTACTCCACTTTGATTTAAGTTTTGTGCATGGTGACAAATATGGGTCCAGTTGCATTTTTTTTTACACATTGACATCCAGTTAGACCCTCACTATTTGTTGAAGATGCCATCCTTTTTCCATTTAATAGATTTGGCTTCTTTGTCAAAAATCAAGTGACCAAATGTGTGTGGATTCTCATCTGAGTTCAATTAGATTCCATTGAGCAACCAGCCTATTAGCTGTGGTAGTACCATGCTGTGCTCTACATTAGAGCTAGAAATCAGGTATGGAGACTCCTCTGGAGGATCTTTTATTATACAGGATTGTTTTAGATATTCTGGGTTTTTGTGTTTGCATATGAAGTTGAGAATTGATATTTCAATGTCTTTTAAAAATTGTGTAGGTATTTTGATAGGGATTGCATTGAATCTGTAAAATTGCTTTTGGTAAGATGGCTGTTTTTACTATGTTAATTTTCCCTTTTTTTTAAATGCTCACAGTCATTCTTTATTGAGGAAATGAAAGTTACAAACATTGGGTGTGTGTTCCATCACACACCTGTTCCATCTGCTAAAACTGACAAAACTGACTATGTCAAAGGTTGGCAAGAACGTGGTCCAACTGGAATAACAAGGGAGATCATTCCATCATCTGATGTCATCTTCAATCTCCTTCTTTAGAGATTTGAAGTTTTTTTCAAACAAGTCCTTTACTTGCTTGGTTTGAATTACTCCTAGATATTTTCTATTGTTTGTGGCTCTTGTGAAGTGTGTAATTTTCCTCATTTCTTCTTCTACATGATTGTCATTTGTATATAGAATGGCTACTGACTTTTTTGAATCTAGACCTTTTGTTGAAGGTGTTTATCAGCTGTAGGAGTTCTCCATTGGAATTTTGGGGGTCACTTATGTACACTATCTTATCATCTGCAAATAAGGATAATTCAACTTCCTCCTTTCCCATCGGGTTCCCTTTGATCTTCTTTCATTGTGTATTTGCTCTGGCTATAACTCCAAGATCTATATTGAAGAGATATGGAGAAAGTGGGCAGCCTTGATTGGTCCCCTATTTCGGAGCAATTTCCTTGAGTATCTCTCCATTTAATTTGATGTTGGCTATTGGATTTCTCTATATAGCTGTATTACATTTAGATATGTGTCTTGTATCCCTGATCTCCCTGAAACTTTAAACATGAATGGGTGTTGGATTTTCTCAAATTCTTTCTCTGCATCTAAGGAAATGATCGTGTGGTTTTTCCTTTCAGTTTGTTTATATGGAGGATTACACTGATGGATTTCCATATATTAAACCATCCTTGCATGCCTGGAATGAAGCCTACCTGGTCATGGTGAATTATATCTTTGATATGTTCTTGTGTTTGTTTTGTGAGTATTTTATTGAGTATTTTTGCATCAATGTACATAAGAGAAATTGGTCTGACATTCTGTTTTTTTGTTTTGTTTTTTTTTGTTTTTTGGTTTTTTTGTTTGTTTGTTTTTGGTTAGGTCTTTGTCATGTTTAGGTATCATAGAATGAATTTGGTAATGTTCCATCCATTTTTATCTTTTGGAGTAGCTTGAAGTATACTCATATTAGCTCTTCTTTGAAGGTCTGGTAGAATTTTGTGCTGAAACCATCTGGCCTTGGGTTTTGTTGTTGTTGCTGTTGCTGTTGTTGGGAGACTATCAATGTTTACTTCTATTTCTATAGAAGAAGTAGGGCTATTAATTTGTTTATCTGACCTTGATTCAATTTTGGCAAGTGGAATCGATCAAGAAAATTGTCCACTTCCCTTAGATGGTCAAATTTTGTGCATATATGCCTTTAAAGTAGGATCTTATGATTATTTGTATTTCTTCCGTATCTGTTGTTATTTCTCGCTTTTCATTTCTGATTTTCTTGATTTGGGTAGTGTCTCTCTGCCTTTTAGTTAATTTGGCTAATGATTTATCTATCTTGTTGATTTTCTCAAAGAATCAGCTCTTGGTTTTGTTGATTCTTTAAATTGTTCTCTTTTTTTCTAATTTATTGATTTCAGCTTCGTCTTTGATTATTCCCAGATGTCTACTCCTCCTGGGTGTTTATGCTTCCTTTTTCTAGGGACTCCAGATAGCCTAAGTTCTGTAGAGGAAGTTGTCTCCTGTGCCAATGAGTCCCAGGCTCTTCCTTAATTTTTCTTGTAAATGATTTAGTGTCTCTGGTTTTATGTTGAGTTCTTTAATCCACTGGACTTGAATTTTGTGCATTGTGGTAAATAAGGGCCTACTTGCATTTTTCTACATGTAGACATCCTCTTAGAACAGTACCATTTTTTAAGATGCTATCTTTTTCCCTTATAAGTAATTATTAAAACAACCATAATGCATGAATTTTGCTCACTGTGATATTAAAATATCTAAATCGATCCAAGTCCTTTGGTCTTTAAATTTCTAAATGCATATACTTTAGTATACCATGAAAAGTAGTAATTCAGTGTTTAAATGGATTAATTTTACAAAAGGGATGGAAAGATTAAAAGGAGATTGTTTAGGCCTTGGTACCTCCTGCTGTTATTCCAGCATGTTGGAAAGAGAAAAATGGGTGATGTAATTCAAAAAGCAAGATAAACAAACAGGAGACATAAATCTGCTGTTTCTTGAATTAAGGATAGTAGATAGATAAGGATAGAATTAAGGGGTCATCAAGGGGATGTGTAAAGATTCAGAGTGATGAAGAAACTTTACAGGTCTGTGCAGCTTTGGCCTTTGCTTTGCAAAAGGAACATTACTTGCAAATGGACTTATGTTAACTTCTCAAGTAAGTCTCCTCATACCTCCATTCCTTCACTTTCTTTGGCAACAGCACTCAACCTTTAGGAACTGTCTGTAACTCAATGACAATATTCACAGAGTCTCATGATATTTCTTGATATAAAAAGGTTGAAAAGAATACACTACATTTGAAACTGGATAATTAACCAGGCACCATGTTGAGTGCTCCTAATTCTCTTTTGGTGTACCTCCACACTTATGGAGATTCTGATGTGACCTGGAATCTTTGAAAGTACACTCTATTTAAGAATATGTACTCAGAAGACAGCTGTGGTTATGCATACTTGTAAAAAAGTCACTGTGTGATGGTCTGGAAGGACCATCTTCCCCTGAGACTTTCTACTCAGAATGGAGAATAGATGTACTATGAAAAAATTCAGACTGAAAGACAGAAAACTACTTATACTGACCAAACATTACAATATATACACAGATAAATACTAGAAATCCTCCTGTGGTGCTGGTAAATACTGTAATTTATTTCTGAATTTCATAAGAAGAAATGTATGCATGTTCACCCAGTCAAACAATTATGTTACTGGGTGACTTTAATTTTTCACATGTATTAAATCATCTCAGAAAATAAGAGTCATAAGATTGGAACTGCGGGAAAAATCACTTAATTAGAGGAAATTAAGAAGATTTGTAAGCTAAGCTACAGAACTCATACTGTTACCTCGTCCATTTTTTCCTTCCCCTTAAAAAAAAATTTCTGATCTATTAAATATTCAGCCATGTTTCAGTATCATTTCTAAATTCATTAAATAAAAATAAATTTCATGTAAATGAAATATAAGATCATTCATAGCAACACCACTTTCCTATTTGCAAATTTCATATATTTATAAGCATAAAGATATGTTTTCCTATATGAGAGCCAAAGTTGTGTTCTAAGATATAAATAATGTCCCTAAGAAGTTCATAAAACAAAGCACCTCTAACCTGTAATCTCCTTGCCCAAATACAGATACTCCCTTAAATACTGGAGGCTATTGTTTATGGAAGATAATAAGCCATGTGATTTTACCCCCTTAAACATGATTTTTTGACATAACTGTACCAGATATGCTCAATCACAAGTAGGTGGGAGGAACATAGGCAGGAAGTACTTCAAGATTCATCCTTATCTGTGATTAGACCTAATGAAAGATATAGCAGCCTATGGGATTGTCTTTATAAGGCTCTGCAAAATGTGACTCCTGTGACTTGTCACCATTTTCTGGTAACCATAGAATGGACCTGGAAAGAGTCCATCATCTGTAATTTGTAGCTTACAGTGTTTGGCTTAGAAAGTGTGGTAATGGTCTTATTCTCAACTGGAGGGTTTAATTACTGGTACAGAGGCTAAAACCCATGCTAGCCATGCACTGTATGTGAAACTGACCTTTAAGGGTCTAATATAGCAACTTCGCACAGGACCAAAGTCAGCTTACCATCCATCCAAGTAAGTTGGTTTCTGAATTCTATGTCTTAATTACTACAAAACCCTTATGTCTGTATCCTTTTATTTATAGAGCATTGGAATTCCTATCTTTTTATTCCTTCTTCTTTTCTTAATTTTTAAATAGTATCCTACTATGTAGCCCATGGGTCCTTAAAGTCATCAAGGTAAAGAATCCATGTTGACAAGTGTGTTTATTGTGACACATAGGTCACCATCTGCAAGGTAATAACTTTATTCAATTTTAAACATCTTACTGCTTCTCTCAGGCCTCAGCAGCACTTTTGTCTTCTTGTTTTGGATTCCACTCTCATGAAGGGCCTTGAACCAGTCACGCAGTCTGTTGGCCACTTCTCTGAAGTCCAGGTCACTGCATGCTAAAGATAGGGAAATAATTTGGGTGTTTAATAACAATAAGCATTCAGTGTGATATCTGATACTTTCTTCTTTAAGGGCTACCCTTCCAAGTTTGCATTGTAGACTAGAGTTGTTTCTCAGCCCTTAAAGGGTACTACTTCATCTTCCTCTGTAGGCATTCTTTCCAGCCACACACTTGGGTGACAAAACACTCCATCTAGGTGAAGAAACATGGCCCTTCATAACATCAAGCCAAGCCTCCCTTTCTTTCTACAGCTCCTTTTTAATTAATCCAACATGTGGCACTGGATGCCTGGGAAGCATCAGGAACCTCTCGTCCCTAGCAGACAGCTCTAAGACTTTCCTTTAGGATGTGATGGCCCTTCAGGGCCACCAACTTCTTTCAATTATTCTTTTTGTTTTCACTTTATGTTTCTGGCCTTTTACTGCACCTTACTTTCTTGCCCTGACAGTCAAACTTAGGTGGGAGGCCACTCTATAGTCACACTCATGCAACAGCAAATTGCCAGAACAAGGAAAACCAGTAGGTCTACTTCACAGTTGCCCTAGTTAGATGCAGGAGCTTACTTCTGCAAGTCCTTACAGTCAGAGGCACTGCAGACTTTGCACTGGCTACGATACTACACATTCAGCTGAAAGCTCTCAAAAATCTTTGTCAGAGATCCTTAGTTCTAGAATTGTCCCATTCAGGTGGGGACAACCATTTATTAACTCATGTGTTTGGTCATTTTAACACTAAGACAATGCTCTAAACGGGGTGGTCAAAGATTCCAAGAGCTTTACCAAAAACAAAAACAAAAACAAAAAACAAAACAAAACAAAACAAAACAAAAAAACCCCAAAAACCAAAAACCAAAAGAAAACAACAACAACAACAAAAAAACTGCGACAACTTTTCACTGGCTTGCAAATCTTAGGTCTGTGGTTCACTGGAGCTCCATAATTGAAATGGCCACTGCTGACTCATATTTTCAATTTTAATATCTAACCCAGTGGTTCTCAACCTTGTTGATACTAATAGGCTTTTAATACAGTTCCTCATATAGTGGTGATCCCTCAACCATAAAAATATTCCATTGCTACTTCATAACTTTGATTTCGCTACTGCTATGAATGATAAGGTAAATACCTGATATCTAATGTGTAATCCCTGTGAAAAGGTCACTGGACCCTTCCTCCCACTTCCAGAAGGGTTGCAACCCACAGGTTGAGACCCACTGGTCTAAACATTTAAATAACTCCATAAGACTGAATGGAAGCTTAGTCTGTGGACCTTTCCCCCATACAACTCGAAGTTCACTTTAATCTGTCTCAAGACTCTGGCTTAGAACTTTGCTTAGCGCAACAATATTTGCTACTTCAGCTGGGCCTCCAAGCTTGTATCTTAGCAATTGTTCCTAAGTGAGATAGCATAGAAGTCTTTGCTTAATGCTTTCTTTGTCTTGTTCTTTTGACTACTTATGTTTATGCTTCCGTCCAAACCTGGAAAATCCTGCTTGTACCTTTACCAGCTAAGAGGCAAAAGCATTTCAGGTTGTCTGCTCCTATTGGCAGAGACACACAAACTGGTTATGTCTATGTAGATCACTGGATTCAGTCTTATACAGATTCAAATGTCATTGAAGCATAGATAATATTGAAAAAAATTGTTTTATGATGGTTATCATGATTTACAAATTATGCCTCTAAACAACCAATTTGTTTTTCAAGTAAAGTTTTGCTAAGAAACAGGCTTACCACTGTCAGTCTGTGGTGCCAGAGATTTATCCATAAATAAAAGAAATAAAAAGTTGGTTTTAGCCTTCTTTGTTAATTCAGTCTGTGTTACTTGTAAATTATTTGTGACAGATTTGACATGACTGACTGCTCTGTACTTACATATGTTGGTTGAGTGTATGGAATGAACATGTAGAGATTTTTAAAAAGGTCTCTTCACAGTGTTCATTGTAGAAAACTTTGTAAAGTGAATAATTTATTCTTGACATTGTAGAACCTGACTTAGATAGTAACTTAGAATTTTCTAGAGTATTCTAGAGAAGTGTCTGTTGAGGAGAAAGCAATAGAATCACTGTCATTTTTTAAAATTAAAGATTAAAAATAATTTTTTGGGAAAGTGAAACAGAATTAAATTGTCTCTTTATGCTGCTTGATATTCCCTATATAATCTTAGAATATAGGTATTACAATTTGATGTTAACAAAATATGTATTAATTCATGTTTTCAGATACTACAGCTCTGTAAGGTAATAATCCTAATTTTTAAAATTTCACCATCTGGTATTGCTTCTAACTAGACAGGTTGCTTTATTTGAGATACATTGTATCTGGTCATCAAATAATAGCTGGTATTGTTAATATTTGAAACAAAAAAACTCTACACGTTTATCACATATGGAATCATGGAATATCATTTTGTCTCAATTCAATTCTTTGATGCTGACTTTAACTGACTTCCTTTTTTTTTTTTAAAGATTTATTTATTTATTACGTATACAGTGTTCTGCCGGCATGTAACACCTGTCAGCCAGAAGAGGGCACCAGATTTCAGTGTAGATGACAGTGAGCTGTCATGTGGTTGCTGAGAATTAAACTCAGGACCTTTAGAAGAACAGGCAGTGCTCTTAACCTCTGAGCCATCTCTCCAGCCCTTAACTGACTTCTTTTATAAAGCTTCAGGTGCTTGTTCCTTATGCAGGATGCTGACATAATAAACAGATCATTACAGTTATGTCCTCCTTCTACAGGTTCCTGGTCCAGCCTTGTACAATTTTATTTAACTCATATTAATCTTGATATAAACATTTTCCACATGTAACTTTGTCCTTTAATGTTCCCCCACAAAGTTGCACAGTTATTGCCACATGAGGTCTTTATTCTTTTCCACCTGTTATGTTTTACCCTGGCCCTTTGGAGGGAACCTTTTCTGACACACCCTAAATATTGCTCCAATCATCCACCATGTGTCAGCTCAAAGAAGGTACTGAGAGATCAACATCCACAAACCCATAAAAGCAACCAAGTGGACTCTGAATGAGACTAACAGACCATGGGTCATCTAATTTACTTCTTTTCTTGCCACTCAGAACATTGTTTTGGGGACTCATAACTGGAAAGGCTGGACTGGAGTCCTCTTTGTAATCTCTCTGTCTTACTAGCTCAGATCAGCTTAACACCATTGAGGGCCAGCTTGACTCCTTGACTGACTAACAAAGGTAGTGAAAGACTTTTGTAATGAAACTTTAAGACATTTAAGAAATAAATAGAAGAAGATATCAGAAAATAAAAGATCTTCCATGCTCCTGGATGTGTAGACTTAAAATAGCTAAAATGGCTATCCTATGAAAAACAATCCACAGATTTAGTGAAACCCTCATTAATGTTACAGTGCAAATTGTAATTACAATAAGATTCTTCACAGATCTTTAAAGGATAATCTTCAGCTTCATGTGGAAATTCATTCACATACACAAAACCTGGGGACAGCTGAACCAATTCCGAGAAGTAAAAGAACTGCTGGAGTTATCACCATCATTATCTCAAATTGTACTACAAAGCAACAGTAAGAATATCAGCTTGGTATTGTCATCAAAAGAGACACATTGATCAATTGAATCAAATTGTTGACCCATAAATGGGTGAGCACACCTGCAGACACCTAATTTTTTATAAAGAAGCCAGAAATACACATTGTAAAACAAGAAGACAACATTTTCCACAAATGGTGCTGGTCAAACTGGATGTCTGCATGTAGAAGTAACCCAATGGATCCATACTTATCACCCTGCAGAAAAATCTATTCCTTGTAGGTCAAGGAAATCAACATGAGGCCAGATACACTGAATACAATAGAAAAGAAAGTGAGGAATAGCATTGAACTCATTGGCACATGAAAGGACTTTATGAACAGAATGCCATTAGCACAGACACTAAGACCAACGATTAGTAAGTGGGATCCTATGGAACTGAAAAGCTTTTGTATGGCAAAAAGACACCATCAGACAAAGCAATAAGCTACAGAATGGTAAAAGATTTTCTTAACCAACTACATATCAAATAGACAGATAATATCAAAATTATATAAGAATTCAAAAAGCTGAATTAAAAAAACAACCAAATTAAAATTAGGAACAGATCTAAAGAGATAATACACAGAAGAAGAAACTCAAACACCCAAGAAGCACTTAATAAAATATTCAACATCCTTAGCCAACAGGAAAACGCAAATCCCAGTCACTTTTCTATTTCATCTTATACCTGTCAGAATGGCTAAGATCAATATAACAAGTGGCATCTCATGGTGGTGAGGATGTGAAATAAGGAGAACACTTATCCACCGCTGTTGGGAGTGCAAGTTGTACAGCAACTATGGAAATAAATGTGGCACTTCCCTAGGAAGATGGGAATACAGTTACCTCAAGATGCAAATATTCAACTCTTGGTTTATACACAGAGGTTGGTTCATCCTACTATAGTGACTTGTTCAACCACATTCATGGCTGCTCTATCCATAATAGCCAGAAATTAGGAAGACTTTATATGCCTTTCAATAGGTTAGTGGATAAAGAACATGTGTCTGGCTAATGGAAGGAGCTAAGAGAAAATCAACCTGAGTTTTGTAAACTAGACTACAAGATATAAATATGGTATGTATTTACTTATATGTGTATGTTAGATTTCATGTCTTCCATAAGCTGGTTACAGTCTCTATAACTACAGAGGCTAGTTAAAGAGTAAGGTGTTATGTGGAGAGATGGATTCTCTAGGAAGGGGAAATAGAGAGTTGTGGGTTGGTGGGGGTAGAGCCTAGAAAAGAAGGAAAATACAAAGAGGGGGAAGAGAAAGTAATGGGGTGAATATTGGAAGGGGCAACTAAACCCAAGATCCATGTGAGGGTATGCATGAAATATCAAAATAGTAGAGTCTTCCAAAATTACATACAAATATGAAGATTATATAAATGAAATCTCCAAATATTGGGGGGAAATTGCAGCCCTTCTGAACAACTCTTGTTATCAAATATAGAGTTCAGTTCAGGAATCGGTTACATCTAATCAGGTTGATGGCCAATAGGGTCTGACGTCACTAAACAACTCAGGATATTGCTGAGGCTGTTTGTTTCTCTCCACAATTTTATGGTAAGGCCCTAGTCCTGAGCACAGCATCCACACAACCTATTAAATAAACATGGAGGAATCAAGCTGATGCCTACCTAAAGTCTTCACTCATGCTGACTAGTATCCGTGGTACTGGAAGGTCCTTCACATACTACCAAAGAAGAAATATAAATAACAGCCTAGCTACAAAACCTTTGATTTACAAAGCTGACCTGCCTGCCAGATATGGTTTTGCAATAGCGGCACAAAGCTTGTGGGAGTAAACAACCAATAGCTAATTTGATAGAGCCTATCTCAGTACTGTTCAGGCAGCCAACAACCTGAGGCTAGGTATTCCAGAGACCTAGAGGAAATCCAAAAATACCCATAGATCACTAAATACTCAGGCATCACTAAAGAAGCTTCTATACCAGAGAAGAGTAAATACAGATACTGACACACAGGCCATGTGCAGAGGGTCAGACACCTTGGGACACTATTTTTTTAAATTTTATTTTATTAATTTATTCATATTACATCTCAATGGTGATCCCATCCCTTGTATCCTCCCATTCCTCCCTCCCTCCCATTTTCCCTTACTCCTCTCCTCTATGACTGTGACTGAGGGGGATTTCCTCCCCCCTGTATATGCTCATAGGGTGTCAAGTCTCATCAAATCCTTTCCTCAGGTATATGGACACTCTGTACAAATGAGGGTGGAAAGATTTGAAGAGCCAGAGAATATGGAGGACATTAAATTAAAAAGGCTTTTTTAAAAACCACAGCAGGACGGATACACATAGAAACGTGCAGAGACTGGACGCATGCACGGTCAACATATGTCTGGTCCTGATGATCTCCTGCTTTGAGAGTGGAAGTGGACACAAATCAGCACCACCAGTTCAGATGCTCTCTCTAATTGATAACCACTTGCAAATGAAAAATTAGTTTTCCCCCCCACAAAGTCTCATCGGGTATACAAACCACACGTAAGGCCTTGCCATATGACCTGAAGTAGATAGATAGTCTACACAAACTGAACTCGATGGTATTTTCTGGAAGAATTTCTTTGGTGGTTGTCTCATACTTCTCTTTTTATTTTTGCCTACTGGATTTTTATTATACATTTTGATTTCTGATTTTGTGGTTTTAATGTATTTCTATGTTTGTGAATGTGTGTGTGTGTCTTTGTATGTGCATTTTTGTTCTTTTTCTTGGGCCCCTTCTTTCCTTTTTCCTTTATTCTGTCCTACTCATGTTTATTTCTTTTATTACAGTATTTGGGTTTTTTTTTAGTTTTTTAGACCCCTGTATGTTTTATTCATTCACTCATTTATATTTATCTATTGATTGATTTACTTTACAGCTTGATCGCAGGCCCCTCTAACATTTTTTCCCTATCCCAACCTTTCATTCCCCTTTCCCTATTCACCCCGCTCTTTCTTAGAGGCAAGGAGGTCCCAAAGGGGTACCAACTCACCCTGTCACTTAGGCCTCAAGTAGCAGCAGACCTATGTGCATCCTTTCTCACTGAGGTAAGACAAGTCAGCCCAGCTAGGTGAAAGGGAACCAAAAGAAGGCAAAACAGAGACAGCTGCTACTCCCATTGTTAGGAGACCCACAGGGTGACCAAACAGAACATTTCCTACATATGTGTAGAGGGTATAAGTCCAGCCCATTCATGCTCTTTGGTTGGTGATTCAGTCTCTGGGAGTCCCCATGGGCCCCAGGTGAGTTTACTCTGTAGGTCTTTTTGTGTTGTCATTGACCTCTCTGGCTCCTTGTATCCTTCCTTCCATTCTTATACTAAACTCCTCTAGCTCATCCTATTGTTTAGCTGTCGGCTTCTGAATGTGTTTCCATCAGCTGCTGAATGAAACCTCTCAGAAGACACTTATGTTAGGTTCTTGTCCTGGCACAAAAGTCACATCCGGGCTAAGAGCATCCTCTTCCACTGATGGCCAGACAAGGCAGCTCAGCTAGGGGAAAGCACTCCAAAGGCAGACAACAGATTCAGAGACATCCCCTAATGAATATATGCTTTCTAATGATAGAGAAACATTAAGAAATTATGTGAACCACTGTTTCTTTATCCATTCTTCTACTGAGGGACACTCAGGCTGTTTCCATGTTCTGGCTATTATGAATAAGGCTGCTATGAACATGGTTGGGCAAATTTACTTGTCGTGTGCTGGAGCATATTCTGGGTATATTCCAAGGAGTGGAGTAGCTGGGTCTTGAGGAAGCCCTATTCCCAGTTCTCTGAGATTTGGGCCCAGGGGTCTCACTCAAACTAAGGCGCCAGCCAAGGACATTACAGGCGGTAAACTTTAAACCCCTACCCAGATCTAGCCAATGGACAGAACATTCTCCACAGTTGAGTGGAGAGTGGGGTATGACTTTCACACATACTCTCGTGCCTCATATTTGACCATGTCCCCTGGAGGAGGAGACCTGGTGGCACTCAGAGGAAGGACAGCAGGTTACAAAGAAGAGACTTGATACCCTATGAGCATATACAGGGAGAGGAAATGCCCCTCAGGAACAGTCATAGGGGAGGGGAATAAGGGGAAAATAGGAGGGCGGGAAGAATGGGAGGATACAAGGGATGGGATAACCATTGAGATGTAACAAGAATAAAATAATAAAAAATTTTAAAAAATTTATGTGAATTTGAGTTGTTTTGAAGGTGGAAAGAATCTAGATCAAGTTGAAGAAGGGAGACCACAATCAGAATATATTATATTTTAAAATCTACTTTCATTAATAAACTAATAATAAATAAAATATGAATCACTTACCAATGATGAATACAAGCATAAAATATAGAAGGAATACATTATCTGACATTGAGAAAGACTATGAAATATCTTAAAATGCTGTTATAATTGCCACATGAAAAGGTAAACATTAAGGATTCCTGGACAGACAACAGTGGAAGAATACTTGCTAAAAGATTATTAAAAATGAAATCTCAAACTTTAGCATTTTGAATGCATATTTCTTTTACATTTGCTTTTTATGTTACCTGGCAGCAAATATTGTTTAAAAGTAACCCACGCACTAAGCAGTACCAATAAGTCCATAACTAATGGTAAAATATGCTATTCAATTCATTAATTGTATTACCATATTTTGAAAATACAAGAACCTTACTATTTTTAAAGGGCTGCTACTACAAATATTTTTCATTCTAAGGCAAAAGCATAATTTTCTTTCCCAAGGAGGACTACATCCTACTCTTGCTGTCCCTCTTCCTTGTTGTCATCGTCCTCCTCCTCTTCTCTGTCCTTCTCCTCTTTGTCCTCCTCTTCTTTCTCTTTCTCCTCCTCCTCCTCCTCTTCTTTTTCTTCTAGAAAATAGACTTTCAAACAGTATATTCTGATCATGGTTTTAATAGCTTCACCTCCTAGTAGATCCTCCATTTTCCTCCACCTACCAACTCCATGCCTTCCTTCTCTCTCTTTATAATACAAATAGGCAAGGAAACATAGATAAAGAATGAATCCAGAAGTTCCTCTTTGTTAATAGCTGAGTAGTATTCCATAGTGTAAATGTACCACAGTTTCTTTATCCATTCCTCAACTGAGGAACATTTAGGTTGTTTCTAGGTTCTGGCTATAAAGAATAAGGCTGCTATGAACATGACTGAGCATATGATCTTGTTTTGTGGTGGAACATCTTCTGGGTATATTCCAAGTAGTGGAATAGCTAGTTTTTGAGGTAGTCATATTCTCAGTTTTCTGAGAAAGAGCCAGATTGATTTCTAAAATGGTTGTACAAGTTTGCACTCCCACCAGCAATGAAGGAGTATTCCCCTTTCTCCACATCCTCGCCAGCATGTAGTGTCACTTGAGTTTTTTTTTTATCTTATCCATTCTGATGGGTGTTAGATGAAAACTCCGAGTTGTTTTGGTTTGCATTTCTCTGATGACTAAGGACATTGACATTCTCCACAGTTGTATGAGAGTGGGGACTGACTCTGACATGACTCTGGTGCTCCATATTTAACTACTTCCCCTTGGTAGGGAGGCCTGCTACTTAGAAAAAGGATAAACAGACTACCAAGATGAGACTTGATAGGCTATGACCATATGGTGGGGAAGGAGATCTCCTTCTATCACAGACCTAGAGGAGGGGAAAAGGGTGAGAGAAGAATGGAGGGAGGGAGGAAGGAGAAGATAAAAGTGGGGGGATAACAATTGAGAAGTAATCTGAATAATTTAAAAAAGAATGAATTCAGAACAGAACATAAACAAACAAACAAACAAACAAAAAAACACAGAGAAAAGGTAGAAACACATATACAGACAGAGACAGAACACAGAAAACCTATAAACATACAACATTGGGGGGAAAAAAAAGGACCAATAAAGGTGGGTGGTGGGCAGCAAAAAACATCCTAAGCAAACAAATTAACACCCTCCAAAATACCATTAAGTTCATCTCGAGTAGTTTATATTTCCTAAAAATTATCTAATGAAACTGTGTTTTGTTCTCATATATTTAATAAAAACACATATGTTCTGACATATATATTAAGCACTGTAGAGCATAATTTATAGTAATAGAACACCATCAAAGAGTTATCACTTAAAGTGACTGTTCTAGATTTTCAATCCCCCCCCCATTATCCAATTAGTGAATGACATACATTAGAACATTATAATGGCATTTCAGAACACTACTGCTGATAAAGATCACATATCCTTCTGAAGAGAAATAAAAACCAAAAAATGTGCAACTATTAAAGATAAGAAATCAAAACGTATTCAGGATATTTTTTTAATAATACTTGTTTGGGCATGTGGAAAATTGCTTCATCTTTCTGAGAATCATTTAACTGGAGAAATCAATGGGAAGAATAATATAAAGAAAGATTTCACACAATCCAGATCCACAAATACAACTTCGTCTATAATATTTTCTGATGAAATACATGGGAAACATGACAAATGAGAGAAAACCCTTAGAATAAGGTAAGATGGGTCTCATGAGAAGAAGCGTGCAAGTGTATTGAAGGAATGTGAAGAAGAGGAATTCTCATGGTTATGCTACAGACCAATTGCTGAGACAGATCCTAGTAGGACCCAAGCATTGCAAAAGATTCATAGTCACCTCCTCATTCAGGAAACAAGATGCTAATGACATTTTTATTCATGAATCTCAGCTGTTGCAACTGAGTGATGATGCGGTAAAATACCATTTATCCTTATATAAATAATTTCCCAATGCCCTGGTATGTGTCTCTACCATTTTGACATAGCCTTTTGTAGTCAAAAGCAGAAGAAAGTTTAAAAGTTTCAGAAACGAAGAAATTGTCTTTGTATGGCTGCCTGTTATTCTCCCTGAAGTGATATATATGAATTTCATAGGTCTGCTTTCAGTTAGAATTAGAAGTTGTCATGTTGGAGATCTGTTTTACTATTCACCTTTTATTTTTTTTTGACCATATTATATACGTTTGTTAATATCAAGAAAATGTAAATTTTATTTTTTAAATATATTTTATTAATTTATTCACATTACATCTCAATTGTTAGCCCATCCCTTGTATCCTCTCATTCTTTAAAACATCATTTAAAATTGTTACAAAGAATCTATCTAACTCTCAGTCCAACAGAACTCCTTTAAAAATGCATTCCATCAGTCAATGCACACATGTAAAAGTTTCAACTGTGTAATATTGTTTACTCAAATGTTTTTAATAGTTATTTATTTATGTATTTATTTATTCTGTGTGTATGTGTGACAGAGGAGGGCATCAAATTTCATTGTAGATGGTCATGAGCCACCATGTGGTTGCTGGGAACAGAACTCAGGATGTCTGGAAGAGGGGACAGTGCTCATAAATGTGGAGCCATCTCTCCAGCCCCACTCAACTGTTTTAATAGTCACTTTGCTCTCAATAATATTACATTGAGTGTTGGATTGATGACATTCATCAAACAATGTCACACAATGGAATCCCTAACTCATTATATAAAATTTGTTATCTACCAAATCAAGGCTTTTATTTCAATAGTAAAAAGCTAAGGAAGAGAAAAACACATTTAATGCAGCCCATGTGTATAAGAAAATACGGGAATTCACCTTTTGTATTTTTGAATACACATCTAAGAAACTAACTCATTCTCCTCTCTGCCATGGGGTTGCATAGCTACATGTAAAGACACAGGACACTGTGAATATTTTACCCATTTAGAAGACAAATACGTTAATCCACTGCCTACCATAAACAACCACTATAACTCAAAAGCTTATTGGACTTTATTTTACAATTTGATTTGTAAACTGCAGCAAGTGTAGGATAACATTTTACCAAATAAATTAGCAGGAGATGGATAGAAGTCTTTTGTGTATAACTCAGTTTCGGCTTTTTATTATGTTAGCAAGTCTTAATGAACTGGTAGAGTGCTTACTGTACACACCTAATGGAATATTTGTGAAAGTGCATTAGTTGTTAAATTAAGTGGCATACACAATGGAATACTACTCAGCTATTAAAAACAAGAAAATCTTGAAATGTGCGGGCAAATGGATGGAACTAGGAAAGATCATCCTGAGTGAGGTAACCCAGAGTCAGAAAGACACACGTGGTATATACTCACTTTTAACTGAGTGTTAGTGGAGTCCTCTGAGAGGTTCCACCCAGCGGGGGATCCAAACAGATGTTCACACTCGCAGACAGACTCTGTGCTGAGAGTTGTATGGAAGAGAAGAGTGTGGGTATGGAAGGACCCGGAGGGGTCAGGAGCTCCTTAGGGAGACCATCAAGGCCTGTGGATCAGGACACCTGGGGGCTTGCGCAAATGGATGTACCAACCAAGGACAGTGCATGCAGAGAACCTAGACCTCCAGTCTGCCTGTTCTTATGTAGCCCATGGACAGCTCAATCTCCAAGGTTGGGGGGGGGTGGCAGGAACTGCCTTTGACATGAACTCTGGAGTCCCCCCCCGCTACCCCAGTCAGAGGTCTAGGTGAGGATGGGAATGGGAAAATATGAGCAGTGGGATTAACAATCAAGATGTAATGTCAGTAAATTGTAATGAATATAAAATTAAAAAGAAAAATTAAAAAAGAGAAACCACATGCCAGAGACTTTTCTCAATTCAGAGACCTTATGTGCCTTTCTTGTACATAAGACCATGCTTTAACTTTCCAGAGTACATGCCTGTTGTTGCAATAAAATCAGAAATTAAATATCATATGGCAATAATTGTTATAATAAGGATAATCGCTGACAAGTGCATAATTACTATGTTGAGTACTCTATTTAACAGAAAAAAAAATCTTTACAAAGACTGTTTTTGCTTTTAGGTTGAAATGTCAAAAAACTGACATTGAAAAATTTGCCTGGGGTCGGAGAGGTAAGTGGACTTGCCAAGGTTTGATTCGTCAAGTCAGATCTCAGAACTGGGGTTCTAACTCTCTACGGCAAACCACCTAAGATGTCTCAAAGGAAACACGAAAGCCGAGAATACCAATTTAGAACAGAAAGGGCAAACGTTGCCGCACTCAGAGCTTGTAAACTTCCATTTCAGTAAACGATGATGATAATGATATGAGCTCAGATCACTGCAGGATACATTTGATGTTAGCAAAATGCGTGTTCAAAAGCCAGCACCAAATCTATACAGGGTAATTGGATCTTCTTGACTTTGAAGAAATGATATGCATTCAAGTCAACTGTTTGATACCAATTAAAAAGAAATCACAGAGATTATACTGAGAAATTAACTACAATACAAATAGTCACACAAGAAAGCCACTGGCGATTGTCTCTACTAGGAGTTACTCACTAAAATAGAAGACATTTCTTTATTCATTTTTAGGAATATCATGGAAGATAACTCACTATTTTTTGTAAGAGATGAGTCCATGTTTCTGCATGTACACACAAAAATATTATGTACCTTATATGCTATCATAGTATACTATTGTATTTAGGACCATATTCCATCTTCACCTGCTAACAGGTGTTAATTAATTGAGCACAAACAAATTCAGAGCACACTAGACCCTGCGAGATTTTTCCTACCATACGTCTTTAACAGTTATTAATGAATTACTAGAGAATTTTTCTCCAAGACAAGTAAATATATTTCTCCCTATTTTTCTTTTTTTTTCATTTTTTCTTTATTAATTTATTTTTGTTACATCTCAATGGTTATCCCATCCCTTGTATCCTCCCATTCTGCCCTCCCTCCTCTTTTCCCCTTATTCCCCTCCCCATGACTGTTCCTGAGGGGGATTACCTCCTCCTGTATGTGCTCATAGGGTATCAAGTCTCTTCTTGGTAACTTGCTGTCCTTCCTCTGAGTGCCACCAGGTCTCCCCCTCCAGGGGACATGTTCAAAGGTGAGGCACCAGAGTATGTGAGAAAGTAATATCCCACTCTCCACTCTACTGTGGAGAATGTTCTATTTTTCAACTGTCCTACTGTATGAGTTTATATTGCTGTGCAAAAGATCTTGCTATGGTTTTTAATGACATCTCACATTTGATCTTAACATCAAGCCTAGAGGGCTAGAGGGAGGGTGATTATTTTTGTTGTTAATAGCTGTGTACGCTGGAATACACAAGTGAAGTGGCTTCCTTGAATTACATAGCTAGGAGTGAGTGAAAACAATGTGTGATACTTGTTGGCATGATTATATGTATACTCAGGAACTAATAAGAGAATGCTAACATTGCAAATATTTTAAATTTAGTCTCACAAATATAAATTATAGCTCATATTCTTTCAGGTTTTCCAAAGTATAAACTGGAAAATGATCTTAAACAGAAAAGAACACAGTGTTACACAGGTAAGAAAAACCGGAGAGCTCCTGGGAATTAAAAAAAAATTGCACACAGATTTATTTACACATGCACATACACACAAGTGATAAGAAACATGTATGTGGTAGACTGGATAAAAATAAGAAATTTCTTCCAAGATGAAGATGAAAGGAAAGATGTCAGAGAGAAACAAACAAACAAATATGGAAAACAAACAAAAACAAAACAAAGAAAAAGATAAGGGCCATGGAGAGTTTTCTATGATTAATTCCTGACAGACAGTTTTGAAAGATCTCATAGATAGATAGACAGACATACACAGAGAGAAAATGAGAATTAGAGCAAGAGAGTGAGAGTGAGCAAATGAGCAAATGACAGAGAGAGAGAGAGAGAGAGAGAACAAGAGTGCTGCATTCTGCACTCTTGTAAACTCTCTGTCCAACCTAGAGCACAGTCAAAAGCAATTTCTAGAAGCAAAGTTTTTAAAATGTGTTGATACCTCCTGTGAGATACACTGAAGATATAGAAAAAACAAAGAACAGATGAATCAGAGAGAATGTAAATTTGAGAACAAGACAACATTTACTTTCTAATAAGGAAAGAATGCTTGATATCCTTTAGGCTTAGTAATCTTTTTTTTTTCCTGATGACTTGATAGATTCTTTAGAAAATACTTAGAAGATACAGATAAAAACCTTAATATATGGGAAAATATTCAAGGGGCAAACATAATAAATATAATGGGAACTAAGAAAAAAAACAGTAACCACATGTATACTTTGATCAGAATAAGTTGTTAGAGTCCATTTGAGATTCTAGAAGATGGGGAGGAGTCTTGTAAACAGCAGTGCTGGTGCCCAGTATGGTAGGGAGACAAGACTGCTTTGAAGCCTTCTGCAGATTCAGCACACTGGGAATATGGCGAGGGGTTCCTCACAGAGAGCTGTACTTTGCGTGTATCCTCATATGTAAGACAGTCTGAGGAGCAACTTTGTGTCTCATTTGTCAGAATGTTTTCCCTATTCAGTAGGTCTCTGTTCTTAGGATCTCATCACCAAGAAAATGTATAACCTTTATAAACAATGTCTTGAAGGTTGAGATGTCAACAAGGTTATCCGGCATTACAAATTTGCCTACATGTCAGTGTAGAATTGCAGAAAATGTACTCTTTGTTTTGTAAAAAATGCAGTTTGAAAAACCATGCAGACCTTGTCCTAGAAAGAATAGCCCACATTAATACTGTTTTACCTGCACAACAAGGGCAAAATTAGGTAAGTTGTCCTCCAATTTCTCATAGCACATACAGAGAGAGAGAGAGAGAGAGAGAGAGAGAGAGAGAGAGAGAGAGAGAGAGAGAGAGAGAGAGAGAGGAAGAGAGAGAGAGAGGAAGAGAGAGGAAAGAGAGGAGGGAGAAAGAATTTTAATCAGAGAGCATTATATTTTTAAATTGCTAACATTTAAGTGATGAATTATGAAAGTGAAAATTTGACTCTTCAGCATTGCTATAATTTATACAGTTTTATTAAAATATGAGTTACAAATTCTATAGCCATTAAAAATATTGATGTTCACAAGTGTATCTGAAACTTTGTGATACGTAAATAATTTAATTTGTGAGGAACAGCCTAAGGATAGAGGTTTCTATACTGAAGACATTTTCTTCAGACATTAGAGAGAACCCATTGAATAGATGAGTCTCCAGGCAATCATTTGGACAGAAAAAATACATGATGCATTATACTCTGACAGTCAGTGGCATTTCAGGTTGAAAAATAGTCTCTGAAAACCAAAAGCAGCTAAAGATAGCAGCAAGTGACAAAATGACGTTCTAGCCAAACATCTTAAAGATGACAAACTTTGTTGGCATATTTAATGTCCTGCAAACACAGGTCAGTACACTTCTGTTTTGAATATGGACATGAGTGACTGTTATTATGTATGAATCTACATACTGCATATACAAAATATTAGCTGCAGTTTTCCAAAAATAGACCATGACATTAGAGCTCAAATATACTTACAGTATTTGTTAGTAACATAACCAAAATGCTATTTGAATTCAGTGACTGATGTTAGTATTAATATATTAATTTTTATTTATGGAAAGATCTATGTGATCCATATGTCTAGTTGATCTAAATACATATGGAGCTGTTATGTTTTTATTAAATTCAAATTAACTTTCAGGTAGATCAGAGAAAAAGGCCTTCCACCAATTTTAGTAGTTACTCTCTGCCCTGGAACGACAGAGTCAAGATGAAGTCACTAGAGCTAAGAAAGTCTTTCCTGATATCTCCTGTGTGGTAAGAGGGGGAAAATGACTGCTCTTATTTATGATGAGGGTGATGTGGCACTGTACTGTCACATTCTGTGATTTTAGAGACCATATTGGCCTGCCAGTGTGTATAATAAATATACCCACTTTCTTGAACTGCCATTACAGAATGTCAGAAGCAAATTAGACAAACCAACAGTGACTTTTGCCCTCCATGTTTTAAAGACTAAAAAGTCCAAGATAAAAGAGGAAACACTTTTGTATTCCTCTGTGGCCTTCCTTGTTGTCTTGAAGATGGGCGCTCTGTGAGTTTTCTGCTGCTGTGACCATAATACCTGGCAAAACAACTCAGTTGAGTAATAATTCACTTTTAGGGCATCTCTGGTGATTGTAGTGTAAAAAGACAGCAGTAGGAGCTTGTGACAAGGTCTGCTCACACAGTGAAGGACCACAGAGAAAAGCAACTGAGGCTAGGAGTCAAGCAGAACTTTCTGTGGGCTTCACTTAGTGATGTCCGTCCATCTACCAGCTATACCTGTCTCCCAGATTCCCTCAGCTTCTTCAGGGTCAGAGAACATTGTAGAACTGGAATAGGGTAGAGTTGCAAGAAACAGAAGGTAAAGATTCAGAGACTTGCTATGAGATTGTGTAACCTAGGAATATCAGAAGAAACACCCATAGAGTCTCACCAACATGTCCTCACAAGCATGAGATGAACAAGGAAAGCAACAGACATCCCAATGTGGTTTGGGGAATGCCCACAAGGTGTCAAATAGGCAGTAAGAACTACAGGAAGGTAAAGAACATTGAGTGAAGAAGAAAGTCTTCTTCAGGGAAGGTCACACTGATTGATTATCCAGGACCAAATCATCAGTTCTGAAAACATACATTCAAGTAATGTTATACTGACTGAGCAGATTATATTTAGAAATATAATGTTGTACATATACATATATGCATGTAATTACAATTAATGAAGGGCACTGATTTAAAACAGATCATTGAGGGTGGATGGAAGGAAAAGGACTAGAGAAAGAAATGATATAATTATATGATAATCTCAAAAATAATAAAATGAAAAAAAACCCTCTGATATTGGGGAGAACAATTCCAAAAAAAAAAAACTGATTGGGGTGCATTTCAGATTCAAAGAGTAACACCTCCCTTCCTGCTCTCTTCTCTCTTGGCTGGACTTTGTCTGTGTTGTCTACAGTCTAACTCTTCTCCAGCAGAAACAATAAAATTAAATTGAAGCCTAGTGATTGATCACAAAATCAATTAGCTATTTAATAGCCCTATGTCTAGACATGAACACATTGTAAAGAATTGGCTAAAGTACACCTTCCAAATATGAGAGGCACACATTTCTGCCCATAGCCATAGGCTACTCATTAAGCTAAGAGAACATGCCCAGGGTGACAGAACCTAATTTAAACCAGCTATAAATCATATCATAGTATGCCTATGACTTAAAACTGGGGACTATGCTGCTCAAAATGCTAGAAGAAATACATTAATATTTTTATCATGAAGAGATGATAAATGTATGAAGAGATAGTGACATACAAACTAATGATTCTGTGAGTCCATACATTGATACAAGGTACTGCAGTAATATGTGAAATTCTGTGCTATTATTTATTATTTAAAATGAACTTATCTGTAGAGCAAGTCTTACTAAATACTGCTGGCCTTGCACATATTGAGTTTCTATATATTTGTCCACTCAACAAACTGTCTAGAATGTACTAATGTGTCAGGTGGTGATATTTTGGACAAAGATAAACCACATATAGTTTCATGAGATTATATTACATTTACAGGCTAGTCACATTACTATCTAGGATCACTCTGTGATATTTACAATGACACAATCTGATAATGACACATATCTCTGGCTGTATCCCTACCATGAAGCCACGAGTGATTACAACTTTCATAGCATGGAAGACTTATTGAGCAATGCTCTCAAACATTTATTTGAATAGGATTACTATGTTGTACATTATAAATAATGTAGAAATTTTGTTTATTAAACATTATTTAATTTTGTGTGATTTGAATGTTCACGTATTATATACCATGACACATTTGAGGAGGTCAGAGGACAATGTGAAGGAGTCACTTCTTACTTTCCAATATGGGGGTTCCTGCACTGAACTCAGGTCATCAAGCTAAGTGACAAACACTCATACTCTCTGAGTCTTCTAGGCAATTCTTAGGGATATTTGAAGTTATTTAGAGGGTTGTGAGTAGATTACATGCAAACCCCATGTTGTTGTTTATAAAAGTTTGGAACCTCCAGACTTTTGGTATTCTTGGTGTGGGACTCTAGGTGAGAGAAGCATGGGAGAATGGGGAAATAGAAAGATCCAGATGGTCCTAGAAACCTACAAGAAGAACATTATGATGTGCAGACCTGGGCCCAGGAGTCCTGCTCAAACTATGGCACTAGCCAAGGACAATACATGCAGTAAACTTTGAACCCCTACTCACATCTAGCCAATGGACAGGAAATTCTTCACAGTTGAGTGGAGAGTGGGGTCTGATTTTCACATGAACTCTTGTGCCCCATATTTTACCATGTCCCCTGGATGGGGAGGCCTGGTGACACTCAGAGGAATGATAGCAGGCTACCAAGAAGAGACTTAATACCGTATGATCATATACAGGGGGAGGAGGTCCCCCTCAGTCACAGTCATAGGGGAGGGGAGTAAGGGGAAAATGGGAGGGAGGGAGGAAGGGGAGGATACAAGGGATGGGATAACAATTAAGATCTAATATGAATAAATTAATAAAATATATGAAAAAATCAATTCATATTCAAATATTCTATGTCAAATGCATATTTTCACACATATTTTACATTTTTGCACAGTGTGTTTGTCTCTAAATAGCAAACATTACAATTTAGTGATAATTACCATTCATCTAAGGAAGTGATTAAAATAGGATATTCTTCAGACCTCATTTTCCGTACATTAAGTTGATGATATGTGTAAAGAATAGCTAATACATCATTCTATCCTTTGTGCCAGTACATAGATATACACAAAATAAACTATTGCATGCTATTGTGTTCATATTTATATTTGCATATAATTTATTGAATCAATTGAACTAGGATGAGTTTTCCGATATCAAATATTGTCAGCACTACATACATAAGAAAAACACAATGAATAAAAAGTCAGCTGTACTGAAGCTTTGCCTTGACTAGTTAGTTGCCAGTATTGTGTTCTGTAGAGCCTTATATTTTTAATAATTAATTTATTCATTCACTTTACATCCCTGGTTGTACGCCCCACCCTCATCTCCTTCTAGTCCCTCCTCTCTCCTTCCTTCCTTAGTCTACAAGAGGAAAGATTCCAACATTTACTGTCTTACTAATACATGACACTTAAATATTGTTAAACATTTTGGGGGGACATAATTTGTCACTATTATTTACAACTTTTTTTTCACTCTTTTCACACAAAACATTTTCTTCTAGGCAATAATGTTTTGTGTGTAGCTGTATGGTGTGGTGTGGTGTGTGTGAGTGTGTGTGTGTGTGTGTGTGTGTGTGTGTGTGTGTGTGTGTGAATATGTGTGTGTGTCTGTGTGTGAATGTATGTGTATGTGTGTAAAGGCTTCAAAGTAAAGGAAACTTAAATACAACTACTATGAGTGTTTATTCTGCTCAAGACAAGTACAGTGATAAGCAATAAGTCTTCAAAACTGTTTGCTGAGTAGGTGAATCATACACAAAGAATAGAAAGTTCAGTCTTACTCTTTTTTTTATCATCTTTTGAGATACTTCTTTTGTAGAGGTGCAACTACCTTTTGTATGTCTAGAAAAGATATTTTACAATCCACACATTTTTATCATCATAGCAGTGCATTCTAATGAATTCCCTTTCCTTCTAAATGGAGATTTTACAGCCACAAATGTCTTCAAGGAGTAAAAATAATGGTCTGACCTGACTTGATAGATGAGGAAAAGGATGCAGATCCATTCAGAATATTATTTTATCTGATATACTGGTATATTAATCTTTAATGGCAACAGACAGACAGTAAAGGTTGCAGAAGGTTAGACAGTAATCAAAAAATGCATATTTAATCAGATGAATTTCACTCAGGATCCTGCCAAGAACTGCTTTTACTCTTATATAATATTAATGGAACTCATGGCTGCTATTGTAATCAATTTCAGTAGTCATTAAAAGAATTACCATGAAGTAAAAAATGAAGTTGTAGGTTCAAAGAGGGTGCATTTAGCAATCATTTGAAATAATAAGAGGCTGACTGGCTTTGCAAGAACAACATACAAGGCCTGAAACAAATGGATGGATTTAGAGGTTCATAAAAGAGTGTAACGACATGCATCAGAAGAATCTGGAGATTGAGCACTTCCTGATTTTACTCTTGTCCTTCCTGATAAAATAACCTGTAGAGCGTGACACTGCACTAGACTCTGCACTGTTTGTGCAAAGCATTCTGTTTCTAGATTTGTGGTAACTGAGATACATAAAAAACAGAGGTTTTTTTTTTTTAATGTTGAGAAACATGTCTGAAACCAGACAGTATTTACAAAAATAGCATTTTCTTAAAAATCACTTTGTTTTAATCTAAAGCATATATATAAAAGGAAAGTATTTTGTTCCTGGTTTACAGTGTTTCACACCACTCAAGCATTTGTCTTGACCTTAGTAACAAATTATATTATTCATGACTATAAGTAGAAAATGCTTCATATTTAATACCTTCTATTAAAAATTTTATCAGAAATGAAAATTTTATTTTAATGTAGCCATCTCCTCATAAACTGATTGGTTCTGAGCTAATTTACTGACTGTGAAGAGGGATTGCCACCTGGCTGACAAAGATGCCTCTATGTCATAATATGTTAATGAGTAATAATAATCAATAAGGAAATTAAAAAGGATATCTTTTGACACTATCATTTCTACGAAGTGAAATATTACCCCTGAAACCTTAAAATATAATTGAGCTTATATGTCTCACATACATACATACATACATACATACATATGTGTGTATCTTAAATATATACTTTACATTTACAATATTATATATAATAAATAAATATTTACAGTAACATTTTGTTAGTAGCTTTTAACTATGAGTTGTTCTCTTTTACATTATACATACAGCAACGTTAAGGTTCAATATGTGTAGTTGCCAATCAAGGAAGTATTTATAGGCACTTCTATTTAACTGAATGTAAAGTGAAAGGTGAAGATAAAGCCAAACAATATGGGCCACAGCAAGCATCAATGATCACTTGTTGGATGCTTTCAGTTCCTAATCTATAGTGAAGTGATGCAGGTTACAAAGAGAGAGTTGATGAAGACTGTTGAAGGATTATATTGCAAGATCTGAATTTAAGGATAACTCCTAAAAATAGACCATGGATGTGAGCTTTCTGGGTATGGTAGACAATTAAATATCATCATCATTGCTAGATTTCTTACATGTTCCAAATCCAAAAAGAATGATTAGCAAAAAGTTGTGCGTAATAAAGCATATATTGTTTTAAAAAAATCTATGACTATCAATGTGAATTTCAGACCACTACTTTGGCTGAAAAGAAGTGTTGACCTGACTTATATATGTTGGATTATATGCAAGTTATTGTTATTTCCCTCAATTTTAATAAAGCAAATAACAGGCAAACAAAAAATGACCACGGAGCATACTTGATTTATAAATTTCTTTTGTTGTGAAATATTTTTTTCTAAGCAGCTCATGTATGATTCTTAAGATTTTTACCCCAATATTTCCATTTTGATAGAAGTCTAAGGTGATAAATGTTAGCATCTGAGGCAATTTATTCAATTTGCATTCAGTATGCTAATGTCAGACTGTATGGTTTTAAGTAACTTTTCCAGATCGACCCCAGCATTTTTCCCCACTGGATTCCTTATTGGCAGGGACTCCAGCTATATTTGGAATTCAGAGGAGAGTAATAAGTGATAATTCTGTTTCCACATCATGACCAAACAGTTTGGAGGACACAGCTGTAAAATTTATAGCCTTCCATCTACAAATGGTTTTTCTCAAAAACCATTCACCCTGTAGTTTATTTTTATACTAGTAACATCTTTTTTTCCTTCTAATGAATAACTCTGTCTAGGAGGGTTTCTACTCTGTGATTTGAAAACCACGGTATTTCTTAATGGGAACTAAATCAATGTGTGCCCATATCCACATTAGAATTAGGACTTCAGAAGATTTCAATGGTTTCCAAAAGTCTGTTATGAAAAAATAGATATATATTTGCTTCCAATTCTCTCTTGGATTTTAAGAAAATATGGTAGTGCGGTATGTAAATAAAATGTACTTGGGTGAATTATACTAACATTTTAGAGAAAACTTGCTCAATTCACGTGTTAATAAAAAGTAAATTGAAGAACTTCAAATTATCACTCTCCAAAGAAAGGGAGATTTTGTACCGTCCCTCTTGGCCTCTGCTATTTATTCTTTTCTTTATGTATTTTAATTTTCCAGAATACTGACTTTAAAATATACCCACATCCTCAGACTTTATAGATCCGATCCAGATTGAAGCCAGAATTGGTGGACAAACTATTGACCTCACAATTTTCCCTGATGTCACATAACATAGCTCCTCTCCTGAGGTCAGTGCTGATTAATGCAGTTGGCAAAGTCTTGAGGCTCCAAGGGAAGGTTGATTTCTCTAGGGAATGACTTGATTTTTTGGACTTCATCACCATCTGTTACAGCATCTATCCACGGGTCTGTGCTAGTCATTGAATGTACAAGACTCAGGAACATTCTAGTCGATGGCATTCTTGTAACTGTGAAACTATGTTCACTGATATTAATATTGGACATTGATACTAGACAGGATAGTAAAGCGCAGTATGTTATTTGGTTGCTGTGAGGGCGGGCACTATGTCAGTTTGAATGCATTTAAGAAAAAGATAGAGTTACCAGTAACGTGTAGAAGTGACATGAAACACCAATCAAGGACCACGCATGGACCGTAACTAGTCCCCTTACACAGAGGTAGCTGATGGGCATCTTGAGATTCATATGGGTACCCTAGTAAGGGTAAAGTGGTATGTCTCTGCTTTTCAATCACTTCTGGCATGCTGCCTCGCCAGGCCACATGGGTAGAGAGGATGCTCTCAGTCCTGATGTGACTAACTGTGCTGGGGTGTGTTGGTGAGGGGATTCCTATTTTCTGAGTAGGGTAGGGGGTATAGGAGGAAGAAAGATGGAGGGTGAGACCAGAAGGAGAGGAGGAGAGAGGGGCCTATATTCGAGATATAAAAATAAACAAACAAACAAGCAAACATATAAGTACTTCCCCCTTGAAGTAACTTATCCAAGAGTGTGTCCAAGTTTCAGTTTACTATTTCTCTGTCCCTGTGTATCACATCATTCTCTAGCAAAAGGCCTCTGTATTTATTGGATATCACAGAAGTAAGAAACAGGGAAGAAGTGAGGGATACTTTACAGAAAATTTTCACAAGATTTAAGGTAGAACTGTTACTGACTGTAACTGACCAAAACTGATCCAGATAATGAACAATGCTATCAAGCAGTATGTGTATGCTACTTTCAACATTTACAGCAGATGTTCACTTTAAAAAGCCATCTTGGGATTTTCTTTATGCTTTCACATTATTATTATTATTATTATTATTATTATTATTATTATTATTATTATTATTATTATTGTTATTGTTGTTATTTATTAATATTATAGCATATATATGCATACACCTGAATTACTCTTGCATCAACTTTATAGAGGAGGAGTATATAATTTATGATTTATTATGAACTAGCTTGTGTGGAAAAGCTGATTATGCACTGGAAATCCAAGGCAAGTAAAGCTGGTTGTTACATTGTTCTCTTAAAGGCAGGTTAAACAGACAGGTGGAGTACACAGCAGGATAGGAGTTTTCAGTTTTGAGTGACTTAAAGATATTTTATATATTTGGTTGTGAGCCTAGACAAAGTTGCAGCCTCCTTGAAGGTAAGAGATATTTTTTAATAATATTGCAGCACCAGAGGGCAGGACTTTGCCTCAAAACTTAATGCTTGGCTGACGAAACCTATCATTCAATCCAAATGGGTCCATGAATAGCCCAGCACTCACAGATGGAGCCTCTGAAACATCCTTTTAGTCAGAAAGAAATCATGCTGAAGTCTTCCAGATTTCTGCTCCATTCAGTTTCAACTATTGATGGTGGCAAGGATATTGGGTCATGATGATTCTCCTAGCAGTCAATAGGCCATAGACTGTCATGGTGTTAGTCCAGGCCAGCACTAGGTGATCTTAGTAGGCTGTGAGTTCAGAATGTCAGGTGCTAGTATGGTATTTGTGGTACAAGAGAGGCATTGGGGACTGGGGCTGGTGTCTTCAAACTGACTGTTGCAAACTTTGCGGGCTCTATTGTCTGATTGCAGGTCACTGGCTTGCCTCTGACTTGGGAGAGGTTTGTGGGATCTCAGTATACCTGGTGACTGCTCTTAATGTGCACGCAGAACAATGCACTTGCTGGACATTTGGGAGGAAGCTAGGCTTTCCTTGCTCTCTAGTGATGAAAACAATGGCAGCATACCAACATAAATCCCTCGGTAAGCTAGGTTGTAGGGTGCCATCTACCAAAGAGACACCAGAAGTGACTGTGGACTCAAGCCAAATGGTGTTTATATGATTTTTGGGAAATGGGTCACATAAATTGAAATTAGGAGGAAAGGAAGAATAGCCTGCTTGTTCCCTGTAAGGATCAAGCTGCACGTCAACAAGTACTAAAAATTTCATGGCACCACAGCTCAGTTATTCTCAAAGTAGGATAAATTGAACAAAGAATAACAAGGAGGGTGAACTCCATTCTCACAAGGAAAATGTTAGTTTCCTTCAGAAAAAAATCAGTCTGTAGAAGAACAAAGAAAACTGACTTATTACTCTGAGAGAGTTGAAGCAATAAAAACTTCCAGATCCTTGTCACTGAAGGATTTACTTGCATTTTAATACATATACTTGCTTTTACTTGCATATAATTTACTTGCAGTTTTAAATTCCTTGAGTATAATTTTCAGTTCAAGGTTTCAAAGAGGAAATAGCTGTATCATTTGGACTTAAGAAAATATTGAGAGTGCCGACAAGTGTAAAAAATTCATTTAATGACTTCAACATGGCCAAGTTATCAAATATATCATCAAAAATATATACATCAAAAATAATAAAGGGCAACAAGTTTCAATAACCTGCACATAAGTTTAAGCATAGAATATCATAAACAAGGCCTCATCTGTTGAAAAGTCAGACAAGAATCTCATGGCAGCAAGAGTAATCTCACTCAGCTAAAAACAATGGTTGTTATCAGCTGGTTGGAGAGAAGGGACAGTGGTCTAAAATATTTTTTTTTTCTGCAAAGAACCTGTGTTAGGATCCCAGTACCCATATGAGTTAGATTACAACCACCTGTAATTTTCGTTTCAAAAGAGCTTTGGCTCATATACCCAAATGGACATCAGACACATACACACATAATTAATAAATAGTAAAAGTAAATATTTCTAAATTAAGAATGACTTATAAAAATAAAGGGCAATTTTTGAAGATGTTAAACATCCTGCATACTATAGTTACATTTTTAGTGGGAATGCAAATTAGAAAACCAAGTATGGGAAATGTCCTGGAACGTCACCAAAAGATTAAGTTATTATCATTCAGCAATTCCACTAGTGGGTATCTCTCTGAAGAAACTGTCGTCAGCATGCCAAAGAAGCTGCTAAGCTGCCTTGTGTAATACAACACCGTTGATAATAGTCAGGAAAGGAAAAGAACTTAAGTGCACAATCTACAGATACATAAAATAATACATTTTGAATAGAACATGGGATACAATTGTCATTTATAAACACATGGAAGACTGTCATTTGTGAGCACACAAATAGAACTGGAAATCACTATGTTAAATGGAAAAAAAAAAAAGCAAAACTACAAAACCCAAAACTCTTATGACTGAACTCAGGAAGGACTGAAACACAAGAGATCTCACAAACAGCAGTAGAATGGTAAGTCACAAGAGGCTGGGCCGCCATGGCTTGGGGAAGGATGGATAAAGGTGGGTTGGTATTTACAAAGAAACAGCTATATAAGCTTTTAAAAACTCTGGTGAGCACTTGTATAAAAAGGTGATCAGAGATAATAATAACAAAGTGGAAATTTCAAAAACATTCAGGAAAGAAATTTCAACGATTTTGCCACAAAGAAACGACACTGGGAAAGTAACAGGTGTCTTAGTTGTCACGAGAACATATTGTTCTTGTAAAGGACCTGACTTTGTTTCCTAACACCCACAGTGGGAACCTCAAAAAACCTTATAAACTCCAGCACCAAGTACCCCAACACTCTCTTCAGGAATCTTCAAGTACAAGTATACATCCTAATACACACACACACACACACACACACACACACACACACACACACACACACAAACACAGGAAGGTTTTTAGAGAAGATATTGCTTAACTTGACTTAAACAGTGAAAATGTAGCATATACACATACATTAACTACTACATGAAATTCAATAATTTTGTACAGATTTAAAATGTGATTTGTGCATTGTATATGAATGAATTTAATTCTAAAAGTTAATAGAAATAAAATGTGTATAGAAAACATTGTATTTTCTCTAAGTTCATTAACATTATGCCATCATTAAATTTTTTATGGGTCCTAGGGATTTGCAAGAACATAGTTTAAAATTAATACATGTAAGCATTTTGATTTCATCTTTCATCAGAGAAATATAATGAATTTTCTGTTTGAATGATTCCATTTCGTGAAATGATTAATATAAATATTACCGTTTTCATATCAGAGAAACACAGCTGGTTATCCTCACAGCTTCAAATTAATGTTCCTTACACACATGCTGTCCATGATGAATGTATCATAAAGCTTACAAATGATTTCAATTAAATTACATTTCCTTAAAGCAAATCTCATCTCATCATCTCATCACCTCAGAAAAGGCCACTAATACCTGTGCCACAGGGAAAAAATTTAAATTGGCGTCTACAAAGAATAAGTGATAAATATCCAGGACAGTATTTCAGTGTTTTCCATCTATTAATATAAAATAACAGGGAGGTGAAGACTTCAGAATGGGAGACTTCAGGGAAGTTTCTCAATGATATCAACACTCTACTCCAGTTACCTCTCTTTGAATATCAATTACCCTCTAAATAGTATCACACAATAACCAGAAGTTTATCTTTAATTAGCCATTGATTGAATAATTACTAACCTTCACGAGGAATATTTATAGAAAGAAGACTTCAAAAAAGCTTTTCAGCCAGGCGGTGGTGGCGCACGCCTTTAATCCCAACACTTGGGAGGCAGAGGCAGGCGGATCGCTGTGAGTTCAAGGCCAGTCTGGTCTACAAAGTGAGTCTAGGACAGCCAAGGCTACACAGAGAGACCCTGTCTCGAAAAACCAAAAAAAAAAAAAAAAGCTTTTCAAAATAGAAATGATTTTGGAAAAAATATATACTCCATTATCATGAAATTCATTGATTAGTCTACAATGAATATCCAGTGTTATACTTTACAATAATAGTAGGTTTTCCTGAAGAGATATTTATATATTCAGGGGTAGAAAGGTGGCTCAGCATGTAACGACTCTTTCTGATAAGTCTGACAGTCTGAATTCGGTATTTGGCGTCCACATAGTTACAGAAGTAAACTGAGTTCCATAAGTTGTCGTCTGATGCCCTCCATACACTCAAAAAGACACACACACACACACACACACACACACACACACACACACACACACCAAATTAAAAAAAAAGTTCATTTAAAAATATAAATTTAAGACACTTGAAAAGAACACAGATGTATTTCTTAAGGTAGAGGAGACAATAGCTGTTAGAAAGAGTATGGAAGAGTCTCAAGCCCACGTGATTCCTGAACACCAGATTACTATTTTATTTATTTTCAATTTATTCATTTTACATCCTGATTGTAGCCCCCTCCCTCATCTACTCTTGGTCTGACCCTTACTCCCTCTTCCCTCTCCACTCTCCACCCTCCACCCTCAGAAAGTGGAAGCCTTTGTCCCCTACCCTCTAACCCAAGCCTATCAAGTCTCATTTGAACTGCCTGCATCCTCTTCCTTTGTCACATGGCAAGGCTGTCTGTCAGGGAGAAGTTATGAATGAGTGGGCAAGAGAGTCTATGATAGAGGCATCCCCTACTTGCCATATTATGGGACCCAAATGGAGATTGTACTGCCTATCAACTATATCTGAGCAGGCATCTAGGTCCTCTCCATGCATGGTCCTTACTTGGAGCATCAGTGTCTGCAGGTCAGCCTGGGCCCAGATGTGTTGTCTCCATTGGTCATCTTGAGGAGCTCCTGCCCACTCCTGGTCCTTCTATGCCCCAACTATTCCATAAGATTCCTTGTGCTCGGCCCCAACGTTTGACTGTGAGTCTCAGTCCCTGCTTTCATCCCCTCTGGGTAGAGTCTTCAGAGGACCTCTATGGTAAGCTCCGTGGACTTGGCAGTAAAAAGATAGTGATTCATTTGGCCACCCTCATGGTCTTAAACATCCATCATTAAAAGTATAACCAGAATTGAATTTGTCAGTATGCTTCTCTAACAGTCCAAGAGGCTGTAGTTCACAAACATATTTAACAATACAAGATGTTTTGTGAACAACTATTTTCCTCTTATGATTTTTAAATTTTATTTTTAGATTTATTTTATCTCATGTGAGTATTTTGTCTGTCTGTCTGTATGTGCTTGGTGCCTACAAATGTCAGAGCTCAGAAGAGATGCTCTGGACTCAGAGTTACAAATGGTTGTGAACCACTATACGGGTACTGGGCTTCAAACCTGTGTCAGCAATATAGTAGCCAGTGCCCGTAAGTCTCTTCAACTGCATGACTCTTTTTGATATATATTCCAGATACAAAACACGACCTTGGTTTAATTCATCACCTCAATACCTGCCTGTAATCAAGAAAAACAGGCCTATCTTCTCAAATGCTGATGTCAAATCTTTTAAAAAATTTAATTCCCAACTGTGTAACACTGTCTCTCTTATTGAAAGAGCACTTCTCAGAGCTCTAATGTGTCCTACTAAACCCTGACTGCCCATGTTTCCAGATTAAAGAAGGCTACCATATTCCTCGTTGTCAAATATACAGGTGTGGGGAAATTATTCAGAATACCCAGAGGTGTCCCTGTGATATTGCTGCATCAGCCTATGAAAGAATGAGCATGATTTTACTTTTTTGTTTGTTTGTTTAGATGGCCAATTAGATATTGATGCCTGAGTTGATATAAGCAATGGAATCTGATTCCATTCAGCTTTGTCCCATAATGTCCACTCCAACTGTACATTATATTTGTTACATAGGCAGAGACATCTATTGTTAGTAAAGCACTGTCAATGGGACAATTATTTTACTGACTTTTCTTATAATGTTTCCAATTATCTGATATGAAGATGTCTGATGGAATAAATAAGTAATTGGAATGTTCCACTTTGAATTGTTAAACAAACTATGTCAGCTTATATGTAGAAAAATTAGTCTCTGACCTTATTCTTCTACAAGGCTATAAAACATGTTTCAACCATCTTAAAAAAATTACAATTCATCTTATTACACAAGACTTACATTAATCCATACTCTTGAAGAACTGTCTTCATTAATTTGTCTCCTAATGGTCCACATGAAGTTGAAATCAGGGAGATGCAATGGCCACCCTTTAAACTCACTCTGGCCAGTAAAAAGCATCTCAAGCTACTGGGCCAAAAACCAGCTGTCCTCGTGGTGTACATATTTTAGTGTACATCAGTGGAAAAAACTCAGGAGTCTCTAGCTAATGCCTACTCCAAAACCTTTCTAAGGTGTTTTAGATGGATTTTTTTTATGTTTTTTTCTATAAAAAAGACCAAACTTCCCAATTATCTTCTTAACTGCACTCTCAGTAGGAATTATATTAATATCAGTTTAACTTTTTGTGAGTTACAAATTATATCTTACACACTGAGGATAGATGTTATCAGCAAATAGCTATGTTATAAAATAGATCTTCCCCATTGCATAAGTATCATGTTGGCAACTCATGAACTGCTCATGAACATCTTTAAACAGAGCTAACACAAGAGAACTAAGTGCCCAAATATGTGAGCTTATGGGAAGGACCATGTATATCATCAGCCTCATGAGGAATGTAACTCTCATACAATGAACAAACACATACACATATTTAACAGACTAGGAATTAAAGATGCGTACTGAGCAAGATATGTTTCTTGTAGGTAGTAAATAGACAAATAGTGTTTATTGATCCATATTGTCAGTCTGTGTCTTTTGGTTGGGGTATTGATGGCATTGGTATATAAAGTTATTATTGGAAGTATTAACTATGGTCATCGTGTTGATTTTGAGGTTGTTTTCATTCTCAGTGGTATTTTTTTTTTTGGTTTTAATAATTAAGACTTAAGTTTTCCACAGTCTCTTTGCTATGCTCACTCCTCTACTCAGATTAAAATAATGCTTTTTATATTTTTCTTAGGTTTAGTTTGTTACATATAAAGTTTTTAGACTGTTTATATCATGGAAAGTTTTATTCCCCTTCCAAAAAGAACATAATTTTGTTGGCTATATTAAGTCAGGTTTTCTATCACAGTCTTTCAGGACTTTAATGTATTGCTCCTGAGTCTTCTGGCTTTCAAGTTTCCATTACTAATTCCACTATTACTATAAACCTTTGGCCACCCACCCTACCTCCTACACATGCAAAGCCAATCAATCAACTTTAAGACAACAAATTTGAGACAACTAAAATTTCAACAAGGGAGCATGCTTAACGTCCCTGAGCTGTATGCTCTCCCTTGAACTCCATTGCCTGGCCACCACTCCACGGTCCCTCATCAGAACTGCTTCACCCAGAACACCCAGCTTAGATCACATCCCCCATTCACTGCTTCCTATGTCCTATGAGGCATGGCCAGCTCCCTTGAGCTGCATGCTGTCCTCTTGAGTCCCATTGTCTGGCCATTGCTTTGCTGGTCTTCAGCAGGAACACCCATCCCAATTCTGTCCACTAAAGGCCTGCTATGCCATGAACATAGATAGGCCTGCCTTAAAAATATCTGCTATATCAGGAAAATCAAGGGTCAAACAGATGGCTAAAGGCCAGAATAAGCACACAATTCATAAGAGCCAGGGTAATATGGTATCTTCAGAGTATAGTTATCGTACTACATCATGCCCTGGATAGCCTAATATAAGCACAAAGCACAATTAATGAGCTTAATCCAATTTTATAAAACAATAGAAGACTATAACGAGGAAATGAATAAATCTTTTAAATAAATACAGTAAAACAGTATTAAACAGGTGAAAGTAATGAATAAAACTGCTCAAATACTGAAAAATTGAAGTAGAATTAATAAAGAAAACACAAACTGAGGAAATCCTAGAGATAAAAATCCTAAGGAAGAGAACAGGAACAACAGGCACATGCATCATTTGCTCTGCTAAAAAGCTACTACTCTAAAACTCTCCTGAACTTGTTGCTCCTATTTTTCCCTGAGGAGGACTACAGACCCCAGAGACCTGCAGATCCAGCTTTCAGCATAGATCTACCAGCTGTCTTGAGGAGACCACCAGAAGCTCACTGGATCATAATGACATGAGAAACCATTCAGATTTCAGGGACAAATAGCCAACACCTCATACAACCAAATGGCTAAAGACCAGCATAACAACACATTGGAAAAACCAGAGCAATGTGGCTTCACCAGAACCTCCCACATAACAATGGGTATGTCAATGCAGTGGAAACACAGGAAAATTACCCTAAGTCATTGCTTATGAAGATGTTTGAGGCATTACAGGAAATGAATAAATCACTCAAAATAATACAAGCAAATACAGTTAAACAAATCTAGGCCTTCAAAAAGGAAACAAAATCTCTCAAAGAAATGCAGAAGATACAATCAAACAAATAGAGGCCATGAAATAAATACAGGTAAATACAATAAAAAAAGTGAAGGAAATGAATGAAATGGATCAAGACATGAAAATGGAAATAGCATAAATAAAGAAAACAAAAACCAAGAAAATCTCAGAGATGGAAAACGTAAAGAACAGAGCAGGAACCTCAGAGGTAAACATCACCAACTGAATATAAGAGATGGAAGAAGAAGATACAATTGAATAAATCAACATATTGGTCAAAGAAAAAATTAAAACAGAAACATTTCTGACACAATCTATCCATGAAATCAAGGACAACATAAAAAGACAAAAACCTAGGAATAATAGGTATAGAAGACAAAGAAGATGCCAGGCTCCAAGGACAAGAAAATATTTTCAAGGATATCATAGAAGAAAAATTTCCAACCTAACGAAAGAAATGCATTTAAACATAAAAAATGCCTATAGAATACCAAATAGACTAGACTAGAAAAGAAATTCTTCAGGTCACATATTAACCAAAACACTGAATCTACAGAAAAAAGAAAAAATATTAAAAGAGACAAGAAGAAAAGGCCAAGTAAACTGTAAAAGCATTCCTGTAAGAATCACACATCAGAGACTATGAAACCCAGAAGTTCCTGGGCATATGTCATGCAGACACTAAGAGACAACAGATACCAGCACAGATACTACACCAAGCAATGCTTTCAGTCACAATAGAAGGAGAAAACAAGATATCACAAGACAAAACCAAAGTCAAACAATATTTATACAACAACTCAGACCTGTAAAAGTTACTTGAAGTAAAACTCCAACCAAAGGAAATCAACTACACACAAGAAAACATAGGATATAGATAACATAACAGAAACTGACCAGTTCCCTCCTAAATGACCACTGGGTCAGTAAAGAAATAAAAACCTCCTAAAATTCAATGAAAATGAAGGGACAGCATACAAAAACTTATGAGACACAATGAAAGCAGTGCTAAGAGGGTAATGTATAGCACTAATTACCTTCACAAAGAAATTGGAGACACCTCGTACTGGACACTTAACTGCTCACCTGAAAGCTCTAGGAAAAAAAAAGGAAAACACACCCAGGATGCGTATATTGTAGGAAATAATCAAACTCAGGGCTGAAATAAATAAATTAGAAACAAACAGAACAATCCAAAGAATCAACAAAATAGACAAACCCTTAACTAACCTAATTAAAAGATTGAAGGAGAGTATTCAAATCAATGAAATGAAAAATTAAAAGGGAGACATAATGACTCTCCTTAATTTAGTACTTGAAATCCTAGCTAGAGTAATGAGACAATTAAAGGAGATCAAAGGGGTACAAATTGGAAAGGAAGAAGTCAAAGTATTGCTATTCACAGATGACATGATTGCATACACAAGTGACCCCAAAATTCTGCTAAGGAACACCTACAGGTGAGAGACACCTTCAGCAAAGTGATTGGATACAAACTCAACCAAAAATAAAATAAAATCAGTAGTCATCCTGTATAGAAATTAGAAAAGGCGTGAGAAGGAAATGAGGGAAACTACACCCTTCTTGGAATAACTCTAAACAAACAAATGAAAAACTTGTATGAAAAAACTTTAAGTCTCTGAGAAAAGAAATTGAAAAAGATATCTGACTATGGAAAGATCTCCCGTGTTAGTGGATTGGCTTATAAAGTGAGGCCAGGACAGTCAGGGCTATTACACAGAAAAACTCTGTCTCCAAAAGCAATCTACAAATTAATGCAATCCCTATAAAATACCTACACAATTCTTTATGGAACTTTAAAGATCAACTCTCAACTTCACATGGAAAAACAAAACACCCAGAATAGCTTAGATGTAGTAGATAGGCAGTACAGTCTCTTGTGGGTTCTATAATATAGGGAATAGGGGCTACCCCTGACATGGCCTCTGATGACCTCTCACTGTTCACTCTGGCAGGGCAGCCTTGTCAGCCACAGAGGAAGAGGATGCAAGCAGTCTTGATGAGCCTTGATATGCTAAGGTAAGATGATAGGGAAGGAGGACTCCTTCTTTCTGAGGACTATTGGAGGAGCAAGGGGTTGGGATGGAGGGAAGTTGGGACCCAGAAGAAACTAGGGAGGTAACAAGAATTGGGATGTAAAATGAACAAATAAAAATGTTTTGAAAAGTCAAAAAACAATTTAAAAAAGAAAGAAATATACCTCATCAGCAAAGATAGGCATTACCTCATTTTAAAGGGCTGGAAAAAAAGTTTTCCAAGCAAAAAAATTATAAAAAACAAGATGGAACAATTTTTCTAATATTTAATAAAATCGACTTTCAACCAAAATTAATAAAAGAGATGGGGAAGGGTATTTCATACTCATCAAAGAAAAAAAATCCATGAATATGACATCTCAATTCTGAACATTTATGCATCAATGCATGTGCACTGACATTTATAAAGAAACTTCACTAAAACCAAAATTGCACATACATTAATAGTATTATACTTCAACATCCCACTTTCACCAATATACAGACTATCCAGACAGAAAGTAAACAGGAAAATGATGAAACTAAGTTATGAATCAAAAGGACCTAACAAATGTCTACAGAATATTTCACCCAAACACAGAAGAATATACATTCTCAGTGCTCCAAGGAACCTTCTACAAAACTGAACCCATAGTCAATCACAAATCAAAACTCTAAAATAGATATGAGAGAACTGAAATAATTCCGTGCATATTACCAGACCATCATGCAATAAAATTATTCTTCAAAAACAACAGAAACAACAAAAAGCCTACAACTTCATGGAAACTAAACAACTCTCTACTCAATGACCACTAAGTCATGGAAAAAAAGAAAGAAAGAAATTAAAGACTTTCTAGAATTCAATGAAAATGAAGGCATTCCATTCCCAAACCCATCAAATGCAATGAAACCTGTGTTAAGATGAACGACCATAGCATAAAATGTCTTCGTAAATAAACTGGAAAAATCTCAAACTGTTAACTTAAAAACACACCTGAATGCTCTAGAACAAAAAGACACAATATACCCAAGAGGAATAAACTGCAGGAAATAATCAAACTGAGGGCTTAAATCCCTAAATTAGAAACAAAGAGACCAATAGAAAGAATCAACAAAACCAAGATCTGATTCTTAAAAAAAAAGTCGGCAAGATAGACAAACCCATAGCCAAACTAACTAAAATGCAGAGACAGTATCCAAATTAACAAAATCAGAACTGTAAAGAGAAACCCAACAAGAGAGACTGATGAAATCCAAAGAATCAATAGGTCCTGCTTCAAAAGCCTGTACACCATAAAACTGGAAAAGCTAAATGAAATGGGCATTTTTCTTGGTAGATTCTACTTACCTGATGAAAATCAAGAATATTTATACAAAAATACTCAATAAAATACTTGTAAACAGAATCAGCGAACATATCAAAAATATCTTTCATCAGAACCAAGTAGGTTTCTTCCATGGAATGCTGGGATGGTTTAATATCTAAAAATCAATCAATATAATCCACCATGTACACAACTGAAAATCAAGTAAACAATTTAAATAATCCTGTAACAGCAAAGGAAATAGAAGCATCAGAGAACCAGATGATTTTTAACAAAGGATTCAACCAGACTTTAAAAAAGAACTAATAACAATACTCTTCAAACTATTGCATTAAATAGAAGCAGAAGAAACATTGCCAAATCCATCCTATGAGGACACAGTCACCCTGACATCCAATCCACATAAAGACTAAACAAAAAAGAGAATATCAGACAAATTTCCCTTAAGAATATTTATACAAAAATACTCAATAAAATACTTGTAAACAGAATCAGCGAACACTTCAAAATTATCTTTCATCAGAATCAAGTAGGCTTCTTCCATGGAATGCTGGGATGGTTTAATATGTAAAAATCAATCAATATAATCCACCATGTAAACAAACTGAAAAAAAGCACATGATCATTTCCTTAGATGCTGTAAAGTTTCTTTGAAAATATACAACATCCCTTCCAGTAAAAGTCTTGGAGATATCAGGGATGCAAGGTGCACATCTAAACTCAATAAAGGTAGTATATATCAAACAATAGCCAACACCAAGCTAAGTGGAGAGAAACTTAAAGCACTCTCTCCGTATCTACTAAATATAGTACTTGAAGTTCTAGCTATAAGAATGAGACAACTAAAGGAGAAAAGGTGAATACAATTTGGAAAGGAAGAATTAAAAGTATCACAATTTGTAGGTGAAATGATAGTATGCCTCCAAAATTCTAGCATGGAAACTACAGCTGATAAAGACCTTCAGCAAAGTGGCTGGATACAAAATTAGTTGGAAGAAATCTGTAGCCATTATTTATACAAATGAAAAACTAACTGAGAAAGAAATTAGGGAAACAACACCCTTCACAATAGCCGCAAATATTATAAGGAATCTTGGTGTAACTCTAACCAAGCAAGTGAAAGACCTGTAGGGCAAGAACTTCTAGTCACTGATGAAAGAAAATTAAGAAAATGTAGGCACAGGGTTATTGTGTAATTCAAATGCTGATTTCTGTACCCGACCCCCTCCCACCAATATCTGTTTCTCCTTGTTCTGAGAATCTCCTGTCTTAATACTGTGTAAACACTGCTACCCAATTGTCCCCTGGTGAGCAGGAGAGAGAGAATAGGGCTAGATTTCCATTTACCCATGGGAGGAATTAGAAGAGGAAGCAGGGGATTCAGACAAAGGAGAGTTCCAAGAGATATCAGAATAAGGAGCTGGAACAGGGAAAGCTACAAAATTTGAGTATCTCTGAGATATATGCTAAGAGGGAACCAGATTAGCTTAGAGGGTTAAGAATAAGGTAAAAATTGTTTTGTGAAACTTGTTGTTAAACACATATAATAGAGCCAGCTATTTGTGTAATAACAAGGTTAAGAAATAATTTTATAAAAATAATTGTATAAAAATCAGAAGATTGAAAGGTCTCCCATGCTCATGGTTCTTAAGATTAACATAGTTTAAATAGCTGTCTTACCAAAAGCAATATACAGATTCAGTGAAATTCTCATCAAAATTACAGCACAATTTTTTATAGACCTCAAAAGAGCAGTCATTAACTTCATATGAAAAAATGAAGCGAAACAAAAAAATATGAGGTTAACTAAAAGAGTCATATACAGTAAAGGAATATCTAGAGGTATCATCATTTCTGATTTCAAGATGTACTGCAGGTCAATAGTAATAAAAAGTATATTGTTTTGGCATAAAAACAGATAGGTAGATCATTGGACTTGAATTGAAAATCCAGAAATAAATCCAAATCCCTATAGAGAGTTGTGTTTTGACAAAGAAACCTAAAAAAAGAAAGAAAGAAAGAAATCTTCAATAAATGATGTTGGTCTAACTGAATGTCTTCATGTAGAAAATGCAAATAGATTCATATTTATCACCCTGCACAAAAGACAAGTCAAAGTGGATCAAAGACCTCAACTTAAAATCTCATGCCTTAAATCCAATAGAAGAGAAAGTGAGGAATAGCCTTGATTGCAATGTATAGGAGACAACTTCCAGAACAGAAAAGCAACATCCTGGCCTCTAAGATCAACCATAAATAAATGGAACTTTCTGAAACTGGAAAGCTTCTGTAAGGCAAAGGACATAGTCAACTGGACAAAACAGCAGTCTTCAGAAGGGGAAAATATCTTCAATAACCCTCCATCCAACAGAGGGCTAATAATGAAAATATATAAAGAACAAAATAAATTAAACAAAACAAATCAAATAAGCCAATTTAAAAAAATGTGGTATAGAGAGAAATCCCAACCTAGAAATTTCTTTTTTCTTTTTTTAAAATAAAGATTTATTTATTTATTATTATGTATACAGTGCTCTACCTGTGTGTACACCTGCAGGCCAGAAGAGGGCATCAGATCACATCATGGATGGTTGTGAGCCACCGTATGGTTGCTGGGAATTGAACTCATGACCTATGGAAGAGCAGCCAGTGCTCTTAACCACTGAGCCATCTCTCCAGCCCAATCTAGAACTTTCTAATGTCCAAGAAGTATCTAAGGAAATGCTCAATGTCCTTAGTCATCATGGAATTGCAAATCAAAAGGACAAGTAGTGCAAATACAAAGATGGAGCAGAGATCAAGGGAAGGGCCAACCAATGATTGACCCTTGAGACCCATCCCTTAGGAGAAAGCAAATCCCTTACACTATTAATGATGCTCCTCTATGCTTGCTCACAGGAATCTGGCATAACTGTCTTCTATCCAGTAGCTAATAGAAACAGATGGAGAGAAACAGCTGAACAATAGGCAGACCTTGGACAGTCTGGTGAAAGAGTTGGGGGATAGATTGAGGGGGCCAGAGTTATCAAGGGCATGAAACGAATAGTTATACACCTCAGCGATTTGAAAGCCAAAATTGTATTTTCACACTTCAGGTCATAGTACCATGGTCAAAAATTGTCAAAAGATGAAAGAAGCCCATAAACAGGTGCATACATAAGTAGTCCAAATACACATTGAAATACTGTTCAGACTTAAAAGGGGAGTACTGACATGTGTTATAGCATGGGGAAATCTTGAGAACATTATGCAAAAAGTAAATAAAGCAATCACAAAAGGATAGATATTATATGATTCTACCTATATGAGTTATTTAAAATGGTCAAATGTACAGAATGAGCTCAGAACAGGATATCTCAAGCCATGGCACTTAGCCATGATGTGTGCTTTATACTGAAGAACAGTGAAGAGCCTCAGGAACAGAACGTCTCCTGCCTTGGAATGTATTCTTCTTTTTCTACCAAAAACAAGTCATAAACCAGAATCCTCCTTCCTTAAGAAGATGATAGGAACTAAAAGTACTCTTCTCCATCGCCAGCCATAAAACCTCCACAGTTTTCCTCCTTCCTCCCTTGAAGCCTTTCTTTCTAGAAGCGTCCATCCCATGCCCAGGACTTCACAGAGCTGAGCAGAGAGGCCTCATTGAGGTTTCCCTCTTTCTTTATTGCCATTACCTCACACACCATTATCCAGTCACACTATGCTGTACTTCTACACTCACTCCGTATGCATCACTCCATGCTTCATGGACCACAAGCCCAAAACAGTCCCTTGGCTCTGCTGGTCTTTCCTCAGAAGTGCCCTGAGATATACAGCTTCGATTAAATAAGTTTATTGTGCCTTTTAAAAAATTCAGCAAGTGGCTATCTACACTTTGAAATGACATCTATGATCTAGATGAAAGCATTAAAAAAATGTGGTAACTTAACTTTGAAAAAATGCCATTAAATCACTTTCAAACAAATCACATGTTAATAAAGAGAAGGATAAAGAAAAATGAAATGCAATTAAAACAGAAATTATTTTATTTCATTTTCTAGATAAACATCGTATTTTAATAGTGGGATGTGTTTTAGTCCTTATTAGATGAGCCAAGTTTCATTCTCTGTAATTGTAAAGATTCAGTAAAATGAGAACAAGCATGGCATGAGTTATAAGCTTTGTGTTATCAGATGTAATAGGCATTCACACAGATTAGATATATGGAATATATCTATACGTATATATAGAAAGGAGATTTTTGAAATGACTTACAATTTGTGGTCCAGCTAGCACAGCAATTGCTGTTTACCAACAGAAGTTCCAAGAACCCAGCAATTGTTGAGTCCACAATTCTGAATGCCGTAGAGACTCTTCGGTATATTCTCATCCCAAAGAATTAGGTTCTAGTGCCATTGAAGGAATTGGCTTTTTAGCAAGAGCAAGTGGAAGCAGGTGAAGAGAGCAAGCTTCCTTCTTCTACGTCCTTTGTATAGGCTACCAGCCAAATGTGTGGCCCAGACAAAAACTGTAACTTCCTAGCTCGGAAGGTCTGGATCAAAGGTGTGCCTTCCTACATCAAATGATTTAACTAAAACAAATCATTCATAGGTGTGCCCAGCTATTTGGGTTTTAATTAATTCTAGGTGTAGTCAAGTTGACAACCAAGCACAGCCATCGCTCAAGCTATATGAGTTTTAGCTAAATAAGTAGGAGCTCTGATGCTCCTTTTCCCCATCTTTTCAATAGTTATATGGTTTCTCAGTACTGATTAAGATGCATAATTTAAAGGCCTATGTTCTCTCAAAAATAATAATATTTTGGCTTAATAAACATTTTGTTTGATTATTGTTTTGAAAAATTACCTAATTCTTTTAAGTATTTCTGTATAGTACTTATAAAATATTCATTGTATGTTAACTTTAGTATATGATACAAACACTTGTGCAGTGTTACACCTTAAGCTTTAATTTAATGTATTCTATTTGAAGTAAATGCTTTGATCAGACTTGAGTAATAATTATCTTTTTAAAAGTAGTTTTTACTTTCAATTCTTTTATGAGGATTAGATTTAATTTCTTCTAGTTTCATAATATTTTGAATCACAAATTAATAGTTGTCCTGCTTTCTATATAATATGTGCTTGAAACATCATATCAGTTAAGTTCCATCCTCTTTTCCTCATCACAATTGAAACAGGTGCACTCTTCACTTACATTACCTAATGCTGAGAGTGACTTGTAAAACCTTCACCTAAGAACAACACTTCCTTAAATAAGTGCTTCTGATATGGTCTGTATTTATGACTTTCATATTAAAGCTATCAAAAATATGCTGGTGAAATGTCTTCCTTCAGCTACAGATATAACTCAAATTATTTTCAGCTAAATATTTAAGACACAACCTTGTAAATTCTGTATGCTCATGTGAAAGACACTGATAACTGAAAATTTACTGGAAACAGAAGTTGCTTTACAAAGACCTAGGTGTTACTGTAATTTGAAACATAAAATCTGTTGGAATTGGTGGCACACACCTTCAACCTCAGTACTCTTGCGGTAGAGGCAGATAGTTCTCTGTGAGGCCAGCCTGATCCACAAGTAAGTTCTGAGATGGCCAGGGTAGGTACACAGAGAAACCCTGTCTTGAAAAAACTAAACCAATCCCAAAACCAAAACCAAAGCCAAAACAAAAACAAAAGGAAGGAAACATAAAATGTTATGCCATGAATGGTAACTTCGTTTTAAAAATCTTTAGGTGTAGCTTTAGCATATCCCCTAGAACCAATACCCATATTTAGAGGGGAAAATGGAAAAAATTAATTTCTATGTTTTTGAAACCTAGTTGTCATTTTAAACTTGTGTGTTAAGGTAAACCACACGGAGATGTCAAAGGTTGAACAAATATCATTTTCAAATTTCTGTTTCCTTTATTCATAAGAAAATCCATGAAAATGTTGTCTACATAAAAGAATATCCTCAACATGTCACAATGTATCTATAAATTACCCCAATTTTACATTGTTATTTCAAGATACAATACAAATTGTATCCCCAAAGAAAAAGAACAAAGATGTGTGTGATGTGATAACCTAACTCTCAACACTGTACACATTTTAGCTAGAGACAGGAGTCAAGATAAATGTTTGAATAATAAGAGTACAGAACAAAAACCAGAATCAAAACCAAAACAAAAGAAAAAAAAAGAAAAAAAAGCAAGTTGTGTGCCTTTGCAGACACTGTGATGCTATAACCAGAAATCTCCTCTTTCTCTCTCATATGCAAAAAACAGAGAGGGCGGGGGGTTGGGGGGGGGACTGAGAGACCTTTTAAGAATGTCAGTGATGTCAGAGATAACAGACCATTGTACAATGATTCATTTATATACTCCAAGAAATGGACAAGCTAAAAAGTAAAGAAACTCTTTCATCCAGCTGACTATCCCAAAGGAGTAAAACAAGTAGAAAAGCATTAGTGAAGCAAGAACACAATGAAACTTCACAACTGATTGTTTGACAAAAATGTCCTCTAATGAAGCCTGGTACTATTCTTATGTACTTAAGCTTGCTTAGTCATATCTTAACCATCCTAGAAAGCTCTGTCATGTGTCCTAAATCCTTCCAGCCTTCGATAACTGGCCCAAATGCATTGGGCAATGGAAAGACTGTCCAGCAGTGTATTGGGTGGTTGAGAACCAGAACATCCAAGACTGCTGTGCCCACAATAGCTTCCAAATTTACAGAGCCTGGACCTCTCTAGAGCTTTCTTTTGGTCATTGATATAGTAATAAGTGACAGATCTAAGGTAATTTTGGGGGCATTTTTGAATGAATACAAAACTCAGTCTTGACCAACGACACAGGAATGATGCATGTTAGGGAGCTTTAGTGAAAGGATTCTTTGATTAAAATTAAATTAAATAATTAAGGCCTATGAAAGAAACTGACATTTATCTTGCTGACATTGATATTTCTTCTCGTAGCTTTTGAAATTGAAGAGACTGACATTTTACTCTACTTTTTCATAAGATAAATAAGAAAAGACCAAGAAAGGGTAGAAAAGAACTGTGTCTTTGATGAGGTTCAGTGGATTTAACAAACCTACACTATCTACCACTGGATGTAGCAGAAACATATATGCAGTTTGACTCTATTTTTAATACCAATGAAAAGAAAAGTACACTAATTTGTACACTTTAGGAGAATTGTATAATCTATGGTCTTATAAAACAATATAAATTTACTCTATGAAGATGAAAATATAAAATTAGCGATATTAGTCTGCCTGTAAGAACGGAGCCATATTTAATTAGATGGATTATGGAATATTAGATTTGTGGTAGCACATTTAAATTATTCAGATACGGAGAAATATATCATACTTTGCAGTCACAAGAAAACTAAGGTTGTCAAAGACATATGAAGCAAGAAATAAAAAGTGAGAACTTGGGAACCAAGGAAGTTAAGTAACACCGATTACATTTATTAAACTTTCAAGACATATTAGGCACATTGTCCTTCCTTTCATCATGGGTGCATATGTACAATATTAAGCTTCTTAAAAGTTTTAAAAATTGTATTATTCATTCATTCAGTGTGTGTGTGTGTGTGTGTGTGTGTGTGTGTGTGTGACAGTATGTGGGTGGAAATCAGACTATAATAATCAAGAATTAGTTCTCCCCTTTCACCATATGGGTTCTGAGGGTCAACTGAACCCAGGTGATGAGAATTCATGCAATGCAATGTACCCTTATGCACTGAGCCACCTTTTATATTTCAGGCAGAAAGTAAATGTCTTAGAACCATATTCTTGTTCAAATTATTTAAAATACAAAATTCTATTTGCAACAATTTATCTGAGTTGTAGTATGTAAACTGAATAGAGCAGACACTTCATTATATGTATATATGATCGAAATTAAATCATCAAATTATGGGGGATGGGATAGTCCCAACTTCTTCTCTCTGATCATTAAATTAAGCTTCTAGTGTCAATATTGGGTTATATCTAATTGAGTTATTGGACAAAGAAGTCTCATAGGAACCCCCAAGTAACCCAAGCTATTGTCACAAACTGACAACAATGCTCCATTGCTGAAGAGAATACATACACAGCATTGAACATGGAAAAGTCAAGCTGGTTCCTATGTAGAGCCTTCACTCCTACATTCCAGCCTGTTTGGTACAAAGCGATAACTTGTATGCTGTCAAAAGAGAGACACAAACACCAGCCCACCCACAAACCCTTTGATCTAGAATGATGTCCAGTTTTCAAGGTATGCTAGGGCAAATGTGACATAAAGCTTAAGGGATTAACTACCCAGTAGCATGGTTGACTTAAGGCCTACTCCATGAGATGAAACTCATACTGAACATTGCATGGTTGACCAAGGATCAGAATAATAAATAATCCAGGGACATAGAATAAAACCAAACACTACTGCTCAAAACAAAACAGCAACAAAATGACTCTTAAAGGCATCCTACTCTACTCATAGATCAGTGTCTTCCTTGGTCATCAGCAGAAAAGCTTTCTTCTGCATCATATAGGAACAAAAACAGAAACCCACAGCCAGACGGTATGCTGAGAGGGAGCACTTGGCACTAAATGGGCTGTCTCCTTTAAATCTCTCCCCTTAGGGCTCAGCAAACCTTGCAGGTGAGGAGGCATAAAAAGTATAAGAGCCAGAGGGAATAGAGAATACCATTAAAACAAAGCCCTCTATGTCAACATGATCCCAGCATATATGGACTCACATTGACTGTAGCAACATGCAAGGCCTTCATGGGGCTGCCCCAAGTCTTCTGTGTATATATTATGGCTTCCAGTTTAGTGTTTTTTATGGAATTCATGACTGTGCAAACAAGTGGGTCTCTGACTCTTGTGCCTTCTCTTGTCATCTTTTTTCCCTCTGTTTGTTTTGTCCAATTCTAATACATTAATTTTATTTTATTAAATGATGTTTTATTATTAATCCCTAGAAGCTTGTTTGTTTTCTAATGAAAGACAGAAAGGGAGTAGATCTGAATGGGTGGGGAATGTGGGAACAAACTGGAAAGAGTGGGGGGAGGAGGAACAGAAATCAGCATAATCAGTGAGAAAACCACGAATTTTGACTGAAAAGGAAAAATGCTCCATAAAGAGAGACTGAAACACTTGTCTGACATCATTCTAAATGGAGAAGCTTGAACAAGATCTCCTTTTTGATTACCTTACTGCTTAGCACTATTCTCTTATTGTAGTTACATCTGTGTCTGGCCAATAAATGTTTACACTTATTCACCAATGTAACTTTATCCAAATGTTGGAAAAGGAAGCAGGTTAATATCAAAACTGAAATAACTATATAATATTAAATACTCTCTGAGTCCATAAGGAAACAGAAAGCATTTTAATTTATTTGGAATTTCATTTAATTGTGAAGGGCTAACAGGAAAATGAAAATGTAAAGCTGTTCATGACCTCTATATTTAATTAAACTTTATCTTGTCCTTTTTTCCCAAATGTGGATTTTTATATTGCTTTAATGAGCAATTTCCTGGAGCAGATAGCCTGAAAATTAAAATGAGCTTGTCGTTTGATAAAGAAATAAAAGTGTCACAATTTATGAAGAGTTAAAACATTTGGACTATTTTCTACAACAGTTAGTCTTTGACAAATAACTAAATCATACTCTGGCTTTCCAAGCCTGCTCTCTGCCCTATGTAAAGAAGATAATGAGAGGTAATTATGATACGTCTCATGTTTACTCTAGAGAAGTTGGCATCCTAACTGGGAATATGAGTCATGGAAGACAACTGCCTAAAGAATGGCAGACTCTAACTGCTCACTGAGTGTAATTCCATGTAACGAGAACTTGCATCATGTCTCTAATAATGATTTCCTAGTAGTGAGAACGTGTCGTCTATTAATATAGGTGCTATTTATTTCTGTTATTTCTTATAGAACAGAGAGGTGCTCATATTTGCAAGTTTTCTAGTAGGAAGCACTCAAAGGCCCATAACATAGAAGATAACTAAGAAGTAAAAGCAATAGAAATTACAATAATTTAAAGTAGAAAATTAGGTCCGGTTCTATGCATCGCAGTGAATATGACTTGGGCTATGTTATTAGTTTTGATTAATAACGACAAAGGTAGAATTTGCTGACACTAACTTCTCCCAATAGAAAAACCTTTTTTTTTTTTAAATCTTTCTCTTTGGACCTCAGATAGAAATAACAGCTTTGATAGAAATTTTAGTAACAGAAAAAAACCTTTAACAAAGACTAAAATCTTCTGAGACTACAGCATTGAAAATATATGCTAAATACCCCTGCTCTACCACAAACAGTCTGTTTTTGAGAAAAAAAATAAACTTGTATATGTACTATGCAAACTTTAAAATTTACAAACTGTATTGGATTTTTTGTTGTTTAAGAGAAAATGGCCTCCCATGCAAACAGTAACCAAATCCAACCCCACTTATATTCTTAGATCAGACAAGCCCTAACACATTTACCTCTCTTTCCGCTGTTGGCCAATGGGGCCCCACAGAGCCTTGGAGCGTTACATAGTGTTCTCAATGCTTTTGGTTTCCTTTGAGTCCTTGACAGTAGACTCCACACACTGGAGTTGTAGGACATGGAAGGATATAACTGGCAATAAGTCACAGCTCTATCCCTACTTGCTACAGCTCATACTGCTGCAAGGTACTATGCATCCTCCTCCTAGAGAAAAGTAATCATCAGTTTTCACCATTTATGAACCTTGTAAGCTACAGTAGTAAGCAGCCTGACAAGATATGCTCACTGTTCAACACCCTTAGATCAGTCCATTAGTCAACCTTTACTAGAGAAACGTCTTGCAGTTTCTGAGAATTAACACAGAGATCCACAGCTAGTCAACAATCAGGGAACAAGAAACTTTAGAGTGCTCAGCCCTAAATGAGATGTCTGCATCACATTACTTCCCTTGGGATTCAGATACATATTTATTTATTTATTTATTTATTTATTTATTTATTTATTTATTTCATACATCTTTTTAGATTAATTTATTCTTGTTACATCTCAATGATTATTCCATCCCTTGTATCCTCCCATTCTTCCCTCCCTCTCATTTTCCCCTTACTCCCCTCCCCTATGACCGTGCCTGAGGGGGACTTCCTCCCCCTGTATATGCTCATAGGGTATCAAGTCTCTTCTTGGTAGCCTGTTATCCTTCCTCTGAGTGCCACCAGGCCTCCCTATCAAGGGGACATGGTCAAATATGGGGCACAAGAGTTCGTGTGAAAGTCATACCCCACTCTTCACTCAACTGGAGAATGTCCTGTCCACTGGCTAGATCTGGGTAGGGGTTTTAAAGGAGGAGGCAGGCAGACTAGAAGAGCAGAAAGTCATTGATAACTTAAGAAAATAGTATTTTCCAGACAAAAGAACGCAGTGGCAAAAAAAAAAAAAAAAAAAAAAAAAAAAAAAAAAAAAAGAAAGAAAAAGAAAGGCAGAGTGGTTTTCACAGCATGCAAAGAAGTGCCCAAGCTCAAGTCAGACTGGAGTTTCAAGATGATGGAGGGGATGTGTGCGCGCATGTAGTCCCACACCTAGTTAAGGAGTTACGGACATTTTCTTTCTGTCTTTCTTTTTTTAATTGGTTATCAAGATAGGGAAAGTCATTTTCCATCAATGGTGTGATAACTTGTATACCTACCACACCCCAGGATAAGTTTTATGCCCAACAGTAATCAATTAATCAGCCAAGACAAAATGGACTATGGACTTGGGGTTTTTAAGAAGAGAGGGTGAGAGGAGTGGAAGTTGGGGGAGGAAGAAAAATATAGTCAAAATACACTGTATGAAATTCTAAAAGAATTAATTAAAATGTCATAAAAGGAAAAGTGCACAATAAAATATACACATGCAGCACAATTCTCAGCCAAATGAATTTTTCTTAATTAATTTGAATTTATACTGGTTTTTAAAAACAGCTTCAAGGTTTCCAAAATTGTTTGGCATGGTCAAAGTTATCTCCTTATATTATGAGTACTCTAAGATAAAGGCAGATTCATTAAATTTTTATAAGTAAGGTGAACCACATAGGATAATTAGTCATAATTTATTTCATGTCATAAAAAATAATGTTTTGGCAAAGACAAATTTGTACGTAAACAATAATTTCTACAAGACATTTTCAAGTTTTCTTTTGAATTGGTTAGAAAAGCAAAAGGGGGGCTGGGCGTGGTGGCGCATGCCTTTAATCCTAGCACTTGGGAGACAGAGGCTGGTGAATTGATGTGAGTTCGAGGCCAGCCTGGTCTACAAAGTGAGTCCAGGATCTGCCAAGGGTGCATAGAGAGAACCTGTCTTGAAAAATGGAAAGAAAGAGAGAGAGAGAGAGAGAGAGAGAGAGAGAGAGAGAGAGAGAGAGAAAAGCAAAAGGTTTTCCAGATATACTGTAGCTTAGATTTATACAATTTTGTTTGTTTCCAGAGAACAAAAAATATTTGTTATCTGTAATACATAAGAATTAGATGATGCTCTGTAGCTTATCATATTATGTAGGCAACAATTTCTCCCTGTTATTGCTTTACACCAGGGATTCTCTGATAACATAATATTATTTATCTCCCAAGGCACAGGCGTTATTACCACAGGGTTTAATCATATTTCTTAGATAGAAAGCTTTCTCCTTGACATTGTAGTTCTGGGAAAACAATTGTTTTGCGTCATCCAAGCACAGAATGAGCTCCCATTTGAGTGGGTTCTTTTTCATTTTAACTCATTGAGAGAACAAACTGGTGCAGAATAAAGCAATATATCATAACACTTACCTCTCTTATTGCTGAATTTTAAAATGATTTATTTAAATGAAACAATTATTTCTTTTTTTGACTACTGATTTATATCTTGTCAAGGTTTCCCTAAAAGACTGAACTCTAAACCAAAAAAAAAAAAAAAATTAGATTTTCCTTTAAATCAGCTTGGATATTTATAAGGTGTAAAATTTCTTCTATGAAGATTGGTTATACATCTATCATGAAGCCTCTGCAAATCGTAATTTTATTTGAAACACTAAAGTATAAAGAGAATTATATGCTCATGATAGTTACAAGTGGGCAGTTTCTTAAGCTCAGCAAATACATGATTGAAAGTTTTGGATAGTCCCTGAAACTGATCAGGTTCACTAGACCCTTCCCTCAAAAGCATAAATTGGAAGTAATCAATATAAATACGAAGAAATGCTGTCAGACTAGATGAACTGTCTCAGAGAGGGAGAGTTCAACTGAGCTACATGGTAGGGATTGTCCCCAATCTGCTCAGCTGCGTGAACACTGTCAGAGAGCTTCAGGTATCCAAATTACATGAGCTGTCATCAGTGCAGGGGTGGGCTCTGGCAATACCCTGGTCTTTGTGTCATTTCCAATCCTGTAGCTTTCCTATTACCCATGGTCTCATAAGTAACCCTCCTCAAGAGGTACACTTTCACAGTATTTATATTATCTCTCATCAGTTAGTTATCTTGTTGTGTAGACATTTGGTCATGAGGAATATTTTTCACAGTTCAGGACCAATGATTTTTTTTTCTCTGTCTCTGTTCCCCCTGCCCCTGCTCTCACTCTCTCTCTCTCTCTCTCTCTCTCTCTCTCTCTCTCTCTCTCTCTCTCTCTGGTGTGTGCCTACCTTTTCATTCATTTCTCATTTGTTTGATTTGCATAGTGTGTGCAAACACAAACAGGTATTTGAAAAATGGAAAAATGGTATATAAATGGATGCTCATATCCCTGTGCTGATACACCTGCAGAACCGTGTGTTCTTGACATTTTTCTTTTCTTTTTGTGATCATAATATCATTATAACATTTCACCCTTCCCTTTCTTCTCTTAAAACCCTGACATACACCTCTCCTTATTCTCTTTCAAATACATAGCTTCTGTTTTTTATTAATTGTTATTTTAAGTATGTATGTATATTCATAGTTTGCTTTCTCTCTTTTTCCTCTCTCGCTCTTCCTCTGTCTGTCTCTGTCTCTCTGTCTCTGTATCTATCTATATCTATCCATCTATCTGTCTATCTATCTATCTATCTATCTATCTATCTATCTATCTATCTATCTATCTATCTATCCTCTCTCTCACACTTGGAGTCCAGTTTGTATTGTCTACCTCTCTTGGCTGTGCAGCCACACCAGGAATGCCATCAGTCTACCAGGAATCTCATGATTAAAGAAAACTTACTCTGGGGAAGTAGAAGTTAGCTAATAAAACAAGGCAAACTGTTTCTTGTAAACATTTAGTTTATATCTATGTTACGTCTTTAATTACTGAAAACAATGAGGAGAGAATAAAGGGATGAAAGTAAGCCTTCATCCCCCATTTGTCTGCATGGAATTCTCACTTTTCCTTTTCGTCAGACTATATCTTAAATTATTTGTAGTTATCTCCATGTTACTTTAAGTTTAATGACCTACACATTTCAGGGTATGGACCCTGTTTATTCTTCATAGAGTCTCTCTATTTACCACCAAAGAAGTGTCTTAATACAATATAAATATTCTTAAAAGGAATGCTGTTAGATTATTAAAACCATTAGCAGCCTTTTTCAACTGATTACTCCATTAATTTCAACAGAAATAAGTTTCTTCAACAATTCTATTATTGCCTTCTGCTCTCAAATTCTGTGTATCTAAAAAAGAAAAAAATAAACCCAATCTAACCTAAATCCTGTAATCCACCTGATTCCAGACCACTTCTGACTTTTTCCCTCATAGTTCCTCTTAGATTTTACTTCACTTTGCAAAAATTTAAATGACAAAATATTACAAAACACATCATTGCCATTCTTTCTGTGTTAAAATTCCATTGTTGATGATAGTTTGTCATTTTTTTCAGAACATTAAAAATTTAGTGTTATACAAATATTTTGGCTGAACATTCCTTTTCTTTTTGGCTACATCACAAAAGCAAAACCTATAATTAGCTTACACTGAAACATCCTTGAAGGATTGTGACATTTCAGAATTTACTCAAACTTTATTATTTCCATGGAAAAAGCTGCACACTTTCCAACTGTAATCTGATATTTTGCGATCCCTTTGAATTTGCTTCATAAGTCAATTTCTCATAAGGTAAAATTATCCCCATCAGGTGTTTTCACTTTTTCCTCATCTGGGCACATTTGGATATCTCTGTGTCCACATCTATATCTTCATCTGCATCTGCATCATCTATATGCACACATACACCTACATCTACATCTGCATCTACATCTATCTGTCCAAATAGGACAAGTGTCTTTAGTCCAATGTATTACCTCTGCCCGCAAACTCTTTCCTTTAACTGACATTTCAGTCAGGCTCTTTTGAGTCCTTCCTGTCTAACCATGACCTTTCCATACTTGCCTTTTGTAGACCTAGGAGATCAGGAATAGTCCAGAATCAATTAGTGGAAACCCCTAATCCTGTGCTTGACCATGTCTATGTCTGGGGCATTTGCCCAAGTTTTTTTTAAATTTTTTTATTAATTTATTCTTGTTACATCTCAATGGTTATCCCATCCCTTGTATCCTCCCATTCTTCCCTCCCTCCATTTTCCCCTTATTCCCCTCCTCTATGACTGTTCCTAGGGGAACTTCCTCCCTCTGTATATGCTCATAGGGTATCAAGTCTCTTCTTGGTATCCTGCTATCCTTCCTCTGTTTTCAACACTAAATTGATTCCCTTTGTCTACTTGTTTTGGTTTGTTGGCATTAATGAATTTCCTAGGGTTTTGTTGTTGTTGTTGCTTTGTTTTGTTTTGTCTGTTATTATTAAATTTCAAGTCTTTCATATAACATAAAAGGAAAAAAACCTGGAATTCATCAATTTCTGTTTTTCCCTGACTCCCTAGCAAGTTGGCCTCCTTCTCTCCACATGTCATATTTATTTTTTATTATTACCGGTCAAAAATCTTGTGATGTCTAATTTCACTTGAAAAACAAGGCTATTTTATCTTAAAAAGGCATAATTGAGAAGGACAAACCTACTCCATATTGTGTCTGGCCACCATATTGAGTTTTAGCTTTTGGTTTCCCAGAAAGGCTCATTAGACTTCTTTTTATTTTTAATTTTTATTTAAGTAATTTATTCAGATACATCTCAGTTATTATCGCTTCACTTATATCTTTCTGTTTCCCCTCCCTCCCTCTTTCATCCTATTCCCTTCCCCTAGGTCTTAGACAGAAGGGAACTTCCTCCCCCACTATAAGATCACAGCCTTTCAGGTCTTTTCTGGTAGCCTGCTTACTTTTCCTCTGCGTGTCACCAGATCTCTCCACTGAGAGCAAGTGGTCAAGTAGGGGACACCAGAGTTCATGTCCGAGTCAGTTCTTGCTCTCCACACAGTTGTGGAGAAGGCAACCAATCAGCAATAGCCCTGACACCTCTCTTTGGGGCTAAACAAAATATAAAGTGAGCATTCCTGATTAAACCAATCGGGAACATACAAGTTCCTCTTCCCATGAAACCAACCAATCTTAATGAAGGTTGGATAACCATGGTTAGAAATCATCTAACTGGCTATAAAGAAGCCTGCGAGCTTCTCTCAAGATTGCCATTTTGTATAAGTGGTGGACCCTACATGCGGACTGTTTTTGCAGAATAAAAGCTCTTTGCTTTTGCATACTAGGGGTTTTCATTCAGTGATTCTTGGACCCTTACAATAATTTTCTATTACTTTTCAAGTTATTTTTTTAAGAAAAATAAAAACCTCACTATTGTTAGTGTGAAGTTTTATTTTTCATTACATAGCGACACAAACACCTTAGAAATGCTAATGCAAGAAGAGTTTTCAACATGGTTTTCTCTGTCTGTCTATCTTAAAGTTAGTCATTAACTCTTCTTTTCCCCAAGACTGACACAATGATCAGGTGTGAAGTACCATACCAGTAGGGTTACCAAATAAGAGAATATCATGTACAGATAAGAACAGGAAAAAAAAAAAGCTTCATAGGCAAAAAATGAACATATACCACTTCCTCACTAAATCTCTGTAGTTAAGATTTTTTTTATACTTAAATTAGATTTTTTATCATTCCTGTTATATTTACTTGCTTGGTTTTTATCAGTTCCTAGTACAGAGTATATTCATAACCACCTGATCCAGCAGTCATGTCATTGTATTATAAACAACCCTCTTCTTTGTGCCAGGAAGGATGCTAACCTGGCCCTGTTGTGATCTGCCAACCTTTAGAATGAGCAAGACCAGGGGCCGTGCTGAGATGTCTACCCCGGGACAGCATGTGTTATCCCATTGGAAGTGATAGGATCAGCCAGATGCAATCATACCCCTCTTTAGGAAGGTGTGATTCATCGCAGGGGGAATTTCTGTCATTGGAGGGAGTTTATCAAGTGAACCTTATAAATACTGGAGTGGAGGTAAGGGACCAGAAGGGATCACAGATAAGTTCTTATTAGCAGAAAAAAAAGCCACTGTGAGCTTTTCTGCTTCAAAGAAATAGATAAATAAATAAAAATTATTTGGTGTGGACTAGATGGTGAAGTGGGTAAAGGAACTTTTCTCTTAACCTGGAAGAGCTAAATCTCAATGATGGGACACATGAAAAGGTGGAAGGAGAGGAACTGCTCCCCAAGCCTGTGCCCTCGGCCTTCACACACGCACTGTAGCATTCCTCCACCCACAAACTACACTCAAGCAACAATAACAACAAATAATAAATTACACATTTAAAACATATGTATTTATTTATTAGAAGGGTTGGTCTCATGTAGCCCAAAAAAATCCAGAATGCCTTATGTTGTTGACATTGGTCTTGAGCCCTAACCTTTGTGCTTATCCTGAATTAAGTTCAGATTTCTTCCTCAGGTTAATTACATAAATAAATACATTTTTTTCCTGAGAGATTTGTCATGTTGTTATCATATATTTGCTAATATTATGAAAGGCCTGACTTCACTTTTCTCGAAATTTTAGCATAGATCAGCATTCCTGCACTGCTAAGGGGTGTTTTTATATTATACTAAGCTGAACACTGTGGCGGGGCAGGCAGAATTCATATCAGATATGCAATGGCAATCCTTATTGCTCATTTCCCATTAGCAATTCCCATGCTGTCACTAATTTTTGGAGAAAGCAGCGTAACTCTGGATGAAATTATGCCACAATTTAGAAAGGGAGTTAAGGCTTACCTTTTAAATGGGAATCATGCTTATCATGAAATCTGAATTTTCAGAATCATTTTAATGATCAAAACCAATTATTCCTGTGTATCAGCTAAATTCAAGGAGACTGAGTAGGCAGACATTTTTTAAGCTTCAAAGCAGATAAATACAATCACAACAACAATGTCTACTGTCTGTGTAACTCATATATCAACAATACAGTGACTATACACACAAGCACTGGGAGCATTTCATTATCTGAATTACGGGAACATGTCACAAAACCATTAAAATCATGACTGGAAGATATCTGATTTGTATACTAGAATCAAATAACAATCAAGTTTCCTAAAGCTTACGTATTATACTTCTTATAATTAATTCAGACTGGGGGACAGTGTTGTTCTTGTGTAAAATATGAAAGCAGTGTCAGGGCTACAGTAGCTACATTGAGGCTACATGGGTTTCAGTAGCCATCCTTTTGACTAGTTGTAATTCGAAGTGTGACACATGCACACACACCTGCCTATCCTTTTACACATGAGTTGTTATTTAGGTCAGAATTATTAACATGTTTTTAAGTTAAAGATTTATTTACTTTTGATTGAGTGAATGTGTCTGTTTAAGGGTATGTCTGTGTGAATGCATTTGCCCAAGGTGACCAGAGGCATCTGACATGTCTATACCTGAGATTATAAATGTTTATGAGGTCCTCAATGTGGGTGCTGGAAAACCTTTTTTTTTTTTTTTTTGCAAAATTAATACATGCTCTTAATTGTTGAGCCATCTTCTCACCCCTGTAATTGAAAAAACTTGCATTGGCAGTTACTTACAAGCTGCTTCAGTGCTGTAGCTCTTTAATAACTTAATTCTTCAAATGGGCCCAGTATCGCATCATGGATGGACCTGTATTGACTAGTGAAGGAGTCAAGGAACTTATATTACATATTTGAGTGAGAGAGAGGGGGGGGGAGGGAGGGAGAAAGAGAGACACTGGACTACTGGTATTCTATTTATGCTGTCGTGGTTTGCAAAACTCTGAATCACTTGGCTGTCATTTTTTTTTTTTTGTCACAGTGGGCTGCTTTGAAATTCCCTGAGACAGAAACTACAATATAGCCAAATGGTCAATAAAAAGCCTTTGCTTTGCCATTTGAACTGCTTGGGGAGCTGCCACATGCCTTGAGTGCTCCAGGCTGAGCACTCTGTGAAACAAGCACTTGACATCAAACACCACGGCCAGATGAACAGAGCGAACGTAGCGTTTGATCTATCCTCTTTGCACTAATTGTGAATGGCTAGCGTAGCCATGCTCCGCTGCACTGCCTAGGTGGTAACAGCTTGTGCCAGGAAGCATAGGTGGGATTCTTGAAGCCAGCATGTTTGCTAGGGAAGAAAATATGTGCACAGTGTCCTTTTCCTTCTATGATGCTACATGCCATTAATGTTACTGTCTGTTGAAGCTCAGGAGCTTACGTGCTGGCCGATTTTACAAATCATATCTTGCTAAAGATTTTCCAAGAGAAGGAGTAAAATATATTACTAGTTACATAACATTTACAGAAATTATAGTCAGGGTTAAACTATTTTATTTGTATGGAACTCAATAAACATAGGCGAAGCTACTATTTCACAGTTTTTAAAAGTTAACATGATATATATATGTATATATATATATGTGCTATATACATGTAATTTTAAAATTTGAATAAATAGAACATAATTTACGGCACAGAAGAGGTTATAGTTTAATCAGAAGCATTATTTACAAATAAAGGCAGAGGAATACAGACAATTACCACCATTGGTATGCTATTTCCAGTTCCCAGAAACTACCTGGCTTGCTACACCTGAAGACATAAGCCACGTGTGTATCTTCTGACCTCTTTGCACTGGAGAAGAATCCAGTGACTCCTTGTGCAAATCATACCACACATATCCATTTATAATGGAGAAGAGTGTAGGGCCCACATAAATCTCGATACGTTGGCTTCGCTAAGCTGGGCACTATCTGCATTCTCATTCCCCTTTTGATTAGGACAGCTATTTTGGGATCCACTGATGTTGGACCTTCAGCCCTAGTTATGGGGAGAAAAAAAAAACTTTAAAAGCCTCAGTGCTCAATTAGAACAAACCATGGCCATAGAAAAATCTGCCTCCCACCTGGAGTCCCAGCTAGAATCCTTAGCTGAGGGAGTTCTTTCAATTGAAGAAGAGTAAACTTCCTCTTTATGAGACGAGGAGGCTTCTGTATGGCACTGGGGGAAACTTGTTACTAAATGCCAGTCAGTCTGGATAATTAGAAGAAGTTTATCTGTGGTCAAAAGTAACTTTCAAAGAAACAAACAAACATACATATAAAAAGATGATGTAAAGAATAAGCTCACACACCTATGGACTCTTGATTTTTGACAAAGAAGCCAAAATTATACAATGGAAAAAGAATAGCATCTGCAACAAATGGTGCTGGTCTTACTGAATGGCTACATGTAGAAAAATGCAAATAGATACATATTCCATCACCCTGCACAAAACTCAAGCCCAAGTGGATTAAAGTCCTCAACATACAACCAGACACACTAAATCTGTTAGAAGGAAAAGTGGGGAGGAGCATCGAGCGCATTGGCACAGGGGACAACTTCCTGAACAGAACACCAATACCTCATGCTCTGAGATCAACAATAAGTAAATGGGATCTCACGAAAATAAAAAGCTCTTGTAATGCAAAGGACACTGCCAAAAGGACAAAATGACAGCCTACAGACTGGGAAAAGATATTTACCAACCTTACATCTGACAGAGGTCTAATAACCACAATATAAAAATAACTCAAGAAATTACACACCATCTGGCTTGGTTAATAATCTGATTAAAATTGGGGTACGGAGCTAAACTGAAAATTCTCAACAAAGGAATATCAAATGGCTGAGAAATACTTAAAGAAATGTTCCAAATCCTTAGTCATCAGAAAAATGCATATCAAAACGACTCGACTCTGAGATTCCATCTTAAACCCATCAGAATGACTAAGATTAAAAAAAATTAAATAACAACATAAGCTGGGGAGAATACGGATAAAGAGGAACACTTCTCCATTGCTGATGGGAGTACAAACTTGTAAAAATGCTTTGGAAATCAATCTGGCACTTACTCCGAAAATTGGGAATAGTGCTACCTAAAGACCCAGCTATACCACTGCTGGGCATATACCTGAAACATGCTCTACCATACAACAAGTACATTTGTTAAACTATGTTCATAGCATCTTTATTCATAATAGCCAGTGGAAACTACTTAGGTGTCCTTCAACCTAAAAATGGACAAAGAACTGTGGTACATTTACATAATGGAATACTATTCAGCTATTCCAAACAAGAAGATCTTGAAAGTTGCAGTTAGTTGGATGGAACTAAAAATGATCATCTTGAGTGAGGTAACCCAGGCCCAGAAAGCTAGGTATGGGTACATACTGACTTTTAATTGGATAATAGCCCAACATAGATGTCCTCTGAGAGAATCCACCCAGCAGGGGATCAGAACAGATACTGGGAATCTAAACAGGTTTAAGAGCTGCAAATTGTGTGGAAAAGATGGAGAAGGACTTGGAGAGGTCAGGGGCTCCACAGGGAGACCATCAAGGTCAGTGGATTTGGACACAGGGGAGCCTGTATAAACTGAAGCAGCTAACCAAGGACAGTGCAAGCAGAGAACATAGACCTTGTCTTCACATGTAGCCTATAAAGGTCTAATTCTCCATGTGGGAAGGGGGTAGGGTGGAATGCTTTGGACCCTCTGCCATGCACTGTGGGGCCCACAATTTCATCAATGCCCCTTGGCACGATGGCCTTTGGGCTCACAGAGGAAAGGGATGCAGGCTATCCTGATGAGACCCGATGGGCTGTGGCCAGACAGTGGGGGAAGAAGGGGGCACTGAGAGAGGTCTGGAGGAGGGGAATGGGTGAAAGGGAAAGGGAGGGTGAAAATGGGAAGATAAGAGCAAGGGGCACGACAATTAGGATGTGAATAGATTATAATAAACAACAAATCAATTTAAAAAAAGAATCTAATAAGTGGTACCCTTCTCTGTTTTCCTGGTCTCATGTTTACTTACTCTATGTAGGGCTGGGACGTTAATCTTTTTGCTCCTAGCTGTCACTATAGGGTACTGCTTGGTCAACTGCTTTTTTAGCTATATAAAGCAGAGTAAATTATCTTAAACTATCAACGCTAAAGAAACAGTATAATCCCCTGCTACCAAGTGATTCCATGATTGGACTCATGTCATAGAACCAGTGGGGAATATAATATAGCCCCCAGGCCTCGTAGGCCCTGAGACCTCAGTAAAATTGACAACATGGTGGAAACACCATTTAGGCTTTAGTAATTAGCATACAGGCTGCAACATCTGCCAAAAGGAGAACAAAGACCTAGGTCATCGAAGTTCCTAGTTCTGGAAAAGTCTCTAAATATACTAACGTAGCTTCTGTTGTTCAGCTTCTGGATAAGTGTTCTTTCTAACTGACGTGTGTCAATTTGGAATATAGTTTCTGTGCTTACAGCTTATCCAAAGAAAGTCTCAACTGCACCCAAACTTCAAACACCCAGTGTACTTGCCAGGCAACTAGCAAAGATATTGTACTGTATTAAACCCAAGTAGTATTTCTAATGGAGGATTTTCTAAAAAAAAAAAAAAAAACTTGGCAAAAATAAGGTCATGAATGGAAAGTAATTTAGAGATCCTTGTCAAGAAAACAGTGACAACAATTTCTCAAGAAAGTAGAAAGTCCATCATGCTTTTGTGTAGACATCTGTTAAAAGGTGTGGTGTCCACTACTGTACCAATGAGGATGAGCTGATATGAACGGACATGCACAGCACACGGCAGTTTCCTTCAGTGTTGTGGGTTTGTGGTACTGCATGTTACTGGTGGAAGCTGACGTTAGTTAATCAACTATACTGACCCCTGATTCCCACTCTAAAAGAGCAAATAAATAATGTTTATGCAGAAAAAAGATCATTTTTATAATATAGAATTTTGACACCGTAGCTTCTCCTTACTGGTTTTCAAATTCGTCTCTTTGATTTCAGATTCTATATTTCATAAGTTAACAGGGGCTGCACTGAATAAGCAAAGATAACAGATCTCCATATCATTGTCTTAGGACCGCTATTTTCGTGTTGAATTCATGCTAGTAGGTATTTACTGTTTCCAAATGGGGGACTCTCTTTAGAGAACTCAGAGGCTTTGATCAGTGACCCGTACAGAATCTTTAGACCTTTACTCTTTTAGAACTTTCATGTGTCTGTGCAAAAACTGGAATTTCTCTTCAGCCGGTATCAAGTCACAGGTGTGTTCTTGACTCCCAGTTTTCCAAGCAGTGACCAGAGACAGCAGTTATCATGTTCAGACATTTCTGGCAACTGATATGTCACAAAGAAAATCTGTACCTTTCAAGTTGAAAATAACTGTAACTCAAGTACACTTTTTATTCACAGGGGAAGAAATATAGAAGTTGCCTGATAGACAGGCTATTCACAGTCCTTCAGGGTGTTATTTCATGTTGTTAAGCTTTCGGCTTTTGCCAAAGCAGAATGGCATGTTCTATCTAAGTGATTATACAGCAGAGGAAAGACCCAGGCACTTCTGTAGCACGGAGAGGGGATCTGTGTGTGAAGACCTTTGATGCATTTCTTCCGTTATACTTACGGTTCACTCCAGAACCAATTAAATGTCAACTAGTAACTGAAAGAGTCATGTTTGCACATTGTACTTGGAAGTCAGGGACACCCCTTCTGCTCCTCTCAGATTTCTGAATACTTACTGGCAAGTTTTATAAGGTCCTTCACTGGTGTGGGTCTCACACTTCTATTTTGATAAGTGATCTTGCATCTATGGAAATGCTTTTTTTCAGCTCCTCATCCTGACTTCTGATTTGACGTCTAAATTAGTCTGTACATTCATATGCTACTGGTTTTGTTTTGGTTTTTTAAAATATGTTTTCTCTCATGCATGTTTTGCCTGAGAATTACTAGATAAAATAAAAAATAAGACATAATACTAAAATTGTATCCAAACTTTGCCAAGTGTATAACAGGTTTTAATATGCTTTAGTATATTATAAATATTATAATATAATAGAAATGAAAGTACTTATACTTTTATGTAATTAATACAAGAAAATCATATGTCTATATAAACATAATAATTTGCTTAAATTGAAAAGAGTGAATGTATTTAAAGGAGCAAAAAATAAAGCCACCACATAATTGGAAAAATATAAAGAAACTAAATAAAACATATGACATTATTTATTGTTAGTTTCTTTGCATTGTAGATATATATATCTACATATATCTAGATATATAGATAGACATATAGATAGATTCATAGAGTATGTTATTGTTAGTTTCTTTGCATTGTGATTATATATATATATATATATATATACACACAGAGTATGTATTTACATGTAAGTGTGTGTGTATATATGTGCATTTTCCATTTTATTTCTTTCATATCTTGTCTTCTACTCAGTAAGTCAGCAAATACACAGATATAGACACACAGACACATACACACGTAGACACAGACACACAAAACAGGGGAATCTCAGTTGTCATAGAGATGAAAGAAAATATTGACATTATTTTCAATGAAAATTTACATTGTTACAGTATCTATTCTGTGAGAACAATTAATTATTTGATATCCAGACAATAATAGTATAAAAATGTGTAGTTTAATTTTTAGTATTTAATTGCAAAGAAAACAGCTATTATTTGATTAAAAATACATATAATAAATGACAGTGACTATTTTTCATGCTTTAATTTTTAAAAATTTTTTCTTTTATTTTTATTTATAATATAATCGCATCCCTTTGACTTTCCCTTTCCCATTTCAAATGCTGCCATATGCCCCTCCTTTCTCTCTTTTCCAATTTATCTCTATTTTTTTTTTCAGTGCTTGTTGCTACATATGTCCTTTCTAGTCATTTACTTCATGTTTTCAACAACTTACTGTGTTGGTTGCTTGTTTCACTGCCCCAACAAAACACATATTAATAACAATGTAAGGAAATTGGGCTAGGTTTTGTTTCATAGTTGAAGGGTAGAATCCATCATGTAAAAAAAATGTCATGAATACAGGCGCTAGAATCAACATGTCACTTTGTGTTAAAAATACCACAAATTTACCCTTCTTAACCTTACATCACAACACATTGCTTTAAAACTACAACCCTTCAATCCCTTACCTCATAAAGTAATTGCTAGGTCATATTGCAGAAAATATTGAGTCTAAGATAAAAAGCAATCTCCACAGTACTTAAAATTTTCATGCTGTAAATTTTAATCTCATATCACACTCTATGACATTTATATTAGTTTTTTAAAAATTACTGAATCAGAATCAAATTATAATTTGGGAAACAGTCAACTTAAAATTTTTCATTATATAAAATTCATTAAAGAAAATTTTAATATAGAGAGAACTATATTAAAGAACTATAGAGTTTCTTATAATAACAGGAAACTTAATAACATTTCAAATCTTCCAATCATCAGCAATGAAGGAATAATATATTTCTCAGCGTTTTCATAAATAAGCATCATACATAGGTTATAAAAAGTAGAGTCAAATAGCGAAAACTTGTTGCCAGTAGTAAAATGATGTTTTAAAGAATATACTCTCATTGAATCTAACATTTTAGGGATTATGTTACTTTATTTAAAATGTTTTCTTTGATAAGTTATCCAAAGCCAATTCCCTTTTCCCTATACTGGAGGTTTCTTTAATATATAATCATATTATGAATGGAAACCATGGAACTTTTTGAATGAAAAAGAGTGAGGAAAAGAGAGAGAACACCTTTAAAGAGCTAAAAACAAAACAACACAAAAAACAAAAGCAACAAAAAAATCTTCACAATGGCTGAAATATTAATTATAAAAATCAAGTAATAGGCTTTTTGTCAGCTTTCAACTGCAAGCCATATGAAGTAGTAGAAGGAAAGCTTGAATGGTCCGACTGCATCCTAGTACAGATAGGAATCACTTCTCTCCACTATGCACACATGGCTTACTTACCCTCCTGTGCATCAGTCTGTAGCTTTTGTTCACACCAAATACAATGTGTAACACCATGTCACAGTTCTTGTGTGCAAGTAACATTTATGTTGATAACTTAAAGTGATGCTCTAAACCCATAATATTGAATTATTTTTTAGTCATTATGTAGGCACCAAGTAATCTGCCATCCAAAAGAGAGAGAGAGAGAGAGAGAGAGAGAGAGAGAGAGAGAGAGAGAGAGAGAGGAGAGAGGGAAGGGTAAATACAGTGCAATGGACACTCCAAGAAAGAATGCACTGGTATGCCTTTTAACACAGTATACTGCCATGTATTTCCCATTGGATTATTAACCATGTTTTAAATTCTTATATTTGATTAATTAATTGTACTTTCTCATACTTGTGAATGTACAAGACACACAAAATATACAAAGAGTTGTTAAAGTCACTTTTACAAAAATAGATTTGCTTTTCAGTTTCTCTCTTAACCCAATTATCAAGCAAATAATTGCGGCTCTTTTATATTTGTTTAATAATAAGCAACACTACAATTAATTGGACAGTTAGTTTTCTATTCTTAACCCTATAAACTAATCTGATTTCTTCACAGTGTACATTCCCAGAGATACTTGCACTTTGTTGCTCTCCCTGTTCCTGCTCTCATGATGGCTCCTGGATCTCTCTTGTGGCTCAATCCCTCACCTCCTCCTCTAACTCCTCTTCCCCTGGCTGGCAGGCAGAAGCCCAGCCTTATACTCCCCCCTGCTCAGAGATGGCCTGGAACCTGCTTTATTGGGCTTATCAGGGGCCAATTAAGGAGCAGTGATTACATAACATTGAGACTCGCAGAGCAATGATTACAACCAGATTGGGAAGGGTGTACAGAAATCAGCATTTGAATTACATAATAACATTATGCCTACATAATATTCAATATCATTTATTGTTTCAAGCACTAAGGGGACAGGGCTTGATATGTGGACATGAAGAAAGCTTGATGGTTATGAATCTGGAAAAGAGAAGTCAGCATTGGCCCAGCGTCTCCTCATTGTCACTTATTTTTTTCCTTTTTTTTATTAATTTATTCTTGTTACATCTCAATGGTTATCCCATCCTTTGTATCTTCCCATTCTTCCCTCCCTCCCATTTTCCCCTTATTCCCCTCCCCTATGACTGTTCCTGAGGGGGATTACCTCCCCCTGTATATGCTCATAGGGTATCAAGTTTCTTCTTGGTAACCTGCTATCCTTCCTCTGAGTGCCACCAGGTCTCCCCCTCCAGGGGACATGGTCAAAGGTGAGGCACCAGAGTATGTGAGAAAGTCATATCCCACTCTCCACTCTACTGTGGAGAATGTTCTGCCCATTGGCTAGATCTGGGTAGGGGTTTAAAGTTTACGGCCTGTATTGTCCTTGGCTGGTGCCTTAGTTTGAGCGGGACCCCTGGGCCCAAATCTGCCTATCATAATGTTCTACCTTACACCCATCAGAATGGCTAAAATAAAAAATTCAAGAGACACCACATGCTGGCGAGGATGTGGGGAGAGAGGAACACTCCTTCATTGCTGGTGGGGATGGATGCAAACTAGTACAGCCACTTTGGAAATCTATCTGGTGCTATCTCAGAAAAATGGGAATAGGGCTTCCTCAAGACCCAGCTATTCCACTCCTTGGAATATACCCAGGAGATGCTCCAACACACAACAAGAAAATTTGCTCAACCATGTTCATAGCAGCCTTATTCATAATAGCCAGAACATGGAAACAGTAGAAGAATCAGTAGAAGAATGGATAAAGAAACTGTGGTACATATACACTATATACATATACACTATGGAATGCTATTCAGCTATTAAAAACAAGGAGTTCCCAAAATTTGTGGATAAATGGATTGAGCTAGAAATGATCATAATGAGTGAGTTAACCCAGAAGCAGAAAGACTCAAATTGTATATACTCACTTATATCTGCGTATTAGCCCAAGGGGCATGTCCCATGAAAGCCTTCACTTACCAGGAAACTGAGACAGAGGGGAGGACATTCTACTGGGACTCTAGATGAGAGAAACATGGGAGAATAGCAAAGTAGAAGGATCCAGAGGGTCCTAGAAACCTACAAGTAGCTCATTGTCACTTATAAAAAAGAGTTTTAAGAACCATAGGAAAAAGAGATTGGTAGCCTCCTGCTACCTCATACAGAATGTAGGCACACACCCATAGTCATATGCATTCACACCTTTATACACACACAGTAGACAAAGTTGAATGTTTGCCTTGATTATTTTATAAGCTTTTATGCCATCGTATGTTGATTCCCATTGTATCTTTTCTATGATAGAATACATTCTGGATTTAAAAGGTAATAATGGATTGCTTTCTTTTGTGCAACTGCTTGGAAAACTTTATTATTTCTTACCTAAGAAAGAAAACCAATTGATGTGATGAATGTGGTAAGCAATGTATTATATAGGAATGAATCTGTTCCATGTAGTTCAATTATTGAAAGCTGAATGATTTAATCAAATGACTGCATAAGAAATGGTCTTGAAGGTAAATGTCACACCTCAGAAAGACATTGTATCAGGTAGGTTAACTGAAAGCAGCCAGGCAAATAGTCCTTTTCTCTTCTCTTCTCTTCTCTTCTCTTCTCTTCTCTTCTCTTCTCTTCTCTTCTCTCCTCTTCTCCTCTTTTCTTTTCTTTTCTTTTCTCCTCTTTTCTTTTCTTTTCTTTTCTTTCCTGAGAGCCCTCTACTGGAAACACTATGGCCTTTTTAAGTGAGATAGACCTCAGTTAAAGCAAATACTATTTTATTGAATTTTTCCTTAAAATTCTAGGTCAGCACTTCTTCAACTGACAAAAGAATACATTTCAGTACATGCTTTTTCAGCACATAAAGATTGCCATTTCTTTGCAAATGTAATAAAGTTAAAATACATTTCTTGGAAGTTTATACACGTGTGTGTGTGTGTGTGTGTGTGTGTGTGTGTGTGTGTGTGTGTGCACGTGCATGTTGAAGAGAGGGGTTCTTTTCCTGGAGAATATTGTAGTCCTTACCAGAAAAACTGGCTCCTGAACTCAACATCCTCACTGAATGCTTCTGTTTCTGATTGAATATATTTATGGCAGTGGGAATTCTTCCTGCAATAAGAACTCCAGGGAAACCTGTGCAAAGAATGCATTGGCCAACAGCTGTACTGTGGCACTGAATGCACTTTCCCTGGGAATCTCATGAGGCTCTTCCTTTGTTTCCCATGCAATAATAGCTTGTTTTCATACCTATGAGACTGCTGGCTCTGGTTTTATAATTCCCAAATAGTATTCTGTCTCATTTATTTCTGTAGATAGTTATATCTTATTCCTTAGCTAACTTGAATGATGCCATGTTTTCAATAGATACTTGGCTTAGTCAGATTATGTTTATTCCTTGCCTCTGTTCCTCTGAAGCAAATTCAACTCCCAAACTATGTATAAATTCAAGAGTTCATATAGCAAGTAGGTTGAAATTGGATAAGTTTACCTCACAGACAGAAATAGAACCCGAGAAATGAGCATGGTGATTAAATTTAGAAGAGAGCAGGAGTGAGAGACACTACCTACCCCATGCATTCAGTACATCGTAATGTATTGGGATACTTGAAAATAACTAAATTACAAGTTTTAGAAAGGAAGAATATGCAATTATTACAAAATAAGATGTCAAAAATCCTACCAACTTAATTTGATGTAGCAAACTAAGTAGATTAAAAAAATAAAACCTTAAAAGTTTCAGGGTCACATGTGTGATATAGTGTCAAAAGAAAATAATCACTCTAGTTATAAAGTAATGTATAATATGTTAGATTTATCATTTTATAGAATAAGAACTTCAAATTTTACACCTACGAAAATCTTTGCATAATTATTGGATATGGTCAAATGATATTATGCCATTTATATTTAGATGATGTAATTAAATCATGGTTAAATTAAATAATAAATAATGATTCAGTCTTTTAGTTTCTTGAGTGTTCATTTACAGAGTCTGTACAGTGCTGTTAAGGATTCTGTTTCCCAAATCATATTGAAGATTTGATAATACTGTTCCAGCTCATAAAGCTGGGAAATGGGAGTAATGAACCAGAATGAGTCTCCTTTTAAAAGAAATGCATTTACTTGTATTTATTTACAGGTGTGTGTGTGTGTGTGTGTGTGTGTGTGTGTGTGTGTGTGTAAGCAGCATGTGAACATGTTCCTGTGGAGGCCAGAAAAGAGTATCAGATGTCCTGGAGATGGAGTCACCAGTGCTTGTGAGACAATGAAGATGGTTGAGGGATCAGGCACATCATCAGAAAGAGTAGCTACTGCTCATACCATGTGAGCATTTCTCCATCCCTTAGAATATATTTCTCTTAAAAGTACTCTATATCCATCATAACCCTAACATACGGCTTTTTATATTTACCCAAAACATTTTTAGTACTACTTAAAGTTAGTACTCCTGATCTGTATAAGTTTTTATAATTACAATGATTTTTTTGCATATTTCTGTACCCAGGTTCCAGACTCAAAATTGTATTTAATACCAGATAAGGAGCATCATTCAATTCATAAGAAATACTTAGATTTTGTTCTATTAGTATACCAAATTTTGAAGTGAAATTTTATATTCATATTATATAATTAGATTTCTAAATTGCAAAACTGTACATACTAGTAAAATTCTGCTTATGACCATAGGTCAAGAAAAAATAGAGTTGAGTGAGCACAGAATGAAAACAGAATTTATGGTCCCCTTTCTCTTTTAGTTGACCTTTTTTGCCAATTAGTCAAACTGATACAAAGCTAGTGTATTTTAACATTTTCTAAGTTATAGGGTATTAGTTATCCTCTAGAATCCTATTGCAGAAGTTTTCAGATCCTGTTTGAAGTTTATTAATAAAGACAGTCTCAGGCTGGGCTAGGCATTGGCTGGACATTCCCTCAGTCTCTGCTCTATCTTTATTCCTTCACATCTTGTAGGCAAGGCAAATTGTGGGTCCAAGTTTTTGTGGGTATGTTGGTGTTCCCCTCACTCTTCTAGGAGTCCTGTCTAGTTAGAGCATGTCCTCTCTAGTCTCTATGACCCCTGCTAGAGTCTGAGCTAGAGTCACCCCCATATCCTCCGGAAGCCTACCCTGTTCTAGGTATTCAATTTAGTCTGAAGGGTACAGGAGCTCCACAAGAAGAGCAACAGAGTCAACTAACCAGGGCCTAGAGGGCTTATGGAGACTGAACGAAGAAACAAAGATCATGCTTGCACTGGACCTAGGCCCCCTACACAGTTGTAGCTGGAGGGCAGTTCCGGCGTCATGTGGGTCCCTTGGTGAGGGGAGGAGGAGTGGTATTTGACATGAGCTTTGTTGTCTGCCTTTTCATCACTTCTCTCTGGCGTGGCTGTCTTGCCAGGCCGCAGGGGAAGAGGATGCACTCAGTCCTGATGAGACTTGATGTGCTGTGGTGGGTTGGGGGGAATCCCTTTTTCTGAGGAGTAGATGAGGGTTGATGGGGGATGACTGAGAGACGGTGGGACGGGGTGGAAAGGAGGGAGGAGGCTATAATCAGGATGTAACCTGAATAAATAAATTTATTAGTGTAAATAAATAACGACACAGAGATATTTATATAGTTTAAGGTCGTTTGCTTTTTGATGACACAATCTCATAGCCAGCTACTAACTCAATGAGACTTCTCCAGTACTCTGTCTCTCCACGTATTTCTGACTGTCTACCTCGCTGCTCCATTCTATCTCCCTTCCTCTGCATCTGCCTACATCTTTATCTTCTCGGACGTCCCACCAGCTCAGGATGATTAAAAAAACAAAAACAAAAACACATTCTTTACTCAACTAGTAGTCCGGGTTCCAGATGGCAGTTTGCCTTACACTTAAAGACCGGTGAGGAAGTGACATTTACATATCCTCTATCCATCAGCTGCATTAAGAACATACACTTTCAAAACCAGAAAATACAATATTTGTGGGTCACTCCAGCAGAGTTCTCAAACATTAGGTGAACAAACATTTATAAGTTTCCCAGGAAAGTCACAGAACAAGAAACAATGCAGGAGATCATTGCAGTTAGTAAAATATGGATGAAATTTTTAATAAATGTGTTAGCAAATTAAATGATTTTTGAAGACAATACCATTTACAGTCACTTTAAATTATTTGTCCTCTGACACTCTAGATGAGGAACGATATAGAAATTATGAAGCGATAATGATTATATCAGTAATGTAAAGAGCTACGAAGGAGTCCACAGTTCTTACTTCTTAAATCTCTCAAATAAATGGCAAAATGTCAGAGGAGAGGCCTAAATGTTCGGTGCAAATGGAATTGGTATTATAATCTATAATCATGGCAGACATTTTTGATGCATTACAATATAAAAGATTTCTGGCTGGCTATGGGTAAATTCCTTGATTATTGCAGAAGAATTGCTTTTGCTTATAAAATATACATTTTTAATGAGTACCTCATAAGGGCACTGGAAGAGAAATGCCATAATTATGGAAAAAGTTGTATGGTTAATAGGCAAAGAAATTACTGATTAATGATTAATTACATACCCTCTAATATGAACTAAATGTAAATGCTTAAGCGTTTCAATAATTAAAAATGAATTCTATAGACTGTAGCTATACAGTTATATATAATCACACGCTCTATATATATCCACTATAGTAATACAGAATGCTATATGTAAAGATAAATTAAAAGCTAAATTGTTGTATTTTAAGGATAGTATAAAATTTCATATTAGACACAAATAAAGTCATAATAAATATTATAGTATTTATAATAGGGATAATAATCTTTAGTAGAAAAGACTAATTGTTAAGTAAAAATATTTTTTATTTCTCTCACTCTAAACACACACTTGTGTGTGTGTATGTGTAAAAAGGTGATATAGAAGCAAAAACATTTTCACTTAACATAAAGTTTCTCTCTATATATGTATATATACATATATATATATTTAGATTATATATGCTATTTATGTTCTATGTAAATGTTTTAATTATTTGTGAAATGAAGCAATAAATGACATTAGTGAAAACAATTTTGTCTAATTAAAAGCTTCACTTCATTTCAGTTATATGTTTAAGAAGAGAAATGATGTGACTCTTTATCATGCAACTGTGATATTTTGTGTTTTTTGCTGCTATGCTTCTGTGGCCTTTTTGCTGCAAATCTACACATTCTGGAAATAAAAGTATGAATTAAATATTATACTGAATATCATCTGCAGTAAGCTGGGGTAATAAGTTAGCATTTCTTAAGGCTGACATTTAGATAGCCTCAGAGGAACGCTCCAAAATATTCAAGTGTGGATCAGAAAATGCATCTTAGAAAACTCAGGTTCCTCGGGAAAACAGTAATCTACTTATAGTGCTATTCATCCTTTTATCTACTCATAAAGTGAGAAATAAGACAAAGCTGCTGAGACTGCCAAGCTCTATTACTATAATTCCATTCCTTCAGTCATACAAGGCAAATGCAAACAAAACAAACAAACAAACAAACAAACAAAATAGCTAGGTTCTGTTAACTCCCTTTAAATCCTGAACAAGAACTTACCAAAACCAAGTTAAATTGGATCTGACCCAAATGTAACCAGTGTCACCTTTATCTTATGTCCTATGCTATGACGCCCTGAGATGATTTTAAGCCTATTCTTGTGCACTTTTATTAAAATGTATCTTTTGAATAAATAGACTATTATTCTTAAATAGTATTCTGTAGAATGTGTCCTATAAAAAAATCAATGAAGGGAAAACTTTAGTTAGAAGAGAAATGGAGTAAGTCTCTTATTAATCATTCAGAGAGCTGTAATTTTGCTATGCTACTAATGGACATAGTTCTGCTGGGTTCAACTGATGACTGCTTGGCCAAAGGTTACAGTGGGAGCTCTTGATCTTGCCAAATCAACAGGAGTTATGATGGGACAGTGGTGCTCATTTTACAAAAAGTAAATTGCTGATAATTTATTTTGAGAAGTTAAAGCAAAGCAATCAGTGTAACATACATCCCAAATTTAGATCTCTAGTGTGCAAGTAGTAATTATGAGACCATTAGAGTAAGCGATAAAGTTAAAAATCTAAAGGAAAACAGGTTTTTACAGTTCTAAACTCTTTTAATTTCATTTATCTTTATGTGCATGGTGTCCATGTAAGTGTGAGCCACACATGCGTGTATCTATATGAGGCGAGTAGGAGATATTTGATTCCTTAAAACTGGAGATACAGATTGTTTTGAATTATACGACATGGGTGTTGGGGGCTAAACACTGGTCCTCAGGAAGAGAAGCAAGTGGTTTTAACTGTTGAGCTATATACTCTTTTCTCCATTCTTATTTTCTTTTATATTGTACCACTGCATCATAGTTTATCAAAAGATCACTCTTTATTATATTCTGGTTCTATGTTGAGTAAACTGAGTTGTAAATATATTTTTCCCTGAGTTCTGGTTTCAGTTCGACGATATGAATTCATTCCTAATGTGTGTTTGTATGCCATTCCTGAGGAACTTGAAATTCACTCCTAACACTTTATATTAGATGCTAACCAACTAACAAGTAAATGAAGGTGGTGACTGATAATAGAATTTCAGTGAATAAACAGAAAGGAAGAAAATGAAAACAAAGCAAAACATAAAGATATCACCGAAATGTCTCTGCATCTGCAAGAGAGATGGTATCAGTATAAAGCTAGATCTGTACCACAGGACCACTGCCTTGACACAATGCCAGAGCAAAATAAGACATATACTCTTGCTACCTTGGTTTGTTTGCTGCAATGAAGGTGGACAATAGTGAAATGGTACCAGATGCACATAGTGTGAAGGCACACTCTCTAGAGCTGAGGGTGAAGCAAGGACACAAGTAGAAAAAGGAGGCTTCTTAACCTATAAATTCAGTAAGATTGAGGCACAATTCATGCTCCAGTTAGAATGTAAAAGGTCAACTAAATAATGTCCTTAACTGAAAAGATCAAAAGAATTACAAAATAGAGGCCTTTGGTTATATAGACATAATGTTTACCCTGCTTATGAACCATTGCAATTAAACATATTCCTAGGGAGAAAATAAATATCATCAAGTTACAAGAATATAAGGTATTCCTCTAAGATCATTCTTGAATATCTGTAAGTCTCATACATAATAGACAATTATGTTTTATATGTATTTAAAAGTTATGGAAATGACCTATTTGTAATTCATGTTCACAATAAGCCTCATTTATTCCTAGTTATAACATGCCATGGTCCGTTATACTCAGTTGAAATGTCATCATTCTTTTAATAATGTGGGTACATATTTCAAATGATACACTTTGCAAGTGTTTGCTTAGGTGATGCTAGACATGTTCTTAAATGAAGCGAAAGCTTAAAGCATTATAAAATAAGTGAAAATTATGTTGAAATTGTGTACTGAAGGACTTGTTTATGCACATTAGGCTATAGTCAGACTCCAGGATTTTAAGACTCTAAATTAACTGTAACTATTTGAAATGTTTAAATTATAGTGTTTGGATCAATTTATGTATCCTGAATGGACTTCTAGGGAATAATGTTGAACTGTATTTTCTGGTACTTTATAAAAATAACCTATGTTATTAGTTTTGATGTAGTTCAAGCAAATTTAAAAGGTTCACTTTGCAATTAATAAACTGGAAACCTAGTGTGATATCAATTTGACCTCAGAGTAAGGATGAGAAAGATTGAAGAACTATTTTATAGAAAGTAGTTTCTTGCTACTTCTATAGCAGAGATGACATTATAAAGAATTTCTTGCAATGCACAGTCGCCCTAAGACTTGCTTCTACTATAAATGGCAGGTGGAAGATTGGAAATGATACTGAACTGAGTTTTACATTTCCCGTGTCTCTTGGCCTTTGGCACTGTAGAGAAATGACATTCAAAATTTTCTGTACTGCTTTTCCACAGTAGCTGGCAAAATCCTGTTCTTACTTTGCCCTGACAATCTGTCAGAGCAGAATTAGTTTAAAATCCTCTTACCTTTCTTTTGATGCAAAATTGAGCACAAATTATATTATCCCCTGATGGTAGGACTTTAAGAAAAGTTTTCATTTTGACATATTAATATAAATACTCTAATGAAATTTAGGTGACAGAAAACAATTATTGTTTATTCATTGGTGGTCTACTTTATAGACGTGTTACTTTCCTAACTTAATCATAGTGGTATTCGACTACAGTTATGACATAACATGATAAAGTGATACCATTTAAAATACATCTCCTCATTCAAATGTAATTCTGAAATTGGAAAATATTATTGAATAGAAATTTTGGTGAAGGGTTATGGTAATTTAAGTGAAAACACTTATCAAGCTGACATTACAAAAGCTTTTAGTGGTCTATATGTAAAATGAAAGAAATAGATATTGAATACAGTAGGGTTTATGTAGTGCCTGAAATAATTATCAGAGCTAAAAGTCTATAAAAATATATTCACTTGGGAGCAGAGTGAGGGAGGCAGTGATATAATAAATCAGTTGAAAGAAATCTATAAATATTCCATAGTGTAAATGTACCACAGTTTCTTTATCCATTCTTCTACTGAGGGACACTTAGGCTGTTTCCAGATTCTGGCTATTGTGATTAAGGTTGCTAATTAGAATGCTAATCTATTCTAATCTGACACAAGAAAAGCAGTATTTAAAGCACAGGGCTACTACTAGAAGGCATGTGAGACACTTGGAGATGTTGACATTACTGGGAATATGTCTGATCAATTTTAAATTAATTAATTTTCTTTCTAACAATAATACTGAGCAGGTGTTTCAACTGAGCATCCGAATCTTCACATAATTTTATTTAAAATATTTATCTCAATGATGACTTCGCTGACTGATATGTAAATAAGTGACATCACTGAGTTTCAGACAATAGGCATAAGATAACCAACAGAAGATTAAAACATTGGTCAACAGTTACACTATGTGCTGAATCTTAAATTTTGAATGTCACTTCAAGGTTTAGGGTTTGAATACTCAGTCTTCTGAGTCTGTTACGTTACTAGACAGTGGTGAAAACTTCACATTAAATATCTGAAGTCTAGTGAAGGAAGTAAGGTCTTTAGAGATGGGGAGTCTATCTCCCCTTTTCCTCCCCCTGTTCCTCCTCCACCTTCTCTCTCTCTCTCTCTTTCTCTCTCTCTTTCTCTTTCTCTGTTTCTTGGCTACTATGAGGTGAATACTCTTCCTGATTTTCCCACTTTTCTGTACTGTAATACAAAATCAAGTGTTCTGTGCTATAACCAATGAGCCATGAGCCCAAATTAACCTTTACTTCCTATAAATTTGTTAGCTTTAGCATTTTGTTGTAATACAGAGATCTTCCACATCATATTCAAAATAGAATAGTGAGTATTAGAGAGATTTGATCTGAAATAATATTTTTTCTATATTTTTAGCCAGGAAAAGTCCAACAATGAACAGATCTCTGCTATAGACACCCATGATAATTCACAAACTATAGAAAGCAGCTACAAACACAAATGTTGATTTTAGTACTCTGCAGACCTTTTCTAAAGTATAATGGCAATTACATATACACAAAATTATGAAAATTTCAGTAATTAATTTAAGACAAGACAGAGTATACATGATACTCTGTATCAAGTTACTAAAATTTATTATGATATTTCATTGAAATTCACAACAATACATACATTCCATACTGGTTAGACATCTCATTTTAAAAATGTTAATTGTGTATGTAAATCATATTTTATTTATGCACATATCCATCTGTGGATAGTTGGTTGTTCCCTATTTTTAGATATTGAAAATAAAAGTTTTCTATTAACAAATAGAATTATATATTTTTAGTTACTAAAAGTAAATTTTCAATAATTAAGTTGTTATGCATACAATAATAAACAAAATGTAAAATAAAAACTGAAAAAAACCAATACTAAGGCAATTTTGTATGTGGATAAATATTTAATTAAGGAACAATTCCTGTATCTGAAAAGTATCAGACTGAATTCACACATTTTAAACCTAATAGTTTTGAAAAGAATCTCTTTAGAGATTTTACATTCTTGAGCAAATAAAACATAAACAGTTCTTTATGTTTCACTTTGTTTTGATAATAGCCAAGAAAGGCTCCTCTATATAACTGAGGTCCAGCTGAGAATAAGCTGCTAGAGATTATTTTTATAAACTAGTCATAGGTATAAAGAGAAATTTATTTCAGGCTTCATTAATTACCATTTATTACAAAATATCCAGGAAGAGTGAATTTAATATAAAATATAAACAAATTTCTTTACTTACCTCTCTTAGCAGTTCTTCCTGTGCTGGTGGTCTTATCAGATGGACATGGACAACGCCCTTCACATCTGACAGAGATCTGTTTTCCTAAGACACATGCCTGATAGTCCAGTTTGCACTGTATCAGAAAGAGAATATTAACTCAAATATATGTGGATTTAATTATATCAACAGAAAGTCAAAGAATGCTTAGCAGATTATGTATACATGGAATTTCATTATCTTCTTCACTTACATCTGTATTGCTAAGGGACATCCTACACACACTTTATAATTAACTGTTTCATAGACAAGACAATACTACAGTTGTTCACAGATTCATTTTGTGAATAGTCACTAAGGATTATAACAGCCCAGAAACTGTCAGATCATTCTTCCTCTTCTCTCTTCCATATATAATAACCAAGGTAACAGTACTCTTCTTTTATCTAATTCATGAGTTATTGTGACCCAGGCATTTTTTCCCACACCAGTTAACAGAAAACAACTGGAATTGAAAAAACACGACTAAAATATTACCACAAAATTGAGGGTTTTTTTTAAAGTGTAGTTTTGTTTTGACCTGCTTCAATTTTCTGTAGAAACATTAAGCATTATAAAATGTTAAGCTCATGTGTCTTACAATCCTTCTTAGGATAACATTTTATAGCTGCATATTTGACATGGTGAAAAAAAATTCTAATCTAACTCCATCTTTTTAGAGGTGATGATTATCTTCCTACACAAAGGAACTGTGTATGCTAATTTTGATTTAACATGATTTCTTTAGAAGTTGCGCCGATAATTTACTCAGAGCAAATTACATTAAAATTAAATAGGGTAGACGTTGTGGCTCCAATGTGAAATGCACCAGCAAATAATTGAATTCATCTGACATCAGGAAGCAATAAACTAATACAGTGCCTGATCATATCACTCCCATCCTTGCAATATTTCATCTTTGCATGTTGAGAAATTCTGTAGTGGATATAGAGAGTACTGAACTGTCCCTACAACAAGTGACTAAAAACTGGAATGTTTCACAGAAATCTGCTACTCCAAAGTGGCTCCTTCACTGGAATAAAAACTTCCAAAATTAATCCAATGTTTTAATAATTGGAACATTGATTTCATCATGAAAAATCACAATGGATTTAAAATGCCATAAAAATGTTTAGCATCTATTCTAAAGTAGAAATAAAAAGTTAATTACAAATGCTTTAATGAGAACCAGATTAGTTAATTTAATATTTTTTCTATAACTTCTTTCAAGTTACTTTACTGATGTAAGCTCTCTCTCTGCAGCCTATCAGTGGTTTTGGTTCTGTTTTGTTTTTAAAATAAGGAACTTGTAAATGTGGTGAATATTGGACTGCAGCACAATACAAAGATCGTTTGTTTAATGACATTTATTCCGCCCCATCTAAGGCTCAAGGAAGATTGTGAAATTGGGCATGGGCAGGATTAAGAACCATACAAAACAGTGGGATGACAGTCAGGTCTTCAGTTACGTACCCACTGGGGAGCCAAACAAGTATCAATGGATAGTTGAAAAGATAGTTTAAGCTCACTGATTCATTAAACAAAACATGATTCATAGAGAGGCGAGGGTGTTAGTAAGATAAATATGTGTTAGGACATGAAAGTAATCTGGATGCACTGTATACATGTATGAGGATGTCAAAACAAAATCAATTCATAAGTGATGTTTATTAGGGATGTGAATAAGATAGTTTCTAGAGAATTCATTTTTATTTTGGTAGATACTATAAAAAGTAATTTATATGAAATTTTACTTGAGTGTCCATGTATACATCATCTGTTAGCAAATTGTTTTAGTCATACTAACCACTAATCCATCAAATATCTCTTTAAATTTTATATAATTAGATTAAAAGGTATCTTTGCAAGACAGTCTTTTTCGTAATTGTAACAGTTTCTCCTTAAATGACCTACCTGAATGACCTGTTCTCAACACATTTCAGGAACTCTAGTTTAAAAACAGGACATTAGAAAATGAAAAAAAATCCCTCTTTTAAATGATTTCATCTGGGTCCACTGACTTCATTTCTAATTAACCATGTCAATTTACTTAATTAGCAAAGAGCTAAAATATTTATCAAGGTATAAATGAAACAAAATATCACACAAAGTACCTGCTCAGTAGTCCATAATTAGACAGATTGCAAATCACGGAGAGGAAGACATGATTGATGCAGTTCTGATTACAAACCTGAGTACTGGGTGTCAGAACATGGTCTAAGAATCGAGTTATATGTGGAGTTTTCTGACTGCTTATGGGAAAACTCCAAAAAATAGAAGACATGTGGCTTGTGTCCTCAGTTTCTTAAAAACATAGAGTTGTTCTTTGACTATGTCCTCCTGATCCTCCCAGGTGTATTTTGGGTAGGAGTGAGTTTACTTCAGCTGTTGTTATTCATGTACCTCTATGAACAAACATGTTTTTACCTTGTGTGTTTGGCTACTTTACTCAGCTGACTTCTTAACTCTCAGAGTACATGATGTATGATGTTCCGAATAATGTTGGTCATTGCACGAGACTTTAGTCTACCTCATTTTAGGGACCACTTTCCCAGGTTCTCTGCCAGCTGCAACTGTAACACTGAGAATGCTTAAGTTATGGCTACATTGACAAAAGCAAGGGCAGGAAAGGTTTCAGGTACTATTCACATGATAGTGATCTTACAGTCACTTATTTAATAATGAGATGAAAGAAGTAGAAAACATAATCCTATTATAAGCCTGGTCTGCAGTACGAGAGAACCAAATCATCTGGGTGCCTACACACTTGTTCAAGATAAGACCAACAGTTGGAGCAAAGGAAATGGCTTAGGGTAGAGGTTATAAATGAGAATAACTTCTCTTCTATTGCCTAGGAACAAATGGAGGTATTTTTGGCTAAGGGATGCTTAACTGCTTTTGACATCCACTAAGTGCACATCAAAATCTGCAGGCAGACACAGACAGAAGCAGGAGGGAGAAAGGAGACAAAACAGAGCCAGAAGTCAGGCAGTGAAAACTATGTGAAGAGTCAGAATGCTGGAGAAGTTGGCTTCATAGTAGCTAGCTGAAAGACTACCTCAGAAAAAAGCCAACAGCGTTAAACTATATAGATATCTCTGTGTCTCATTTAAATCTCAAGTGGGATCTGTGAAAACCCCACAATGTATAATTATCAGCAAACAAGAACAACTGCAATAATCTTTTCTTTATTGAAGCAATAGCAATTTATTATACTAAAACATAAACTGAGAAACATGGAAGAACAGGAATCACATTTCTGTTTCCATCTTTCTTGAGATAATATCTCTCTTTACAAAACCCAGCAACAACACTATGAATGCAATGAAACACACATAAGGAGGATTTCTCGCTCTCAGCTGGAACTAAGCCTTCCCCAGAAAATGTCCTCTACTGGTTCCTCTGTGCTGTGCTCTGGTGCTTCCCATGGAAACACAAATGGAAGAAACAAAGAACGGAAGCAACCTTAAATCCATCTATCCAACTGTGATATGTAATTAACACAGAAATATCACAACTGTGGTATCAAAAGCCAGAAAGGAAATATAGAAACAAGCACATTATAACCATCTTTATTATAATGGACACTGCTTTATCATTCCCTACTGTGATACCCTTTGAAAGAATAACACACATTATTTTAGGAAACTTTTTATGTATTCACCAAAATCTTTATGGACGGGAAGTTATTTTTACATTGCAAGAGTTTAGTGTGTTCCCTACTTAAGAAAGCATGTGGCCTATACCAAAGTGTGTATGTGACGTCAAATCCATGGATGGTCTGTGTAGCAGGTATAGGGAATACAAACTCACTATCACAAACCAGTGCCCTTGCATCTTGAGCTTTCAGACCCAGGGAAGGTCAGTTAGTTTCAATAAATGTAGACTTGTGGAAACCTTCCTAGGCTTATCTCAGTGTCTTACATTGGAATACTGCTCTTTGATGACATAACTTAAAACAGAGCTCAGGATTTTGGGGAATTGGAAAGAGTATGATGATGTGTTCTCACCTAAAATTAATAAAAAAATTTATTCAAGAGTTTAACTTGGAAGATAACCAACTTTTTCATAGTTTCCATATTTGAGGCTCCAACGATTGAAATAAGCCTTGAGCTCCAATGGCTGTTGACAATATTTATCATATAATGTTGCTACTCTATTTGGATACCTGATTTTGAGCCCACTATTGTGTTATTTGAGATTAATATGTTATGCATGGACTGTGAGGGCTTTTGAGATTCAATGATACTTTGTCTTTTATCAACAAATGTTCCCTATAGTGCAATGATCAGAAATGTATTTCCTGTACCCTCTATATTATCTATAAGTATCTAATGTAGTATATATTAGGATAATCTTTTAGAAAGCATGCTCTAAAGGATTTATGATTCTATCTTTCTCACCATATGGTTCACATAACTCAGTAAGACAACCTGGGCTTTAAGTCCTATCCTATAAACGTAGTATATATTCTGGGATAACTGGGTAACTAATGGAATACATAAGGCTCTATCTATCTATCTATCTATCTATCTATCTATCTATCTATCTATCCATCCATATCTCTCTGTTTGTCTATCTATCATCTATCTATGTATACATGTATCTATATCTCTCTGTATCTAGCTTCTATCTATCTATCATCTATCTATCTATCTATCTATCTATCTATCTATCTATCTATCATCTATCTACCATTTATATATCTATACATGTATATGTATGTGTGTGTATATATATGCATATGTGTGTAGGTGTGTCTGTGTGTATATGTATATATGTATACATACACACATATACACATATACATACACACAGACATACATACACACACAAATATTTATATGTGTTTGTGTTTGTTTGTGGACTATACTAATCTCATAAAAACAGAGTAGTTCAGAGTGGTCCTCCTCCAGCTGATATGGTTAAGTGCTCACTTAATTTGACAGTGATCTAGAGTGTTCTATGTAATGCTCTGTGCATATATGAAACATTTGGGTCCTATGTAACACTCTGGGGATATATTACACATTTACACATTCAGGGATTTTTTTGTCACTTCCTATACAGCAATTCCAGGCGTATGGGATGTTGTTAACTGTGAGTAGCACTAACACCCTTTGGAACAACAATAATATAAACTCAGCATCCCACCCATATGCAATTTACTGAGTGTTGTTCATGGAGGTCTAAGAAGAGAACAATGGACAGCTGATTATCTACAACTGTGCAGAGAGTGGAGACTGCCTGTGTCAAGAACTCTGGTGCGTATGAGTTGATGATTACTTCCTTTTACTGGAGAGAACCTTTGGGAACACAAAAAATTGGCAAGCAGGATGTCCTGAAAAGACCTGATGGGCTGTGGTCATATGATGGTGGAGGGTGTCTCCTCCTGTCAGAGGTTTAAGGGAGGGGAATACAATAGAAGTGGAAGGGAAAGTGGGGCTAGAAAATCCAAGCAAGAGGATAACAATTTGGATGTAATGTGAATAAATTATAATAAATTTTTTAAAAGATTGGGACATGCTTGGGCTCATTACACAATGATCGACAGTTTATTTGTGTTCATTGTTTAGTAGTTGATGATAGGAAAGAAAGAATTTCAGTTACTTTTGTTAAAGAGACAGTTATTTTGTGGTAACAGTATGTAAATGGAAAGTGTTTTTTATGTTTGAAAGAACTGAAGGATGAAGGGCAATTAATGGGCTTCTGACTTTCAAAGTAACTTCTGCATTTCTCCTCCTCAGTGAAGATTAACTTATAAGATACTATGAAAGGATTTTAAGTTCCTTACATTTAATCCACACCTATTTCAGTCATCCACTGTCTCAATTTGCCTAACCTTATAGAGAAGTCCATATGGGATCAGCCATGACTAGTTGACACCATTATATCTTTCTCTTCTTTACTATGAATCATTTTGGTGGCTAACATTGATGCTACTCTTTTGTTTGGGAAAAAATCAACCTGTTTAGCTAAATGGTCCTCAAGATATCACTCTAAACACAAGTAGGAGGGCCACGTGTTCTAACAGGATTGTAGCACCTACAATCTAACAGCAGTGTGGAGGCCCCATGAACTACTTTGTCAACATTTACAGGCTTCCTCTGTTGCATCTCACTAGCTCTAACTATACCATAAGTCCAGTGTTTCCAATAGGTACTAGTAGTTCTTGAAAGGAAATGAGGCAGTTATATCCTTTGCTATGGAATGTATAGCACCTTTAGACCTCAAAAGTGGCCTTTCAGACCCTCCAAGGCTTTATGAAACACTCACACTAATGAGGGAATCTATCTAAAGAGACCCTTGGGTTTATGATTTCCACATGGGAAATCTCAGATATGACATGTGAATCCCTTGTAGGAAGTCACTTTTTTTGGACAGGAAACAATCATTAAGAAAAGTTAATACAACATTGTCACTGATATTAGGTCCAATCACCAGTCACATTGCACTGGTTCTGGAAGACCTTTTGTTCATCTAGGATAGATTACCCAGATACTTTGGATGGCATAATTGTCCTAGATATTTCTTTTTAGAAAAGCCAAAGGAAAGTTAATGGAAAACCTACTTGGCCTTCTGAAGTAAGTTTTGATGGTTTATAGACTCTGTTTAGGTTGTTGAGTCTTTGGATTTGGAGAACTATAATAAAATGTATAATTTACTCCTTCAGTATATGTCAGTCAAATCCTTTTGTGATTTTTCTACTCTACAATGGATATTACTATAAGTTTATACAACTACTCTCCGGTTATAAGGTATAATTTTTGCAAGAAAATTTTCTATATTAATTTTAATGTTCATATCCCATAATACTATTCTTTATGAAGTATTATATGACTACATCATCATGCTTAAATTCATTGTAGCATTTTTTGTCTATATCATGTATATTTTATTCATAGTGATATCATATCTGGCTAACGCTGCTTATTATATTATATCATTTATTATATCATTTAACATCTCCATGCTTGAGATTATTCATTGAGTGATGATTTTAATGTATGTTGCATTCATTGTAACATTCTTTCTGTTTGTTTGTTCATTTTCCTTTCTGTTTTTTGTTTTTGTTTTTTATACAGGGTTTCTTTGTGTAACAGCACTGTCTGTCCCAGAACTCTCTCTTTAGACCAGGGTGACATCAACCTTACAGAGATCCACCTGTCTCTGCCCGAGTTGCTGGGATTGAAAGTTTGTGCCACCACACCCGGCTATTGTAATATTCTTATAGGGAATACATCGTTTCATAGAGACTTGATATATTAATTTTACACTAACATTTCAATTTAGAGCCTTGATGAATATCCATTAGCAATTTTAATATTATTCTGTTTGGATGCATGCATTACATCTCTTTGACAAAGGAAATGAGTTTTTCCAAATGAGCTGTCAGTGTATTGATTTTGAACTTCCTAAAGATATTTTGAATGCATCAGCTGGAATAATGCCTACAAGGTAGAATGCTGTGTACAACAGATATCTTTTAACTTGGCCTAACATTGTTTCTGATCCAGAGTATAAATTTTTGATGTGTTGGATCGTAAATGGCTTTTTCAGATCTTTCATATCTCCTCTCATTACTATAATGTTTTCTATAGGCTAGATTATGAATAATCAATACTAAAGACAAAACATTTGTGTGGTATCTGTTCACAGCAAATTCACCAACTGGTTCTTTTCCTGTTGATAGCACTTAGGTTAACTGTGTGTGTGAATTTTCACTGAGTTCTAACTGCAGTATTTTCTGCTTCTAGGTTTTAGGATAAAGGTTTAGTTAGCATCATTGGACAAAATGTTTAATTTTGTTTTAGAAACTAAAGTAAGAAAAAAATAGATCACTACCGTATATTATTGTTCAATTAACTTGGCATGATTAGTAAGGCTATCAAATAGAGTTTCTGCTCATTAACTAATATATTACTATTGTGATAACAGTAATCTGAGGAATGCATAATTTCTACCAGGATATAAAATGTTAAGAATTTGTGAAAAACTTGGTGCCTTATAAACTGTTTGTGAGTTTTTGTAAGACGAAGCTGTTCTATTAGGAATATAATGGTTCTATTATGGAAGGGACACTATAATTGCTGTAATTATAATTTTTCTGTAATATATTGAAGAAACATTACATAGACCATAGAATGATTCTATGATGACTACTGAATACTGATTTAACGTTATTCTACTCTTATGCAGTTTTTAAAATTTTCCCTTATCACATAAAATCCATAAAAATAACTGTATGCAATGATAAAACTTACTCAACAGTTTTTTTCCTAAATTTTAAGTTAAATAAAAATGTGAAAACAACACTCTACTATAAGGTTTAAGTAGAGTGACAGGCAAGAAAAACTAATAAAGGAATGAAAGCATAGGAAAAGAGGAATTTAATCTAAGTCAATAAGTAGAGAATAATTATACATGTAGGAAAATGAGAGACTCATAAAACATTTAGTACCTGAAATTTCCACTAAATGTATTTAACTATCAGTACAAATACAGGCTTTTCTTAATCAAAGGCAAAATACCTCCGTTTTATTCCGGACGCCGTCTTCCAAGAAACTACTATCTAAATAAATAAATGCATGCACACAAGATCACGCGAAAACAGTGGGGAAGGAGACTCATAAAAATGAGTGGTTCTATCCTGAGATACTTTAAATTATCTTGTTTGCCCCATTTTAATTGAAAATTTTATGAATTGAAAATTCTTCTCATAAAATTTTACAACTGTGATTCCACATATGCCGCTAGAGGTTAAACATAGGGTGTGTCGGATACTAAATCAATATAACTTGAAAAAACTTATTTCACAATTAGAATTCTTCCAAATATAAAGATTTATCTCACAGAACATATTTCAGTTACTTAACGTCCTCAAATTCTGAGTTCATTTTAAAACAAATGACGATACTTATTCATCTTTCTTTGTTATCCTCTCTATTCCCTTTCTCCTCCCACTGAAATCTTCTTTGTCTCATCAATCTCCTACTTTTGTGTCAGTAAACAATTTATTGGTTTTATTGTTGTGTTTCCTTTTGTTGTTTGTTCACATAGTTAAGTCCAAAGTCAAACTGAGACTGAATGAATCACTTCAAAGAAAAACCATCACATATGCCTTTCTGACTTTTGTTTTTTAACATAAAACAGTCTCAAATAAAATAAAAAAATACTGGGGAGAAAGAAAAAATTTTAAATAACAATACAATGGTTAAAACTTGTAATGGTTAGGTATCACAAACTGTCTATGTTTTACAGTACATGTACATCAATAACAATTAAAAAATAAGAAGTCAGTTGTGGAAAATAAATGTAAACAAATGTAAGAACAAAGTATAAAGCATATTATTTTAATATTACTACTTAGAATATTGTCACATGGAACATGGAGTAAATTCTTCTTTAAAGTTTGTGGTATTATATAACTTCAGATCCATAAACGTAGAAATCCAAAGGCAATCATATAAAGGAATACCATCATGTTTCTCATCTGTACCTGTACACTAAATGCAACTGCCTGTCTTGTGTCTATTCACAGTGTCTTATCCTGCCAATTTATGCAGCATCTCTTCAGCAGAAGTTGGGAGTTGTAGGATAAAATAGATACGATTTCTAGTTTCTTTCTCTACACACACACACACACACACACACACACACACACACACACACACCACAGTAAGAGACACATACAGACATCCACATGCACACACTTACATGCACACAGAGACACATAAATATAGAAAGAAAACATATGCATACACTCAAACACAAACACAAATGCACTAACGCTCTCTCTCTGATACACACACACACACACACACACACACACACACACACACATACACGCTCGTGCGCGCGCACATACACAATTTTGTAAGTAATGCCTGTTCCTAAGGAATTCACCACTGCTTAGTTCAAATTTCAAGTATGATATCATTAAATATAATAGAAAAGTGCTTGCAGACAAGCAACGTTTTCCTCATAGGATTTGTTTTATTGATGCCATGCTCAGTTGTAAAGCATCAATATTGTTTATTGATTTATTCTCACAGAAAAATGTGATGTTCAGTTTATATGAATTGATGGATTTACCATTTATGGTCTAACAAAGATGCTGTATTGGAGAATAATTCATAGTTCACAAAAAATGAAAATAAAAATTGCATTAGGTTGTGCCCGGAGTAAAGAAGCAGGGACCTTCATCTTTTCTGTCAGTTCCAAGAATGATTACCTCTCAGTCTCCTTTGACTGGAGTGATATTTTGATTTCTTCTGGCACTGCTAAATTTGAAAGAATTCAGAAACCATTGGCTTTTTTATTAGAAAAGGGAAGATTAAAGACACTTCTACAAAGGTCAATTACTTCCCTTGATAACAAAAAGGAGTCAATGTTGTGGGGATATGTTTTATGAAAATCACATATGCTCAAAATATTTTTCAAGTAAAACTACATTTGAATTGTTCTAATTTGTTCCTTCAGGATTTTTTTTTATTACTTTGTACATGCAACTTAAAAATGTTCTACTGGTGACTTTATTAAAATTCTTGTACTTCAGGGTTTGGACTTTAGTGTTATAAATATATTAATATGATTATAATTTATCAAAATGGCCATGTTTTATAAAAACATCACACATTTTATGTGTATGGTTGTTTTGCTGAGTGTATTTCTGTGCACCACTAACATGCCTACTGGGTGTAGAGACCAGGCAAGAGCATACTGTAACCTGGATCTGGATTTACATGCATTACAGATGTTTGTCACCCAGTATGTGGATGCCAGATATTAAACCCAGGTGCTCTAGAAGACAGTAAGTGCTCTCCACCACGAAGATCTCTCCCCAGGCTCAGCAAGTCTTACACTCTTAAATCACACTCTGAGTATGTAATTTTCCTAAAATCTTCTATTGGATACCGTGTGCAACCCCCCACCCCCTTTTTTTTTCCGAGACAGGGTTTCTCTGTGTAGCCTTGGCTGTCCTGGACTCGCTTTGTAGACTAGGCTCGCCTTGAACTCTGCCTCCCGAGTGCTGGGATTAAAGGCATGCGCCACCACATGCGGCTGCAACCCCCTTTCTTATCGCTTCCAGACATCAGCCCCTGCTCCCAATGTGATGACTTGTCTCAAATTAGGGTTTGTGAAGGAAACATCATTTACAATTTCATTTCTCTTTGCTACACTGATCACAATAAAGAAACATTAAGGGGGAGGTACTAATTACACAGTCTTAAGAGGAAACAGAGTAATTTAAGAGTAACAGAACCAGGGTGGGGATGCCTGAAAGTTATTGAAGCTATAGCACTGCAGTGTTCACTCTTTGCATACAGCGTCTATAAATCGAGAGCCAGCAAATAAGATCCCATGATTCTGGCCATCATTTGCTTTCTTCCTCTGCCTAGAAGACACAGGAAAAACAACGAACTGACCAACTATCACGTCACTCTCACTACAGTATTCTCTCGTCATGTGGTATTTTCACAATGGGATTTATAATTGTGAAATGCAAAAGGGCGTTTCAGGGAAATATTGCTCAGATGAAAGAGAGCTTATGATATTTCCCCAATGACAAAATATTCTGAAAGGAAACAAGTCTAGAATTAACTTCACAGTGAGAGAGAGAGAGAGAGAGAGAGAGAGAGAGAGAGAGAGAGAGAGAGGGGTATGAAACAAGCTGAGTCTGCCTTAAAGACATCATATATATAATGTACTAAAAACAAACAAACAAAACCCATAAATAATCATTTAAGGGTATGCTACCGTATTCATAATGTAAGAACTGTGTAATGTTCTGGTGAACTTAATGGAACACACTTTTGTAAAACAATAAAGTTGTGAATGAACATTGCAGAATGAACTATAACATTGGAAACCTCTTGCCCCATAATGAAAGAACACTCCTCAACTTCCAACATGAGCTAAGTTCTTAAACACTTCCAAATCTTTTAACCTTACATGGTGTCTAGGAATTCAGGATAATGAAGGAAAAAAGCGACGTTGATATAACAATGCTACCAAGTTTAGCTTTAATGTTAATCAAAAGTCTAAAATCAGTCTTATCACTATTACTTCCTGAACATCAGTGCTTCAAAAATGTTCTTGGAAACTTAAATGAGATGACATAGGAGACAAGGTTTGAGACTTTTAAAAAGAGTAATGGTGGTGACAAACTATAGTTGTTATTTCAGTTTGTTATTTCAGTTGTTATATTCAGCAGTAATTACTATTAATGCTTTTTCTGATGTTATCCGTAGGAAGGAAGGAAACATTGGGTTTCAAACTTAATGGCTCAGACTAATCAGGGCATTAGTATTTCATGGTTCAAAAGTTTTGATATAGGAGAAATAAATGTCCTCCAATATTCCAAACCAATGAGATCGTTAATATTAATTTAAAGTGAATAAAGAAATTACAAAAGAACCACACAGAGATATGGTTGATTGGCTTTAATTACTTATTTTATTAGTTACTGTTGTGTGGCTGAGTCCAAACGTCTGACAAAACTTCTGTAAGCTAGGTTTGGTTTGGCAGGATTTTGTGAAGAGAAGCATGCCACTGAGGCACGGGTGGGGGGAGGGGGAATGCCATCACAATGTAGACAGCAGGTTACCTCAGGAATACTATTCCCTCAGGGTGACTCCATCTCCTGAGATTCCGGAAGCTTCCAGAGCAGTATCAACAGATAGGGGTCACATGAGACTCCAGGGACCCATTATTTTCATTTTCAAGCCACAACAGAGAGAAACAGGCCTTATGTATATCATACTGAGTAAGCAGAGCTGCCCTCACCTGCGAAGAGTAGGTGTGTCCATCCGAACCACAAACGGGGCTGGCATAAGCCACAGGGCATTGCTTACAGGTGGGTGACAGGAGACCTCTCCACTGCTTATGGCTTCCTCCTACTTCTTTCATACTGTTAGGGGGGGAAAAAAAGACAAAAGGAAAAATAAAAACAGAAGAAAAATAAACGAAGGAAAGAAAACAGTACTTAGTGCATTTGAGTTTCAAAACTACATTTATATGAAGCTTCCTTTTCAGGACTGTCATAAAGACGCTTGACACTGAGTTAGAGTCTCTTCGACAGTGTGCTAATCTCTGCACAGTCTTCTTCCACAGGTCCTCAAATAAAGCAAGGTTGTGCTTCTTGGGAGTTCTGTTTTAATCACAGAGTGTGCGGTTTTATTTTTTTAATGGAAATTCTTTAATTTATAGTTGTGGAATGGATTGGTTGTTGTTGTTTTTAAGTTTATTTGTTTGTTGGTTTTTTTCCCCAGAAGTAGCACTTGCTACAAGCACAGGAGTCAGATCTCTAGAACTTTCTTCAAGCTTGCCCTTATTTTCTCTTACGAGTGGAGAAAAGAGACACCTGACTTAATGGTTGCCTAAAAAGGAGATAGCTTACTTTTAGAAGAAACACCTATAAAGAACCAAAGAATTATAGCAGCTAGCAGTATTTAAAGAACCAAATTACTAGATTTATTGACCACAATTTGCCCTCTCCCCCTTTGATTGCTGTGAAGTGTCTTAAAATGAACCCGTTAGACTTTGATCTAAAACAACTTGGGAAAATCCATTCTCTTTTTTTAATCATCACACAGATTTTTTTTTCCTCTTTCTGTTTACACTGTTCAATTACTCTGCCTATTTGTGGGAACCGTTTACACAGAAAAAGAAAAAGAATGACTAAGAAATACGAAGGACAGCAACTGGGAATCTATACAAAGACACTTAGAATTTGGAGTAAATCAATATTTGTTCACTGTATTTTTCTGTGCAGAAAACAATCTAATGCCTGCATGACAAGGAGAAAAAAAAAAGGTTGAGAAGAACATTGTACATACGTACTCCTTATAATTTTATACATTTAAGTTATTATTCTGTGAAAGTTACATTCTAGCAAACTCAAAGTTAGAAAGTATGGCATCAAGGCAATACTAAAAAATATCATAAATACTTCTATCATAGGAGAAGAATTTTAAGTTTTATATCTGATATTTAGCATTAAAAGCTCATATCTATCTATATCTACCTAAATATCTATTTATAATCTATCTGTCCTCTATCTCTGTTATGCTCTACCAACTTATCTATTTTCCTTCCTTCTCTCTCTCCCTTATTCCTTTGTTCCTTTCCTTCTCTCTCTTTTCCCCTTCTATCTCGTTCTTACCCCATCATTTCTCTTTTCTTTTCACAAATCTTTCCCATACAGATCATTATAGCGGCTACAAGAATTTCAAATATGTTATCTTCATTTCTGATATATAAATTATACCTAATGCTCACATTATAATCTTACTTGACTGCAGAGATTGCCAGAACCCCACTATTTGCAAAGTTCCCATTATTTTATTTTATATATTTTAATTCTGACAAGATAATGGGATCAAGATATTGATATGAATTAAAATAATGCCTGAAAACCTTAGTGCAGTGCTCTAATACCCATAATGACTTAGTTGAGGAAGGCTTAGCTAACAGAGCCAGGAACTTTAGTTTACAGGATGGACAGATTATAGATCCTGTATATCTCTCTCAGTATGAAGTGCTTCACTTTTTCAAGTCTATGTGATAGCTCTGTACAATGTGGAATACAATTTTTGCCTTCTCTGAGTCTGGGTTTATGCGTGCATGTGTGTTTTCACTTGTGGAAGGTGCATCTGTGTGTGTGTCTGTGTATGTGTGTATGTATGCACCTTCCTGTGTGTGTTCACTTGTGATGATGCATGTCTCTGTGTATTCACCTGCTTAAAGTACATGACTGTGTGTGTCCCCATGTGTGTATTCATTTGTGCGAGTGTGTGTCTCTGTGTATGCTTGTGTATGTATGTGTGGTTACCTGTGAAGATGTATGGCTGTATGCGTGTTTGTGTGTATATATTTGCTCACCTCTGAATGTTATTTGTGCATGCATGCGTGCGTGTGCATGTGCGTGTGTGTGTGTGTGTATGTGTGTGTGTGTGTTAGTGAGTGTTCAATTGTAAGGGTACATCTGGAAATTAGAGGTTGGCTTTGAGAGGGTTATCTCAGATGCTTCATCTTATAGTCTTTTGAGAAAGAAAATTTTCCTGAACCTCTGTATCTTAGCATTCTGGCTACAGAGTACCTGGACACCCAGCCTCAGAAATTCACTTAGTGTAGGGGCTACAGGTGCATAAAAAGACATCTGGGTTTTGTGGTGGTGCTGGCATTCCAAAATTAGGTCCTTATGTTTGCACATCAGGCACCTACCTCTGTTCTGGAAGTTTTGGTTTATGATATATAAACATGTTTTTGTTTTAATCATAGGTATAGGATTTTGTTTTAATCCTAGGTATGTTGACAGCTGATAGTTGCCTCTTGAGAGGACATTTGATGTTTGTCAGCTGTGAACTACCTCAAGTGGGAGCCTGGTCTTTGTCAGTGACCATTAAAGACAGACCCAAACAGATCCTGGGGACTCAAAGAAAGAAGAAGGCTGCTGTTAGCTTTCCCTTGGTGCTCGTTGTTGTTGATTCAGTTTGATGAGAAGAAATTGGAGATATCCTGAAACAAATATTTGACTTGTCCTAACAAACCTGAGGACCCTGAGCAGTAGGAAGAGGCTAAGAAAAACTATACCCATCTCCCCACTAACCTTCTTTCTCTCCAACCTGGTGTTGGGGTATTGGAAGAGATTGGGGATGAGTATTTATTTAGAAAGAGATTTTAGGAACCCAAAAGAAAAATATATATTTTAAAAATATTCCAACATTGTATAACTCTGAAAATATTTAAAAGTATTTTTCCACAGCAACTCTGAGATACCTGCCATTAGAAAAGGCAACTTTCAATGAATGTTTTTTTTTCTTTTGAAAATTTAAGTTAAAAAACTTTATTTGCTTTCTAATGGAAGTCTCTACATGACCACATCCTTTTCCCAAAAGAGCAAAGATATATGTTTATGCAACCAGGGAAATAAAGTGTTCAATGTTAATACATTATGTTACAAATTTTCTTTCTAACTCTCACTATGCAAAGCAATATGTCAGTTCTATGCCAATGCTAGTGTCTAATTGCTGCAAAATCACAAAAAGAAGGAAGAGTTTTAGTCCAGCCAGAATCCCTCTCCTATGGAGCCCGGACACATGTGAAGAGAGAGGAATCTGTTAGGTTAAGTAGCATCAGGTTCTCATTTCTCCCTTGGTGTCTTTTGTTCTCCACTGTTTGGTATACGTTACCGGGAAAGGCCTCCTACCAAGTCTCAGCCATCATCTTCTCTTTCTATTAATCCAATATTCCTTTCTCCAATCAAATTTTATTTAGCTTTCTGTTTAGCAAGCGTTCTGTGCGTTTTAAATATACTTTGAAGCAAATACCCATATTTTGCGATTTACATAACACTTGGAAAAACGTTAACTGATGTTTCCAAGATGATTACTACTGAAAAAAATTTCATCTCCACTTTACTTGCTTAATATATGATCACACCATCAATCATTTGCGATGAGTTCCTGATACCTTCTTGGGTCTTAGTTTGTCCATTTACAAAATTCTAGGCTTCATCACCATGGTTCACTTCATCTTAAACAATCTAAGAGGATATGTTTTTTTCTTCTTTAAAATATATTTTATTAATTTATTCATATTACATCTCAACTGTTATCCCATCCCTTGTTTCCTCTCATTCCTCCCTCCCTCCCATTTTCCCCTTACTCCCCTTCCCTATGACTGTGAATTACATGATGATATTAAAAAATTAGAAGCATTGATAGCTCATACTGGTCATGTCCTATGATTTTAGAATTTCACAGTGTTTCCCAGTAAAACTAATATAGGTTTGGATGACAATGAATGAGTCTAGATTTTGCTACAATGTTTCAGTTAGAAATATAACTCATCTGAAGGTAGCCAGTGACAGATACGAAATGGTAACTAATAAAAATGGAAGGCAAAATATGTTCACTTTAAAGAGGAGTAATTTTGTTTTAAAAAAAAATTACCAAGAAACAGGTAACAATTTGTATTAGTGTCAAAAAACACTGTGAAAATAATCATAAAAGAATAAAGTGCAAATGAAAAATATTTTCTGAGACCTAAATTCTTGACTCAGATTTCAGTGCTTGAACATTCTCAGTTCTGGAAAAATACAAATGCAAATGCCAAGATATATATATTAGCGCCTGATAGCACAGGTCAAGCATTTGTAATTGGTTCTTCACTTCACAGGTGCATTTGCATCTTTATGCAGCAATACTATTTTTACAACAAACACAGAACAGGAAAATAATCTGATAAGTCAGCATTATTTTGGATATTTTATTCTGTTAATTCTCAAACAAGGGTACCTTGATGTACTTCTTGTCCATGCAGTAGATACACCAAACATTTTATTTTCCTCATAAATGTATTTTTATAATCTTCCAAAATGAAGAGACATTCTTTTACCAGACTTGCCTATCAAGAGACATTCCCGCTTTGACTACCATACACCTTTCGAGAGCAGAGCTGTCTTCATGACTTTATTTAAGTAGTAGCTTCTGTAACTGCAAAAAGTTTTATAAACTACGATCCAAAATTTGCATAAATTTGTCATAACATATTTCATAATTAATAGTACCATATAATGTCATCTGCCCTCTTACTAGATGCTGGACATAATCTTTTTATTTTGTATGTCAGTAATTTGAACAATGAAAAAAAGTAATTTTAACAAAACTAATTATTTCTAAGGTTGCTATAAGAAACCAACTATATGATAAATAAATGAAGTATAAATGATAAGTAAGTTAGAATAAAATATTCTTCTAAAGAAATTAAAAATAAAGCTGCCTATTGACTTGTATATCTGGCTTGCTCAGATTCCTTTCTTATGCATCCTGTACCAATTACTCAGAAAGGCACCACCCACAGTTACCTTGGCCTGTCTATCATTTAATACTCAAAAATGCCCCACAGAAAAACCCACAGGCTAATTGGAGGCTAACATTCCTCAATTGGGATTTTGTCTTCATACTTTCATGTAGGTTTGCCTCAAGGTGACAAAACCTATGACAGTGCTTTTGTAAACTATAGCTGGACACAAATATATTTCCAGAAGATCAAATGGGAAAATAATAGAAATGTATGATTTTATGTATGACAATCATTTAACTAATTAATCATCACAGAGTTCTAGTCTTCTGAATAATTATCAGAATGTTATTTTTGTTTTGATGAAAGTAATTATTACAGTGCAAATATTGAATTACAAAGTGAATCACTCCTAGAATTTTAATATATATATATATAATTATAGATATAATTTTGTTGTGTCTATATAGTATACATTATTCTTCAAAGTATAGGGCTAAAGAGAGAAAAATACACAGGTTAATTATTTAATGTTTTGGTTGCTTATGAAGTTACATTTGAAATAAAATATTTTCCTCTGCAGTTTATTATTGTAATCTTCCTATTATACCTGTTAATATAACATTTAAATGTTAAGAAAAATCACTCTAACTTGATACCCTATAAGCATATACAGGGGGAGGAAGTCCCCCTCAGTCACAGTCATAGGGTAAGGGAGTAAGGTGAAAATGGGAGGGAGGGAGGAATGGGAGGATACAAGGGATGGGATAACCATTGAGATATAATATGAATAAATTAATAAAATTAAATTAAATTAAAAAAAGAAAAATCACTCTGTAAATCTTCATTCATGACATACTAAGAATAGCATCTAATAAAATTTCAAGGGGTTCTGTAGCCAACAAGAAGCATTGTCTATGCTTAGACATTCACGTCTCAGCCAGTCTCAGAGCTGTTCCCATATAATGGGGTTAACAATATAAGTTACCTGCTTGTTCTGCCGTTTAAATTCTTTACATCCCAATAACATCCCCCTCCCAATCCCCCCTCCCTCCTTCATACCCTCTTCCTCCTTCACCTAGTTCTCAGAAAGGGGAGTCCTCCTCCCCTAAGGTCTGACCCCATCATATTATATCTCATCTCTACTACCTGTAGCCTCTTCCTCTGTAGCCTGGCAAGGCTGCCTTGCCAGGGGGGAGTGATAAAAGTTCAGTGGCTAGAGTACATGTCTGAAGTAGTCCCTACTCTCCACATGGTGGGGCCCATAAGGGATACTGGGCTACTACCTCTGAGCAGAGCTAGTCTATTTTTATCACAAGATTATACATCTTAGGCACAACATACAGATATGATTATATAGAAAGATAAGGTAAAATAGTTGGACAAGGTCTTCAAAAACTGAGAGACATACAGAATATGGCATTTAAATGTTTTTTTTATTATTTTAAAGATTCACTGAAAATGAGGCAGATTAAATCCTGGCAAGATCCAGCCTACCTCAAAGAGGATGATGAGCATCAAAGAACCTCCTTATGGAGATGGCTTCAAATGTCACAAACAGGCCACTGGGCAAAATGGTCTTGTTTCTACCACAGACAGAATTCTGCCTAAAAAAAAGGGCAAGCTTGGATGCAGGCAGAGTTGAAGGCCAAACTCTGCCAAGACAGGGTAAGCAAGTCCTCAATAGTTCCTGCCTCCCAAATATGTCTGTCAGATATATTGGGCCAGAAGGCTGAAGATGATTCTCCAATGCTTTAGTTATGGGTGACTGTTCAGGCAGCAAACTGCTCTTTCATCTTATGTGGGAAGTTGCTAACTTGCACTCCCAGTATACTCAGGGAATCAATTGTATTCCTTGTCAAGTTTCTAATGGGGTTGAAGACCAGATAGTTTAGTCTTACAATTAAGCTTAGTTGTTTATAGATTAAGATATTTTTAGGGATAGATAGATGTTTTAATCCGATAATGATGAGATATGTTAGATGTTGATTTACATTAAGAATTTTAGATGCACCAAGATAGGAAAGATGTTTCCTACAAGGCTATCAAATACAGAAAACCAAAATGCTAAGAAGCATTTACATAATTCTTGATTATGTCATGGTTCTTCTTGCTATAGGTAGTTTATTGTATATATGTGTAATAATATAAATGTATATGTAAAAATAAAAAATGTTTAATTAAAAAAAAAGAAGAATCACTCTGATAATGAGATGTATCTATAATACATCAGTTCTATTGTAGGGATAATACGATGAGCTTTAATCTATACTCTGACTTTTACTAAAAGAAACCGCTACCCAGATCTAGCCAATGGTTAGAACATTCTCCACAGTAGAGTGGAGAGTGGGATATTACTTTCTCACATACTCTGGTGACTCACCTTTGACTATGTCCCCTGGAGGGGGAGACCTGGTGGCACTCAGAGGAAGGACAGCAGGTTACCAAGAAGAGACTTGATACCCTATGAACATATACAGGGGGAGGTAATCCCCCTCAGGAACAGTCATAGGGGAGGGGAATAAGGGGAAAATGGGAGGGAGAGAAGAATGGGAGGATACAAGGGACAGGATAACTATTGAGATGTAACAAGAATAAATTAATCATAAAAGGAAAAAAAGAAACAAATAAAACAAACAAACAAATAAAAACTCTCACAAAACTGCCCCTTGTGCAGATGAGATGGCTGTCATTAAGAGTATATATGGCTATCAAACAAGTTCAGAGTTCAGTTCCGTCCATCCATATGAGTGGCTTGCATCTTTTAAACTTCTACTCTATAGGATCTGATGCCCTCTTCTGGCCTCCTTGGGACTATATTCATCTTACACACACACCGCACACACACCACACACACACACACATGCTCATATATGTAAAGAATTATAAAAAAAATAAACTTAGTTGTTTAATAAAGTCTGTTACCAGCATGTAATGTGTAGAGAAAATGCCTTCCTAATTAAACTTACAATTTATAATAAGCAGCACAAATAATACTTTCTATTGATTAACAGTAGGAAAATATATTTAATTAAGAAAAGCATCTCATAGTTTGAGCAGGACCCCTGGGCCCAGATCTGCCCATCATAATGTTCAAACTATGGCACCAGCCAAGGACAATATATGCAGTAAATTTTGAACCCTTACACAGATCTAGCCAATGGACAGGCCATTTTCCACAGTTGAGTGGAGAGTGGGGCTGACTTTCACAGGAACTCTGGTGCCCCATATTTGACCATGTCCCCTTGATGGAGAGGCCTGGTGGCACTCAGAGAAAGGATAGCAGGCTACCAAGAAGAGACTTGATACCCTATGAGCATATACAGCGGGAGGAAATCCCCCTCAGTCACAGTCATAGGGGAGGGGAGTAAAGGGGAAAATGGGAGGGAGAGAGGAATGGGAAGATACAAGGGATGGGATAACAATTTAGATGTAATATTAATAAATTAATAAAATATATTTAAAAAATAAAAGTATCTCAGTTTCATTTAGATTATGTGTATATTTGTATCTGATCTCAGGCTATGAGAATTTTCACAAAGGCTAAATTTTTATATTAAACAAGCATTAAGGACTTTTCAGTTTTCTGTGACAGTGGATGTTCTCAAGCAAAGTGACTCTTCAGACACTGTTCATAGTTGATGCTCAAATAGTTTTATAGTGACAGTGGTAAGGATATATATATGTGTGTGTGTGTGTGTGTGTGTGTGTGTGTGTGTACAAACGTGTAGCTTTAACAACAAAGGAGTTTCTACATATAGAAAAAGATATATGTATTTGAAAATAATATTGTAGATATGCATCTTAAAAAGAAAAAGAAACAAAACAAACAAAAATCTGCTTCTCTGCTTCAAAGAAAATGATTAACAGTACTGTATTTCCAAAATACATAAGAAAATATTCCATTTGAGCATTCGAAGCATATTTTACACTTCAAACTCTACCTTGATTGTGACAAATACTTTTGATTTTTTTTTTCATTTACACACAGAAGAAACTCTTTTAGCTGCTTTTCAAGAAACAGGCCTGACAGCTTTGGCAGGAGCAGGCAGGATGTAATTGCTGCATCTTATTTAAGAAAACAGCCATTAAAGGCCAGACAAAGTTCAGAGAAGAAAAACATAGCTTTGCTTTCATGTAGTATCTTCACAGAAGTCATAATTATTTGGTTCTCCCTTCTTCTTGCTTCATTCAAAATGGAAGTTTCAACAAACACAAAGTAAAAAAGCTACCACATTTTTATTTTCTTGATATATACCCTGATATAAAGGATTAAAAGAAACCATAAAGCCTCCAGTATGTTTCAAGCTTTAACATAATTAATATAATTAAAAGGAAAACTGTATTTTTACCTCCATGAGATAGTATTTATCACGTCTCCTGAGGAAATGTGATATTCCTGAGCTATTCAAGCTTGTGCCCTTGTTACTTTGCAGTAAGTGTTGAGGCAGATCTGTTAGACACAGGATTCTTTAAGAAATAATATCCCTCAAGATACAATTTCTCCTAGGATAAATGCTTTCAGAAAGCCTTTCAAACATGATTTAATCACTATTTTATCATCAACCATTGCAAAAACTTCTCACTTGCCAATGCATATTAATTACCTCTCAAATTACAAAACAAATTACTTCATAGGATTGTTTCACAGATGAGCAAAAACTTCATGTTTTAAATTGAATAGAGCAGAATGAAGACATCATTGAATGCACGGAGCTAAGTATTTGTTTGTGGACAAATAGGTCAGGAATGAGGCATTGCTATGCAGAGGAAGAAAAGGAGTCTACCTGAGCCTTGACTGAACAAGTGCTCGTCTCTGAGGTCCAACTGTTAATGCTGTTTTCTTCTGTAGAGTATATTCTCACTCTACAAGCAAGCGTCACACATTTATCCCTACTACAGGGTCACTGGTAGCCAGCATGTAACTTAAGTTTGTGTATTCCATTAGTTCTATTATGAAAATTTTACTCATAATCTTACTATTCACCAAAACTATATTCAGCTGAATTTCCCTTGACATATGCTCAGTACTTGTACATGTCTCCGAACATCATATTCACTCCTTCATTTATCCTGTGTCTGAATTTAGTGATGGTAGAGCCACTAAAATGGGAGGGCACTTTCTTCCAGCCTAAAAATATCTGTACCCTCATCAATGGAATCTCTCCCTTCACATGCCTGCAGAGAGCAGCTGCGCAGTAAAAGATGCCACTACATTCACAGTTATATACAAACTTTACATAGCCATAGCATCCTCTGGAGTACCCAGACCATTTTGACATGGCTCACATTGGTCTAATCATATTCTTCTTGATGTCCGTGTACTGAGATCACACTTGCAAAAATAGAACTTGAGATTCTTGAGATTGCCGAGACATGGGGAGTTCTGTGAGTTTGGAGCCAGCCTTGTGTGCAGAGCAAGTTCTAGGGTAGCAGGGGCTACACAGAGAAACACTGTCTCAAAAAAAAATCAAATAAAAAGAACAAAGGAAAGAAAGAATAAAAGGAAGAAAGAAAGAAAGTAGAGGCATGATCAGCAGTGAAATTTGGGATGCAGTGACAGTCCACCAGTCCACTGTTCTGCACAACCAAGCACAAGGGCTTTGCATAAACAACTCCCAGTACCTGTAGCTTTCTACTTTTTTTCTCCTCACATTCTTTGAAACTCTCAGCATAGCTTTGCACTACTCTGGATTTTTTTTTTATTGGCTCTATTATTTTTAAGATAATGTAAATGTATTCATGTTATCCCTCCATTCGCCACTTCAGAACTCTCAAGGTTAGGTATTCGTGGTACAGGTGTGTAGCGTACACGACAATGAAGTCACTGTCTTCATGGATAAAGGGCTACCTACAGGGGGAGTTATCTTCCAACTCTAAACGCTGTGGCTTGAAAGCAGAGGCTGGAGGCGATGAGGATGACTGCATTCATGTCTGCTGCATCCAGCAGTAGTGACTACTGAGGAAAAAGCTGAAAGGCGGTGGTAAGTAGACTTTATCTTTTGGGTAATAAAAAAAATATGGATTCTGCAACATAAAAGGTTAATATGAGAAAATTAATTGTAAAATGCCAATAATATACATCAGAATACATGGTCCATAAGCTTTGCTGTCTGAACTATTCACTTGCCTGTTTACGTCTTTTACTGAGTGACCTTGCCCCAAACCATTTACATACTCCTGTTCCTCAAACGCAATATCTTATTTAATTTAATCACAAGCCAGGAACTTTTTCCAATGTGTACAATATTATACTGTTAAAACAGCATTTAATAAATATAGTTGAATAAATAAGGAAATGAGTTAAGAAAATAAGCTAGAAGAAGGCAAAAAGAGGCAGGGTTATGTAATTTAACACAGGCTCCCTTGGCTAAAATGCTACTGGTCACATCTATCTTCCTACCTACATACTCACTTAAGAAGAAATCGTTTTCATACCTCATATTTCCCTTCTCTAGTAACATTTTCATAAATGGTTTGTGAATTAATCACTTGATGAATGCCATTAGTTTTAAAATTAAAAAGTGGTTAATTAAAATAGAATAAAAATAAAAAACTTGGCTCTGAATTAAAATGAATTTTAGTTTGCCTAACAATTACTTTAACACAAAGCCTAAAGGAATATGACTAAACATCTTACATAATTTCCTACAGAAGCTTCAATCAATCAAAGGCTCTTTTCAGCCTTGTGTTTCAGAATTTTTAACATACTTTTCATTATTCACTTGCAAGCAAGTATTCAGGAAATTAAAATTTTTGTCTTCAAACTATAAGAGGAGTGATTTATATACGTTTCTTTGCAATGATGCTTTAATTATTTGAAGAACAATGCGAATATGACACGTTTTTCTTTTTGCAGGAGATACTTTTGTGACAATAAGACTCCTATAATCTAGCATCATATGCTAATTTTCTTTGGTAAAATACCACCATGGATCGTGCAGTCTGTCAATAATCTTGTTCTCATTATCCCCTCTTTCTGATTCTCATGTCTGTGTCTGTCTGTCTCATCTGTGTGTGTGTGTGTGTGTGTGTGTGTGTGTGTGTGTGTGTGTTGGTGTCTGTGTATGTGCACATGTGTGCTTGTGTGTGTCTGTCTGTCTGTTTGTATTGTGTAAATTTACCTGGAAGCCATAAAATAGAATATTATTCAAGAGTTTTCAGCTCCCTCACCAAGAATATTCACATCCCGCAAGTGAGAAAAATGTGATATTAGCTTATCATGTTTAGTGTTTATGTTGCAGAAACAAACAAACAAAACTTCATACAAGTGGAATTTAGAAAGAGGATATGTATTCCCCAGTGAATGGGACTCCCAAAGATTAAACTAACCTGACATAGACAGGATATATATCTATATATCTATATCTATAATGTTTTCTTACACAGAAGGCAAGATCAGTTGAATAACTTAATTGATTGCAAGTCCACTAAGAGTTAATTTTAGGGGCTGGAAAGTTGGCTCAGAGGGGAAGAGCATTGACTGCTCTTTCAGAGGTCCTGTCTTCAATTCTCAGCAACACATGGTGGCTCAGAACCATCTATAATGTGACCTGATGCCCTCTTCTCACATACAGGTCTACATATAGGCAGAGCACTGTATACATAATAAATAAATCTTTAAAAAAGAGAATTTGATATTAAATAGTAGCACCCCAAAGCTCTCCTGATCACTTGTACCTTGTTTTGTTTAACATGAATACTTTGGTAATATAGTATTTAGGGCTATCTAGGCTCTGGCTTACCTTATCTTGATATTTTGACCTTACTTGTATAATTTTTAGGTGTGGTAGTTCAAGTTACTTTTGAATGCCCAGGTTTAAATATGTGTTAAGTGAAGTGCTCCCCAGTACATCTGTTGAAGAGCTGACATGACCGTTGATGCTGAATGGGGATTGGATCCTTAGGACACTATCTTAATGGACAGCATTACTACTGATGACTTCATAACTACATGTGATGCTAAGAAGTGGGTGTGGCTGGAGGGAGAAAGTACCTGGGGGCTTGGCTTCTAAAAGCTGTCTTCCAATGTGCCTGATTCCTTTTCTGCTTTTACAGCAGCCATGATTTAATCATCTCTTCTCTATTATACATCCTTACCTCGACATTCTGTCTTGCTTCAAGCCCAAAGCCATGAATCCAAGAAAGCATGAATTATTCTAAAACCATAAGCCAATAAAATATTTCCCAATTAAGTTGCTTTTAATCAAATATTTTGTCAACAAAAAATATGTTAATAAGACTTCCTTTTTCATGCTGCAGGGTGGAATAATGATGCATATCTTTATAGTTATTTGACTTTATACATATACAGATTAATTGTTTATGTTTATTTAGTATAATTATTTCTTGACAATAGACTAAGTTAAACATCCAGTTCATTTTTCATCTTCCAGAGTGAACTTGATTAGTGTGGGGGGTGCAGAGTGTAGGGACTGATAGAAGAGGACCAGGGAGAGGGTAAAATAGAGGGGACCAAGAGAACCAAGATTTTATTTTTTCTTATTCATACTTGGCATAATTGCTATTCTATTTTTGTTTTTTAGCTAGTTTGTTTTTTTGTTTTAGCATGGCTTCTTGGATGACCTTTTCCTTCTGAGTCCTGAGTCCTGGATTTGGGTCAGGAATTCCTGAAGCCTGTTTTAATTGAGAACATTTTCTTGTCCCCTTCAGGTATTTTTCTTGAGTGAAAGAATATGGTTTGACAACAGTGTTCTTTCAGAACAAAGCACATATTGCTCCAAGGATTTTTGGGTCCTTAGTTGCATTGAGACATTGGCTGCTATTCCTATGGTCTTGTCATTTTTATGACTTAGTCTTTCTACCATGTAGGCTTCATTGCCCTCTGTTTTCTACATTTAGTATTTTACAAAACGTCATGGGAAGTTTATTTTCTGGTCCTGTCTATTTGGTGTTCTGTATTCCTCTTGTTCTTGTATAAACATCTTTCCCCCTCGAGTTGTACAAATTTCTTCATTTTATATTAAATATCTTCTATGATTCTGATCTGTAATTGCCCTTCTCTGTTCATAATTCCTCTATTTGTCTTTTTGTGGTGTCCAAGAAGTTCTTCGTATTCGATTCAAAGGGATAGCATCTTCAACAAATGGTGCTGGTCTAACTGGATGTCTATGTGTAAAAAAATGCAACTGGACCCATATTTGTCACCTTGCACAAAACTCAAATCCAAGTGGATTAAAGACCTCAACATAAAACCAGAGACACTAAATCACTTAGAAGAAAAAGTGGGGAAGAGCCTGGAACATATTGGCACAGGAGACAACTTCCTGAACAGAACACCAACAGCCCAGGCATTAATGTCAACAATTAATAAATGGGACCTCATGTGGCTGAGAAGCTTCTGTAAGGCAGGTGACACGGTAAAGAGAACAAAGAGTTTAAAAAAATCTTTTTTTTTTAAACTAAATTATTCACTGTCTCTGTTTTCAAAGCTCTGACATTCTGCCTACTACGTGATCCATTAAGTTGTCAAGACATTGATTTTTCACATTCATAGTTTTATTTTAGTTTTAGTTTTCTTCAGTATTTTTATATTTAATACAATATTTGTATCTGGAATAGTCATTATCACATTAAGCAGCATGTTTTTGTTTTCTTGGACTTCAATCAACAGTTTATCCATGTCCTTTTTATGGTTATTAATGTTTTTTTGAGTTTCTTTTTTTTTCCATATTTATGATCATTCTTTTGAGCTTTGTTTCTTCAAACTCATATAATTTGTTATCACTGAAGACAAATATTATGTGAATGGGGATATTTGAGGGAGATCTACTATTTTGCTTCTTGTGTTTCTTGTCATCTTGAAATTGGACCTAGACATCTTGAGCTCAATAGTTTATATTGATATAAATTTTAACTCAATATGCCAGAGGCCTGAAGAAGAGTTGTAGATTAGAGGGTAGGAAGAACTCAGAAAAAGGGCTGAGGAGTATATTTCTTACCGGGCCATGCAAGCAATTAGAAAGGGTTCTGAGCCTGAATGGTAAGCAAAGTGAATTTACAGTCACCTAAAAGTTTGAGTGGTGGGGTGGGGCTTCTCTTAGTAAGGTTAACTATATGGGATGGATACAGGAGAGAGGTACATTTTTATGAGTCACCTATTGTGGTAGCCTGTTTTATATCAATTTGAATAAGCTACAGTTACCTGGAAGGACAGAACATCAATTTAAGAAACTTCTCCATAAGCGCCTACTGTAAGTCATTCTGTTGGTTGGTGACTGATAGAGGATGGTCTAGCCCATTGTGGATGCTATCATTTCTGTTAGTTGGCCCTGAGTTCAGTAAGAAATCAGGCAGATCAAGCCATGGGGAGCAAGCCAAGAAGCAGCACCCCCTTCACTACTTCTGCATCAGTTTCTGCCTCCAAGTTCCTGCCCTGAATACACTCAGTAGTGGATTGTTGTCTGGATCTATAAGCTGAAATAAACCCTCTACTGCCTAACTTGTTATTTGGCCATGGAATTTCTTTGTATCCGTAGAAACCCTAGGATACTAATTGTAAGGCCACATTACTGAAGAAGGTATCTGAAACATTTCTATATGTATTTATACATTACTGACTATACATTGTCTACCTAGACCAATTAAAAGGTATATGTCTCAAAAAAAGAGATTTATTTCTCATAGAATACACACTTTGTATTTATTTAGAGGGATTTTCGCCTGTTGCCATAAGCTTTCATAAATCTTTGGAGAGGGTCTTAGATTAAGCTATATAAATTATGAAATGATATAATTGGAAATGTTTCTTCTTTCCTGAATAATCAAAATATTTATTTATTTGTTTGTTTGTTTGTTTTTCTGTTTGTTTGTTTTTCAAGACAAGGTTTCTCTGTGTAGTCTTGGCTGTCCTGGAATCACTTTGTAAACCAGGCTGGTCTCAAACTTACAGTGATCCACCTGTCTCTGCCTCCCAAGTGCTGGGATTAAAGGCATATGCCACAATGCCTGGCAAAATAGTTATAAAATAGATGTTTATTCATTAAATAGTGATGAGGCCTCTCTGCATTTGAATCAGAGGGTCTTCAATACAATTTGAGAAAAAAAATCACTAAAAGGTCACCAAAGTAAATATATATTGTGAAAATATTTCTACCTGAACATAATTATGACATAAATTTTAATTACTAGGGTTTTTTTTCACTTAGAAAAGATGTCAGTGTCACTCAGCAGAACAGTGCATATTTATTTCTCACCTTGAGTAATGTCATATGAAGATGAAAATATATTTCTGAATGCAGTCAAGGGGAATTTCCTGAAACCCAATAGTTCATCAGAGAACATGCATCTCATATCTTCCAAAATTATTAGACATTTAGATTTTTAATAACACCCACAATAAAAATTTAATAGATGTAATTTTTTGTTCATATCTTTGAGAAAACTGAATTTTGAAGATGGCCATGTGCACAGTATGGCTCTGAGTATGCTGAAAACTCTTCAGGAAACATAGTTCTCTTAGAGAATGAACACCAATTGCTTATTAAATTCTTATATTGCTGTAATGTTTTCTTATCTAAGGCAAGGTTTCTCTGTGTAGCCCTGGTTATTCTGGAAGTCACTCTATAAACTAGGCTGGCCCCGAAATCAGAGCTCCACCTACATCTGTCTCCCTAGTACTGGGATTAAAGGAGTGGTGACTGCCTAGCATGTTGTGATATTTTAATAATACTTTATTATTTATTCAGACTTAATTTCATTCTGAGTTAAAGGCTTTTAAATTTTTAATTTCATCAAACAGTTTACCATGCCATAATTCCATTCTTTCTTAATATCTATGATGGTATGCTGTAAAACACTGTTACTTCTGTAAGTAATATTATAAGCTTTTAAAAGAGTCTATTAAATGTTAATTCAAGTGGTCTTGTGAATTTATGTTCATAACTTATAGTAGAAAAATATTTGTCTTTATAGTGTGACAAATTTATTTGTCACCTTGTTTTTAATGATTTATAACATACTCTCACAGACAGTGGAGCAAGGCCAATGAGTTTCTCACTTGCTCTATTAGCAGATAGGGAATTTTAGAAAATGTTCATCTTGTTAATTAGGATGTTCTTTACTTCTTCACATTTTCAAATCTAGTACTGGGCTTCCCTTGCCCTGTGTGGTATTTCATTTCATAAATGTAGTCCTTTATGTATATTGATTTCTAGTGAGTATTTTCCATGCTCAGTAAGTGTACCGTCTCTTTCACTGCTTCTCGCTGTCCTCTCTCTCGTACCTACAATGCACCACTCCTTTCACTCATACCTTGAAACTGTTTGCAGCCCTCAGTCTATACATGTGGTATATAAGCTCTCACTTTATTTATCTGATGCCTGAAACTTGGGAGAAGCATAGATAAGCCCCCCCTTTCAGGGGATCCAACTCTTCTTTCTGAGCCAAACTGCTGATTTGACTACCCCAAGGCAAGTATGGATTTTTTGACTCTTTGGTTGCTGCCATCGACTATATTTGCTTCTTAGCCCTTTCATCCCTCCATCTGAGATGCTTCTCCACTGTGGTTCCCTCAATCGATCCTGAGTGCACAGGAAATAGAAAGGTTCTGCCTTTCTCTCCACACTTCTACTGGCAAAGTGTCACGTGGAGCTCTCAGCATTGCCTACTGTTGCTATAAAGGACACACTGGACCCAGGGTGGCCTGAACAAACTGTTGCACCACCCAAGGAAAATGCAGGAATTAAACATAGACTACCTGTTCAGATATACAATGGACAGCTCATTTTCCATGGCTGTAGGGGGAACAAGGACAGACTCTGACATGAATTCTGATGCCCCCCGTTTGATCACTTCCTCTTGGTGGGGAGTCCCAGCAGGCATAGAGAGGAAAGGGAAGCAGACTATCCAGATGAGACCTGATAGGCTGTGGTCATATGGTGGGGAAGGAGGACCCTTCTGTCAGATGTCCAGGGGAGGGGAATAGGGCAGAAGAGGGAGAGAGAGTGGGAACTGGAAAATAAGAGGGAGGGAATAACAATCAGGATGTAGTGTGAATAAACTATAATAAATATTTTTTAAAAGACACACTGTGTGGTATGCCAGGAGGCTGTTCTGTCCTTCCATCAAATGGAAAGGAATATCTCTCCTCCTTGATTTGGGACATTTCTCTTTTGACAAGTTTTTCAGTCAACTTGGGGAATACCTAATATTAAATATCTTGTTACCAGGACACTCACATCTCTTTTCTCTCTTACATGCATTCTCCCTCTCCACATATTCTCATTTCATTTTTGGAGTTTTTTTCACCTTTCTCTAGAAGGTGCCTGCTAAGTCCCCCAGCTTTCTTGCAGAATTCCACCTTTTGGCTTTTGTACCTCACAATGACCCTGTTCTCCTTTGTACCACACTCCCTCTTGGAGCTCATTTAAACAGAGTTCCTCTCTGTGACCGTGGACATACAAATTTCACCAAAGGCTCAGTGTCTCACTGCTTGACCTCAGTACACCTCAGTGGCCAGAGATGTCACACCTGATTCCCACATTCTCAAGTGTAATAACTTCTGTCACATCATAAGCAAATGATTCCAAAAGTCTCTTATGTGTAAGCTTACTTTCCACTTTTATTTTATCTCTATGATTTATATGCTATCTGGTATTATTATAAAAAAACAAACAAACTAAAAACTATCTCAGTATTTGTTAGTTGTTTGGGCTTGATTTAAACATCTCTCAAAAAAAGCTTACCATCAAATTTATAGCAAAAGGCGTATAGTTAAAAATCTACATGTACACAATCTTAATTTGCTGTAGCATATTAGATAAATTATTCACCTCCTCTTTAGAAAAAATAGATATACTATAACATACCGTATATATTACTTTCATTTAACTCTTGATTAGAAAAACATGTTTAAACAGCAACCATGAGGCAGCCATTTTTATTAATGTTAAGATAGAGTAGCTTCACCATCCTCTTAAGATGACCACACACTATAAACCAATTAGTGGAGCACTCACAAAACTTCTCCATTCTACCTAAGCCATTGGTTTATCATTGTTTCTATATTTTAGTATAAGGAGACAACACAAGTTCTCCAGCATATTTTGGATTATGATAGACTTTTGTACGATGATAAATTCTTACAGTTATAAAAGCCTATTAAGGTTAAAAGAAACTGACTTTGAGGATTATGTTTAGCTACTTATGTCTCTGCAAACTGTTCATCACCAGGCTTCTAAAACGATTCATGTAAAAACAATATGTATTTTATAAATAAGACTTATAAACTCCCATGGTTTTCTTCAGGTTAATAGTAACTTACTCAATGATGTGGTTCTAGCTTCTTACTCTTTACTAACTTTGTTAAGCTTTAGCTACAGGGTCATACAAGAAATTGTACTATTCTATCAAGATATCTCATGAAAAGATCAGAAAAGTCTCTCTGTGGACTGCATTTATGCTTTAAAGTTTTATTTTGGTACTAAAGTAACTTTAATATAGTCTTTATTTCAAACTTTTAAGGCTAAAACTTAACAAGGATAAGACTAAAAACCCCAACCATATAAAAGCTGGTAACATCTAAACTGTTAAGAATAATTAAGACATGCAAGTTAATGGTCAGTCCCCTTATAAATGATCAAATTGTGTAATGTGCTCAGATCTATGTTTGCTAAATACAAATGTCATCCATTTTCCAGGGGCAAGCTTTAACCTTCTATATATGTTTTCAAGATTGAGCCTAAAGCAACTTACTAAAAGCAAGCAAAGTTTGTTTAAAATCACATATACTTAATAGGTAATGGTCCCTAAAGTCCTCAGATATCTATTGAATGTGGAGTTAAAGTGTTTAGTGAAAAAGATTCCCATGATAGACAGAAATGACATATTTTAGGGGCAACTCTAATGTCCCTGAAGAAGCAGCTAGGGCATAACTGTCTCCACCTGCATTACATTAATGCCAACACCTGGGCAAACAGCCACCCCATACCTCTCCAGCAGCAAGAGCTCTGCACACACTGTGGACACTGTGGAGTGCCAACATAGGTCAGGTTTTCCAAGTTCCTCCTACAGAGGTAAATCCCTCAGACCTGTGTCTAGAGACCAAAAGGGTAATGCTGTCTGTGGTCCTGTGTGACACTCAAAAGACCACCAAACTTTTTGTTTCCAATGAAATCACAGAGCCTAGAGTAACCATCCAGTGAGCAGATTTAGTCTCTTTCATTTAAACCAATGTAGAGACCATTTGGATTATACATTTTCTCTAAATTTTTCTTCCGAGATTGGTGGTGGTGGTGGTGGTGAAGATGATGATGTCGATAGTGGTGGTGGTGATGCTGATGATGCTGATGATGACAACGAGGGCAGCCGCTAATAGCAGGTTTTTTTTTTCTTTTTGTTTAACCTTAGCAAGTAAACCTTCTCTTCTCCTTGAAGCTGTAGCTGCCTGGTCAGTGCCTTTTATGTATAAAAGTTCTTGCTTTATTCTAGAGCACCTAAGTTTCCTCTTGAGAAAAGCAGGCTGCATACTCAAAGGGTTAAACTCACAAAACAGCTTTAAATGTGCTTTGTTACTACCTGTTTATTTAAAGAAATTTACTTTGCAATGGCTGCTCTTAGTAATCAAGATTTCGTGTCTCTCGGTAAATGATTGGTAGGTAAAAAGAAATGGTTTAATGTTTACGAAACCTGTGAGAGTCGTAGAAATTAATTTAGGCATGTAAATGAAAGTTATAAATGTCCTAGGATATGAAAGCTTAAGTAAGTTGTGAGGGTCTAGGAAAGTGATTTAAGGTGTGCAAATGGAAAGACATAAAGGTATGAGGAAGTGATTGAACCTGTGTGAACAATGAGGCCTGCTTCAAATGTCTTTACCTCTCACTAAGTACTTGTATTAAGACAGCAAAACTTCAGAGTTGTACCATTAAGCAGTTGAGTTCTGGTAAGCTGTTAATCTAGCCTGAGGCAAAGCACTGGCTGCTGTTATCACAGTTACAAGCTGCAAATGTTAAGTTTCCTTTGTTGTCGTCTAGGTGTAGACTTAAAAGCTCTTCTCATAGTCCTCTAGACAAAGGAAGGAGAATTCATACTTTCAACTCAGAATCATTTTTGGTTGGGGGCAAGCTTTTGCTATCGACTCAAAGATGTGAGCTTAATAATCTTTCTACATAGTGGATTTCAGTACAGATTACATACATTGGTAATGCTAATATATCTAAAACTTTTATCTCTTTGATAAACTTTAAAAAAAAACTTATGTAAGCAATTGGATCCCCCGTGACAAGAAAAAAATACTGTAAATCAAGTCTCTCTGTCTCTCTGTCTCTGTCTCTGTCTCTGTCTCTGTCTCTCTCTGTCTCTCTGTCTCTCTCTCTCTGTCTCTCTCTCTCTGTCTCTGTCTCTCTCTCTCTCTCTCTCTCTCTCTCTCTCTCTCTCTCTCTCTCTCTCTCTCTCTCTTTCACGTATAAACCACATATGAGGCAGAAGCAACAATAAATATAAAATAATTTTGACCACGTAGTCTCACATTGGATGACAGAGGTAAAGAACTAAAATCATTAACGCCTACTTAAATGCATAAGGTAATCTAGATGAATTTGGCTTTGGCCATGAGCATTTAGATAAATGAAAAACATGATAATCTGAACTTCAGTAAAGTTAAAATTTCAGCTATATAAAGAACATAGAAGGACATGATAAGATTAGGCAAAGAGAAGATGAAAGTGTTTGTAAAAGACATATCTGATAAAGATAGCTTTCCAAAATATGAAAAAGATATTTTGAGCCCAATAATACCCAATTTAAAGTGAAAGACTTTAACAGTCAACCCCTGAGAAGATTAAAGGTAACAGACAAGCCTATGGAGGGAGACTCTACCTCATCTGTTATCAGAAAATTGAATCAGGGTCTTCTTTCTGGAGGGATTCTGTGATGTCATCTCCAGAAGCGTATGCGTTTCAGTAGAGATCTTCACTGAGATGTGAATTTCAGGACTATTTATTGGGATTTTTTTCAGCTTTTGGAGTTCCCAAATAAAATCAAAGCTCCTTATTATCAAATATATGTATATATGCATATATATATACATACATACATATTTTGAGTTGTTTCACTATATGCTGCTTCATATAAATGTAATAGCAAGAGTTATAGCTGATTTTTAATCTATTCACTATGTCATTTTTATCACTAACCTAATTTAATTTTCTTCAAGCAGATGGAGTTATTAGTATAAGCATCTGTCAGAATATAATTTTCAAAACAAATATAAGTGTGTTTGACAATGGTTACTATATAAGGTAGTTAATAATTAATAGCAGTTAGAATAAATAGTGTCAAGTATTTCACTCAATTTGCTATCTTTTTAAATAATACATAAAAATAAAATATTTTAAAATGTTAGAGAAGTATACAGACAGACATGCAGAAAATGTTGGTCAGACGTTTTTATTACTTTTATCACATTTAATTCTATTTCTGTACTCTAGTTCTTATTTAACCACATTACTGCTAGATGCATTTTGTCACATAATTTTTAATGTCATTTTGCTACATTTACATCTGCCATTTCAAAACTAACATAACTACAAAAAATATGAATGACGTGCGTAGGGACCTGTTGAGATGGCTGAACAGTAACTGTGCCAGCTGCTCAAGTCTGATATGCCATCTTTAATCCCTGAACTCACATACAACTAGAAGGAAAGAACCAGCTACCAAAAATTGTTCTCTGATCTTCTTATTCATTTTGGGACATATGCATATCCCCAAATAATAATATGTAACCATTTCTAAATCAGTGGGGACTTAGAAGAGAGAACAGTCAATATTTACCAATAAACAGATTATAGTAAAAAATTTACATAGGCAATAGTTTTTGACATTTTTACCTTAGTGCTGGGGAATCCTCCATTCATTAAAAAAACAATGACTTACATTAATACTTTAATTTTGTGATTAAAACTAGCCCGTATGTGTACAAAAGAGCTAACCTTATGAAATCAACATATATCACATATGATAATGAAATAAAACAATGATACAATTGCCAGTTTTTTGACAATTCTTTAAAAATATGAAAAAAAGACAGGAGAGAAGGCAAATATAGAAAATAACAAAAATTGAAATCTCTACAGTATTGAAGAATCAGACATTTACTGTGATAGCTAATATTGATTATCTACTAAAAAAAAATCTCTAATCACACAGATCACGAGCCTCCAGTCACATGTGTGACTTGGTTATCCTTGATGTATACTAGTGATGGGTTATCTTGATTAGGTTAACTAAGGTAGTAAAACCCAATAGAAGTGAGGACAGCATTACCTCTGGGTTAGACTTCTTTCGTTTTTGAGATGCAATTGTTTATTTTTTAGTTTTTAGTTTTTAGTTGTTTTTTTTTTTTTTACAATTTGGTAACTTTATTTTTGTTTGTTTGTTCTTCATAGTTTTTACACATATATTTATATTATTTCACATATACCAAGAAGAACCATGACACAATCAGTAATTATGTAAATATTATATTCCTAGTGTTTTGGCTATTTGTATTTGATAGCCTTGAAGAAAACATCTTTCCTATCTTACTGCATCTAAAATTTTGTATGTCAATCAATCTCCATCACATCTTGTCATTATCAACTAAAACATCTATCTAGAGCTAAAAATATCTTAACCCCTAAACAACTAAGCTTCATTGTAAAACTAAGTTACCTGGTCTTCAACCCCATCAGGGATTTGAGAAGGAATAAACTAGATTAGCTGAGTATGCCAGGAGTGTAGGTTAGTAGCTTTTCAAATGAGAAGATGACAGAGACAGTTTGCTACCTGAATATTCACCCAAAACTCTCTGTAATGTTGCACCATCTTCTTCAGCTTTCTGGCCCAATATATCTGACAGACATATTTGTGAGGCAGGAACTACTGAGGACTTGCTTACCCTCCCTGTTTTGCCAGTTTGGCCATCCAAGCTTGCCCCTTTCTAGGCAGAATTCTGTCTGTGTTTAGAAACGAAGACATTTTGCCCAGTGACTTATTTGCCACATTTGAGGCCATCTCTATAAGGAGGTTCTTTGATGCTCATTTCCCTCTTTGAGGTAGGTTGGGGGTTATCAGGAGTTTACCTGTCTCATAGTCAGTTAATTTTTAAAGTAATAAAAACATTTTAAGTGCCACATTCTGCATGTCTCTGAGGATATTGAGGCCCTTATCACTGTGTAAGAAGGAGAGAGTGAGTGTAGCTTTTACTGCTCTCTGCCTCCTGACTATGGATACCATATGTTCAGACAATGCAATCTCTTCCCATCATGTCTTTCCTGTTATTATGGAATATACCCTTGGACTGTGAGGCAATAAATTAAGAACAACAACAACAACAAAACTAATAATAATAACAATTATTATTATTATTAGTTATTATTATAAACCATTCTTCCTTAAGCAGATTTTGTAGAGTATTTTATCAGAGCAACAGGAAAAGTAACTAAAACGCTCAGTTTACCATAAAAGGTGCTTATGGAAAAATATTTATATTCCTGTCACTTGATCAAAACATGAAACATATTTTACAAAGCTAAGCTCCTGGCTGAAAAATTGGTGCCCAGGTAGCGTGTCTGTCATTGACTTGACTTTTATCTGCCGTGTACACATAAAGATGGAAGAAGAGAACTAAATCCAAATGTTGTCTAATCTGGGTCTACACACTGTTGTATGCAAAGTCAAGTGCACAATAAAAGAAAGCAAATCTTTTAAAAGATCTAATACATATTATACTGTAAGACAAGTTTCCATACCATTTATTTTTTTTCCCTAAAATCACAGCGAGTTCCAGGGCAGCCAAGGCTACACAGAGAAACCCTTTCTCAAAAAACAAAACAAAACAAACAAAAACAGAAATATATTTCTATGACCATTTTAAGATGTTAATTGTATTTATCATTAATCTCTCTATGTCTCTATTTCTGTCTCTGTCTCTCTCTGTCTCTCCCTCCCCCCTCTGTGTGTGTTTCTGTGACTTTCTCTCTCTGTACTTGTGTGTGGTTAACATTCAAGTTGTATAAACCAGTCAATATCCTCTTTCAGGGATCCCTCTGTGACTTACACACATGACTCCTTTTCTGTACTTGCTTCTCTGGCTTAATGATGCATCTTGCAAGAAAATATTTGAAGTTTAACCCAATGCTAACAAATTATTTTGGATAATCCTCTTGTCAACATGAAAAATAATGTTATTTACTTTATTATTACCACTGAGTACTCCAAACACTCGTCTTAGCATTGTCCTCTGAAAACATAAGTTCGTTTACACAAAGGTTAGGTGTTTTTAGGGTCATATGCCTTCATGATCAGGGTATTTCTTAATATGGAAATGCTTTATAAAATTTACTTTAAAATGTCAATATCTGGCAATATTAGTATTTCTCCTTAGACCTAAATTTACTAGGAAATTCAGTCTATATGATACGTTTATTTTCTTCGAAAATTTTATTTCTAATCTATGTGTTGCCTTTGATATATATTGAGGCAAATTGGGATTTGGTGATGTAGTTCAAGGCTCTCAGTTTCAGTTCTTACATATTAGGAAAATGTTAGGGAAAGTGAATCACTCGTTGTATTATGGAATATGGTCTATAAAGATACATTGATGAGTTTGTTTCTTACAGACGGGATACAAAGAGTGATATAAATTATTATTTCCATGGTTAGATTAGAAGAAAACCAGGTGAGTGTTGCTTGGGCACTCACTCTCTCCTGCTCTCTTCTGTCATTCACAGTGGAGGAGGGATGCTCCTGTTAGAAGCAGTCCTAGGTTGGGATTCATATGAAGTCTTAAGAAGCAAAGGCTTAGGCTGAGTGCTACTGAGGCACTACAACTTGTGTATTTCCACCTCGGTAAGTTTCAGAGGGGTTCTTGAAGCCAAGATTAGTTTTAAAATTCTTCCAGCCCAACCTGAAAGGCAAGCTAAGCAATGACTTTAAAAGAGGGGAATCAAACAAACTGAATCAGATTTCTCACCCGTGGACGGGTTTCATTAAGAATATTTGTTGTTTGACGCCTCTGAATTTTATGCTCAGCTTCTCTGGTCACTGGTATCCTTCCTTCTCTTTTCTTTCTCCCTTATAACTCATTGTACAATAGAAAATCAAATATAATGAGTCAACATTTAAGATGTAAATTTATAAAAAAACATTTAATATTTTACCTTGAATCCTTTTGATTTCATAACCATATCTATAAATTGATTTGTGCTTAATAAATTAGTAGTTTTGTTTCAATCATTTGATGCTTATAGCTTTTAAAAGTAAAAATATACAAGGGCAGGACTGGGAGGAGAAGAGGGAGGGGACTGTGATCAGGCTGTAAAATGATTAAATAAATAAATAAATAATTAAATAAATAAATGGAAAACATTATTAGGTTCTTGTTAAATAATTTTTTCTTTTTTTCTCCTTTATTAATTTATTCTTGTTACATCTCAATGGTTATCCCATCCCTTGTATCCTCCCATTCTTCTCTCCCTCCCATTTTCCCCTTATTCCCCTCCCCTATGGCTGTTCCTGAGGGGGATTACCTCCCCCTGTATATGTTCATAGGGTATCAAGCCTCTTCTTGGTAAGCTGCTGTCCTTCCTCTGAGTGCCACCAGGTCTCCCCCTCCAGGGGACATGGTCAAATGTGAGGCACCAGAGTATGTGAGAAAATAATATCCCACTCTCCACTCTACTGTGGAGAGTGTTCTGTCCATTGGCTAGATCTGGGTAGAGGTTTAAGGTTTACCACCTGTATTGTCCTTGGCTGGTGCCTTAGTTTGAGCAGGACCCCTGGGCCCAAACCTGCCTATCATAATGTTCTACTTGTAGACTTCTAGGACCCTCTGGATCCTTCTACTTTGCCTTTCTCCCATGCTTCTCTCATCTAGAGTCCTACTAAAGCCTTCACTTACCCGGAAATTGTTAAATAAATTTTAATAGCATTCTTCTTTTCCCATTTCAATCCCATTGCAATTGAGTTATTTAATTTTATGTTCTTCACTTATCCATGCACATCAATGTCAGCTCCTATCACAGAGCCACAAATACCACATTAAGCAGCTCATAACTCCATTTAAAAATATTAAAGTTTTGGCTTGTTGGAGCTAAAAAGTAGAAAAAACCTGTTATAAAGTGAATATTAAATGACCTCTATAGAATAAGGGTTTGAATACTCATTGAGCGGTTAGGTCTCAGAAGCTTTAGAAAATGCTGCCTGGGAAAGCACTTGTCATGCAAGCCTGATGACCTGTCTTTGATCCTCATAAATGTGAATGGAGAGACCTAAATTTACAAAGTTAGCCTCTGCTGTGTATCTGTATACTGTGGTGGGTATGCATGAACACACTCAAAGAGTGTACCCACAAACTCACGATATCTGATAGCATGTCTTCCCAAAGTACACAGATCCATTTTCAGCCAATCACAGTGACTGCTCCAAGTCACTCTTCTGTGATAATGCTCAAAGTGAGAGAATACACTGGGCCAGATACATTACCCACAAGTAGGCAACCGTTGGTTTCTGACAGGATAAGAACACTGACTTGTGAGGCATGACTGGTGAGGCATGACTGGAGTGGATGTAGGAACATGGCAAGGAGCGCTACAACTAGTTCTTGATTCTATTCTCCTGGTACTTTGGTGTCTTTTTGCTTTCTGGTTCTCATGAAGTGCACATCCATTTCCTCCATTTGTCCCCCACTACCATCATTTTTTAGTATTAATTACCTCAGGACCTAAGTAATGGGAGCAGACAATCATGAGCTTGCAGCCTCTGAACTGTGAAGTAAAGACTTCAAAACAGATTTTCCTTTCACTAATTGTTAGTGATGAACATTCTGATGAATGTATTGTCAATTTCTTTTATTGTAATGATGGTGACTGTGTGTGTGTGTGTGTGTGTGTGTGTGTGTGTGTGTGTGTGTGTGTGTGTGGTGTTTCTTCTTTGGGATTTGTTGGTGTGAGATTATTTGTTTCCTGTGCTTCCATGGGTATAGTTGGTGTTTTCCTTCTAGTATTTTCTGTAGGATTGGATTTGTGGATAAATATTGTTTAAATTTGACTTTCTCATGAAATATCTTGTTTTCTCCATCTATACTAATTGAGCTTTTACTAGGCGTATTAGTTTGGGCTGGCATCTGTGGTCTCTTAGAGTCTGTGCAACATTTCCCCCCCTCAACCTTGCATTTTGGAATCATTATTGAGAAGTCAGGTGTAATTCTGATAGGTCTGTCTTTTTTATGTTACTTGGCATTTTTCCCTTTCAGCTTTTAATATTCTGAGTATGTTTAGTGTTTTCTGTAAGCTTCTTGTACCATTATAAGAATGCCCTTCTTTAGAATGTCTTCTATATTGTGTTAAATACATTTTCTGGGTTTTGAGGTAGGAGTCTTCTTCTATTCCTATTATTCTTAGATATGATCTTTTTATAGTGCCCCAGATTTCATGGATGTATTGTGTTAGGAATTCTTTTAGATTTAACATTTTCTTTGAGTGATAAATCCTTTAACCCCTGAGCTTCTCTTTCATCCCTTGTTTTCTTTTGGTGACTCTAAAGTCTCCAGTTCCTCTTTGCTTACCTAGATTTTTCACTTTCATAATTCTGTATTATGATTTCAAAAGACATTGAGAAGGACATTACTTTTTTTAAAAAAATAATTTATTCAGATTACATCCTGATTGCTTTCTCCTTACTTGTATCTTCCAGTTCCCTCTCCCTCTTTTGCCTTATTCTCCTCCCCTAGCCCACTGACAAAGGGGCACCTTGGAGAAAGACATTTCATACTTATCAAAGGAAGAAAAATAAGATGGATTTTTATATTTTAATATCCATGCCCCAAATCAAGAGCGTTCACATGTATAAAAGAAATATTACTAAAACTTTAATAACACACTAATATGCAATATGAACAGTGGGGACTCCAATAACTCATTCTCACAAATGGAAATATCATCCAAACATAATTTAAACAGAGAAATAATGAATGGGGTTAGCAGACATTTTGAATCAAAATGACCTAACAGATATCTACAGAACACTTCACCCAAACACAAAAGATTATATAACTTTTTTCATAACATACATGGTCACGAAGCAAGTTTCAACAGAAACAAGAAAATTGAAATAACCCACTATAATTTATCAAACCACCATTTATTAAAGCTGGGTTTCAACAACAGCGAAACAACAGAAGCCCTACAAACTCATGGAAACTAAACAACTGCTAGGCAATGGTTACTGGATAAAGGCAGAAATGCAGAAATTAAAGACTTACTGGAATTCAATGAAAATGAAGGTATAACATACCCTAATTTATGGGGCACAATGAAAACAGTTCAAAGAGGGAAGTTCATAGAATTAAGTGCTTTCATAAGAATATCTCAAATAATTCCCACTAGCAACTTAACAGCACACTTGAAATCTCTAGAGCAAAAAGAAGCAAAGACACCTAGGAGAAGTAAATGTCAGGAAATAATCAACCTACAGGAAAGCTGAAATAAATGAATAGAAACAACGAGGACAATACAAATAAACAGTGAAACAGATAATTTGTTCTCTGGAAAAATCAACAAGATTACAAACCCTTATCCAAGCCAACTAAAGCACACAGAGAAAATATATAAATTTAAAAAAATCAGAAATGAAAATGTGGACATAACAACAGACACCAAGGAAATACAAAAAATCATTATGTAATTCTTCAAAAGCCTGTACTCCATAAAATTGGAAAATCTAAATGAAATGAATAGTTTTCTTGATAGATACCAGTTATCCAAGTTAAGTCAAGATCAGATTTAAAAAGTGAAATTGACTTATAACCCTCAGTGAAATAGCAACAATTTTTAAAAGTCTTCCAATCCTCTACTCCAAAGCCCAGAGCCAGAAGGTTTTAAGGCAGAATTCTACCAGACTACCAAAGAAATGCTGAAACTAACATTCCTGAACTTATAACACAAAATAGAAACAGAAAGACTATTGCCCTATGAGGCTACAGTCACTCTGATATCCAAACCACACAAAGATTCAACAAAGAGAGAGACTTCAGGCTTATTTCCCTCATGGACAAAAACTTTTCAATAAAATACTCATAAATCAAATCCAAAAAACATCAGAAAGATCATCCACCATGATCACATAAGCTTCATCTCCGAGATGCAGAGGTGGTTAAATAAAAAAAAAAAAAAGATGTCACCTGCAAGTACAAAATCCTTCTTCCCTTCATAATAGAAATCTTGGCAAGCTCAGAGATACAACGGATATAAGTAAACACAACAAAAGCAATTTACAGCAAAACTGTAGCTCACATCAAATTAAATGGAGTGAAACTCAAAGCAATTCCACTAAAATTGGGACCAAGAAAAGGATGTCCACTCTCTCCATAGCTGTTCAATCTAGTACTTGCATTTTAGCAAGAGCAACAAGTCAGCTAAAGTAGATAAAAGGCATACAAATTTGAAAGGAAGAAGTCAAAGTACTTTGCAGGCTATATGATAGTATACGATAGTAACCTCAAAAGTTCTACCAGAGAAAATCTACAACTGATATACACCTTCATCAAGGTGCGTGGGTGCAAAGAAGCAAACAAACAAACAAACAAACAAACAAACCAGATAAAAACAAACCCATACTCCCCTTAAATACAAATGACAAATGGGCTGAGAATCATGGAAACAACACTCTCCACAATAGCCACAAATAATTTAAATATCAAGTGTAACTCTAGCCAAGCAAGTGAATGAAAGACATATATGATAAAAACTAAAAGTCTCTGAAGGAGGAAATCAAAGAAGATACCAGAAGACGTAAAGAGCTCCCATGCTCGTGGAACCATAGGATTCACATAGTAAGATTATTCATTCTACCAAAAGCAATCTACATATTCAATGCAATATCCATCAAACTTCCAACACAGCGCTTTATGGACTTTGAAAGAACAATACTCAACTTTGTATGATGAAAAGAACACAACCCAAGATAGCTAAGATCTATATAATGAAAGAACTTCTCCAGTTATCACCATCCCTGACCTCAACCTTAACTACAGAGCTATAGCAATAAAAACCTCATGGTTGTGGCATAAAAGCATATATGCTGATAAATGAATTGAATTGAAGATCCAGACACAAATCCACCCACCTATAAACACCTGATTTTTTTTTTTTTATAAAGTAACCAAATGTACAACGGAAAAGACAGTATGTTCGACAAATAGTGCTGGACTTACTGGATGTTGGTATGTAGAAGGATGCATGTGGATCGAATCCTACACATGTGTTATAACCCTACGCAAATCTCATGTCAAAGCAAATCAAAGGCATCAACAGAAAAAAACAGCTACAATTAACATAACAGAAGAAGAGGTGGGGAATAGACTTGAAGGTATTGGCACAGGAGACAACTTCCTGAATAGAACATCAATAGCTCAGGAACGAAGATCAACAATTAATAATTGGGACATAAAGTGAAAAGCCTCTGTGAGGCAAGGACACCCTCAGACGGACAAGATGCAGAGTGCCACAGCTAAATAGCAGGCAAAGCTCAGTGACTCCTACAGATGAGATGAGGAAACATTGGATGAACCAGAGTTCAGGTACACCAAGAGAACACAGCCACACCAAATTAAGTTAATTGGGATCCTGGAGGCTACTAGAGATCAAGGAGCTTGTAGGAGCTCCCCTGTCCCAGGTCTGCTGCACATACATTACTGCTGAGTAGCTTGGGGTCTTGTGGGAATTCTAAAAGTGGGAAGATGTCCTGAATTTTTTTTTTTTTTTTGTATACTCGTGGCAGCCTTGATGTGATAGTAAGTGCCTGGTCGTATTCTAGTTTGTTATCCAGGGTTTGCCTGATATCCCTGGAAGGTCTGGTCACTCCTGAGGGGAGGGTGAGCAGGTAAGGGATGGATTATGGTTTTAAGGAGAGGGAAAAGAGCAGTTGGTAGGTAATATATGAGTGAAAAATAAAAGGCACATATTTATGAGAAAAAAAGAAAAGAACCCACTTTGTACCTGGCTAATAGAAAAGCTGCCTTGAAGCCATCTTAGGAATTGGCCAGATCCCACCTGTTCTAGGTTCAAAAATTCCTCTGAGAAAATATTATGGCATTCTTTATGTATATATTCATGTAAGAAATGTTTTTCCATCTTCACCCATTAGGATACTCATAGGGTACTTAACTAAACTATATACTTTCAATGACTCCAGACTGCTTCTGGACCTGGGGAAAGACACTGGAGCCATCTGTGTCAGAAACAGGAAAACATGAAAGTGTTCTTGTGTCGTTGAGATTTGCACTGAGATTTGAAATAACGGCCAGATAAGCCAGTCAATGTGAAACATGGTTGGACTTTTAGACAACATGGACTCCAGACATAGGTATATATGGAATAATGCTTCCACTAATGGGTTTCAAGCATGCTGTTGCTTATTTTCCGTTCTTGGCAATTTATTTCCTTTGGAATGGCACTCGTTGTTTGCCATGGACTATTGTAAGTATATCATTTTCTTTTTTAAATTTTATTCGAATCACAGGTAAGAGTTTTGCCTTGAATATAAGAAGTGGTCTTCAAATAATGACAGAATATCTGTTTAACAGGAATCTTAAAAATGAACTAAATGCCACACTGTTTGATGAGAGCATTATGGGTCTCTAGCAGCAGGGAGAAATGCCAGCGTTGGAATGTAATATGTTCTCCACACACCCTCTAAGCTCATGTGCTAAACATTTGCTCCAAAGCTTATGCTGTTATTTTTGAGAAGTGCTAAAAATTTAGGAAGTTACCTAGCTGAAGCAGGTCTATTGTTGGGGTCAAGCCTTTGATATATGAAACTGGTAACTAGTCCCCTTCTCTGTCTCTCATTATTACTGACCAAAGTTTGAACTTTGCCCAACTCTACAGAATCTGTTATAGCGCTGAGACTCTCTATTTACCTAAAAAATAGTGGAGGCAGTTAATCTGTGATAAGGGTCTTAAGTCATTTGCCCAAAGATACCTGCCCTCCTATAATTTGTTTAAATAAGTTTTTTTTTATAAACAGTGAAGAATTCTAACACAAAAACTGTTCCTCAAAACAACTCTCACAACACAATTTGATCGAGGCAAAAATGAATACCATTTTAATGACAAATATTGTAAAAAATGGAAATAAGAAGAAAATGAAAAATCTTTTGGGCACAAAAAAATCGGACTAAGAATCCACTATGAAATTTGGCTCAGTGCTTAGAAATGTGCACAGGTGTTGATATTTGCATGATACATTCAAGTAGAATTTATAGCAACTGAGCAGATGTACGTAAATAGTGTCTTATAAAAAGTCTATTAAGCAATAATTGCTTTTCAATATTCATGTCCTAATAAATATGACTTCTTGCAATTTTAAACCACTTTAGAACTATCATTATGCAAAACTTTGACACGTGAGAACTGTTTATAGCAGTGGTTAGGGAGAAAATATGTGCCCATAATCTCCCCCTTCAATCTCTGGTAAAAAGAAAACATCGAATTCCATTTAGAATGTATGAGTTTGTCTTTGTATTATTTTTTAAAACTTTAAAAATAATGTCCTATTTTATTTTATGAGCAGTGTGAAATTGGAGAGTATCATATTAACATCTGCAAGAATTTATTTAGAAAGTATTTCGTTTCATATACATATAATTCTAGGGCTATGAATATATAAATATAATATAATTGATTTTGTAAAATTTATAAACAAATTCCAATGTGTCCATACCAAAGACATCTGCTTAAAGTCCATAAGTACAATGATTCACTTGCAGAAAATTACAGCTACTTATCCAATTCTTATTTCTGTGGGAGTGTTCAGCAGGATAGTGAAAAAAATGCATTGAGCTAGATAAATCCTTTACAAGTACAAAGCAACTTTTAAAAAGTGTCTCCTCATAGGAAAAGGCCATGGATTAATTAAATCTGATGTCAATTTTATTCCATGAAATATTACATTAAAATTTGCCATGACACACAATGACATCTCTGGAGAATGGAACAACTTTAGCTTTAGCTAGTCCTTCAGTTTGATGGAAAAGATGGTATTTAATTTAATAAATGCATGAGAAGTTCCTATTCTTCTAAAAGCAAATAGAACATTTAAGTATTAATAAATAAGTGTATTTTTATTTAACATATTATTTTGAAAGTTAGTATATCAGCCTATTTGAGCACAAACTGAACTTGTCTATTTTTAAAAAATTTTTTTTAACTTTTAATTTGTTCATTTTACATCCTGATTGTCAGCCCCTCCCTAATCTCCTCCTGGTCCCAGTCTCCAAATCTCATCCACTTCCCCTTCCCCTAGGACTTAGAAAAGGGAAGTCTCCTTTCTTGTCATCTGACCCCAGCCTATCAAGTCTCATCTGGATAGCCTACAGGGAACTTGACTATATTTATATTACTCCTTCATAAAAAGGTCAGGTAACTTGGGAATACTCGAGGGAAGATGGTCTTATTAGTCTTTCAACCGTGTGAAAGTATTGGCTTTTCCTGACCAGGTCCCAAGGAATAGAAAGTTCTGCTTTAGTTCAGAGACAAACTCATTTTAGTGAGAATGCACAGAAAGTGGTGATCCATTGCTTATAGGGCATCTTATCAGTTCCATGATTTTATTTTCTTTCAAAGACATAATGGCTTAGTTTCCTTTTGCTGTGAGAAAGCATCATGAACGAGACAACTTTTATCTTTTTATTATTTTAAATTTTTTTATTTTTTACATATACATTGATATTGGTACACCTATATACAAGAAACTACTTACAGCAAAAAGAACCATGACACCATCAGGAATTATATAAATGTTACATTCTTAGTGTTTTGGCTTTTTGTATGTGACATCCTTGAAGAAAACATCTTTCCTATCTCGGTGAGTCTGCAACTCTGAATGTAAATCAATATCTATCATAGATCATCATTATCAACTTAAATCATCTATCTAGAACTAAAAACATCTTAACCCTTAAACAACTAGCCTTAATTGTAAAACTAAAATCTCATGTTTTCAATACCATCAGAGACTTGAGATGGAATAAAATTCGTTACCTGAGTATGCAAGGAATGTAGATTAGTAGATTTCCAAATGAGAAGATGACAGAGACAGTTTGCTACTTGAGAAGTCAATCAAATCTCTGTATAATGTTGTGTCATCATCTTCAGCCTTATGGCCCATTATATCTGACAGGCAGGATTTATAGAGGACTTACTTACCACAGGGTAAGCAAGACAGTTTGGCAGAGTTTGTGCATCAACCCTGCCTGCATCCAAGCTTACACTTTTTTAGGCAGAATTCTGGCTGTTGGTAGAAACAAGACCATTTGGCCAGTGCCTTGTTTGCCACATTTGATGCCATCGCCATAAAGAGGTTCTTTGATATTCATCACCCTCCTTGAGGTAGGCTGGGTCTTGCCAGGAGTTAACCTGTCTTATTGTCTATGAATCTTTAAAATAATGAAAATGCTTTTAAATGAAATATTCTTTATGTCTCTGGGATTTTTGAAGACATTAGCTAACTATTTTACTTTTTCTTTCTATAGAATCTTATCTATGTGTTGACCAAAGTAACTTATAAAAGAAACCATTTATTCAGGCTTATCATTTCATAATGTTAAAGTCCATTGTGACAGAGCAGAGTCATGGCATCAAGGATAGATGAGGATTAATATCTGGACATCAAAGTAGGAGGCAGAGGGCATACTGAGAGTGACACTAGCCCTTCGAAGACCTCAAAGCCCACTGCCTCAATGGGATATTGCCTCTAACATCATCTTTCCAAAAATAGTTCTACCAACTGGTGGTCAAGTATTTAAACCTATGCCTCATTCTCAAATAAAAAGCCCAATGTCTGGTACGGGCTTCCCTTTCTTGACAAGTTGGTTGGGGGACAGAGGTCTTATAAATGGCCCCCAGAAATTGCATGCTATCTCCACTGCTTCTGGTTACATTCTAGAACTTAATGGTGAGAGTTTCTTGCTGAAGACACCACATACTTGAGTCAAATGGACTGAAAAAATAAATTGATATCAACTTTCACACTTCATCTCTACAGGCTAACTTTCACAGTCCTGGAAATTTCTATTTATACTCAGCAGTTTTACTCAGTTCTGAGCTTTGTGTGTCACACTCATGTGACCTGGTAAGGAATGCCTACAGGTGCAATAATGTCATGAATGCTATGAAAGTGACTAACTACATCTAGTTGGATTTATATCCACGCTTAAAAGATGGAATCAATGTACCAAACCCATGGCTTGCTAGGTCATAGGTCCTAGGGAGGCTAATAGAATTTTGCTAAATAGACATAATTATTAAACTTACACTAAGTTCTTATCAATATACCAATAGACCAGTACATATCTCTCTTTATTAGAGATTAGTGGATGGTGACTTAACACTTGTGAATATGCTCAGTTATAAATGAGATCTATGTCAACTACTCCCCCAAAATGCTCAGAGATCATTCTAGTAAAAGCATAAAGTGACAGTAAGATCTAGAGCTAATGGACATCTTCAGTGAAATTGTATTAATAGGACATTACAACATTTTTTACACAGTGTAGTGGTTGTATCAGCAAGTTTTAAATAAGATCAAAACAGTCAAAATCCCAGCACGGACTTATAGGGGTTCAAGATGTCTCATCCTATCTGAGCAAGTGTTGGCAAGTGATACCTACTGAGTAAGTGTGCTTCATAGAGGGGCCCCACAGAGGCTACCCATGAAACCAATAGACAGTCCTGTATTAATGTGCGTAGGCAGGATTAAATAGATCCAGTAGGAAGAAAGAGAAAGAGGATGACATGTGTATAGGGTGGGGAATAGAGGGCTATAAGAAGAATTGCAAGAGAGCAAATAGGGGCTGAGTTTAATCAAAACATGCTTTATAAGTATATAAAATCACCAAGAAAATACACTTACAATGGTAATTAAGCTATTCACCTGGGCAACCTAAGTGTTTCTAAAAGCATAGAAATAAAAACTAGTGACATTTGCAATTACTAAAATATCACTTATGAGAGTGTGTTTAGAAACTTCATTTTCTTGATGTAAGGAAAGATATATGAGTTTCAAACACCCTACTACTTAAGAACTCTGGATTAGTAGGCTTCTTTTCTCTTCTATGACACAAAGCCATGTCTTAGCATAGCACACTTGTCTTCTCGATTGTAACCTCCCTCCGCTGCACCCACTTCGAGCTCAGATAATTAGCTTTACTACAGTTTATCCTCACAGATATTACACCGCTATATGCTGAATAATCAGGGCACAAAATAATTGTTATGTTAGAACAGTTATTGCTCAGTATTTATTAATCCTTATATATAAAATCCTTATATATTGTCACTTGTTCCAAGATAATTCTTGTTTAATAACCAATTAAGTAATACTTTCAAGGTATTGATGACATAGATATTCTCACTCCAATTTCAACCAATCATGTTCTAATTTTAGTTACTGGGAAAATTATATGGTTCTTGAATCATATGTTATTTTACAAGGACATTCAATGTCCACACCCTCTTAAAGGAAACAACCCTACATTTACTCCTTCCTCAGTCCGAACCGACTGTCTTAACGGTTAAATATCTTCTTCTTCAGTTTTCCCCAAATCAATTACATATATGTCTTTTCTATATGTTCCACAAACAAACAACATAAAGTCATGGTGAATGAGAAATGGACTTATGGTTAGTGATTAAGAACATTGTCTGGTCTTCCAGAGGAGCAGAATGTGGTTCCCAGGAAGCCCATGACAGCTCAAACCCAGCTGTAACCAGTTCTAGGTGCTCCATAATCCTTCTGACAACACCTAGCACATAAGAAGCTTGCAAACAAACATGTACATAAGTTGCTCATGAATAAAATTAAAACAATAAAACCAGGTGTTATTTTGTATTCCACCTCAATGACAACATTTCCAGGCAAAAATGGGTGGTTTTCACTTTGAGGTATATTACTAATGCATCTACTTTTAGAGATTTGTGTGACAGTCCTGGATGCTGACACAGTGCTCTCTGTCCCTGATTATTGCAGCAGCTTTATCAATGTTCTCCAAAACTCATAAACTGTCCTAACATTATAGTGCTTTCTCAAAAGCAAAAAAAAAAAATCTATATTTATACTTCTTTGTCCTAATTGAAAAATGCATTATATAGAAGGCCAGGCTATGACATGTAGAGTAATTAGTGGACAGCGAAGGGACAACACGCCATATGGGAGCTTTAAAACTAAGAAGGAATGGAAATTCAAATTGAGTAGGTGATATTTACATGAAGGCGTGTATGTTTTTGTCATTGTATTTCCTCTGTTACAGCGTAAATTATATGATAACAGGTTTTTTTTTCTCTCTAATTTATTCTTCTTCCCTAGAACCAAGAACTCCATTCTTAACAAAGTTCCAAAATGACAAATGCATAGACAAAGATGATAGAGACAAAGAAACATTCTCTTTTTGAAGATAAAAGTCATTCAATATATTGGGATGAGAGTGAATAATAAAGTCACACAAATTTAAATTTTTATATTTAGTAATAATCAGATCCAATCAAAATATTCATTTATAAAATTTGAAAACATCTAGTTGATGTTTCAGGAATAGCACTAATTTCTAGTTTTAGAATTGTTCATTGCAAAACTGCTTTGCTCTTTTAAAACTGTTTGATTCTTATTTATAAAGCAAGAAATATAAAGAAATAATTAATGACCTTCAGTAATGATAATAAATTAGAAAATAGTGCCCACAACCCCTTTCCAATCTATTAATGCTTATGAGCGAAATCAAGACAATAGATAACTGTGAAGGCAAAATTTTAAAATCTTTCATTGTTAGGGAAGGAAAAAATATTAAAGGAATAATAATTAGAAAAATATAAAATAGCACCTTTACTTTAATATATAACTTTAATATTTAGATTCCATTAAGATATAACTATAATATTATTCATTATCTTCATTATTATTTTATGTATATTACATATAATATACAAAATAAGAATAAAAAAGCAATGAAAAAAGAAACAGAATTTAATTAAAGAAATAGTCACAAGAACATTAAAAGTTTTCCGTTTCCTCTTCATTGTTATTTTCAAAATGAAGCACAATAAAAGGATATTAAACTAATAATTGAAACATTTTAGTCCAATTATGTTTAATGGTTTTGGAATAATTTCATAATGTTGCCCCTAGAGTAAAAACTTAATAACATATAAAAATTTTTATTCTTCTAGTTATGAAAGTAGAATGTACTCATTATAAAAACATCAAGCAATGCAGAAACGCGTGGTTTCAAAAGCAACAACATCCCTTGATAACCCAAGGATTATTGCTTTAACAATTCTCTTTTTATTGGATCATTTTTATTAGGCTTTATCACCATAGCAAGGCTTTGTGTAAGCTGACAGGAAGAATTCAAAGGTAAAAAGACAAAGAGACTAATAGACCTCAGCAGATGGTAGCAAGTCATCATATAATAGCAAAACTACACCGAGAGACATAACTTTCGGTGAGATATAGAAGAGGGAAAATAACTTCAGGTGGAAAACATCATAAAAAACTCACTGAATACGAAGAAAGCATTTGGAATTTACCCTAAAGGATAGATATATGCGTCTGTGATCTCAGAATATTCACTACCCTAGAATATAAAATGTTAGCAGCTGTGACGGGATCTGACAGTGGGGTTACAGCTACTCAAATAATGCCATAGAAATAAAAGAACATCACTAGACAGTCAGTCTCTTTGCTGAGTATAAAAATTATACTGGGATGGTTAAAGACAAAAATGATCTCACTCAGTTTAGCCAGATCAGTTAACAGGATGTCTGGGATGAGAGGATGTCTCGTGTCTTTGTGTGTAACAGAACAAATAGAAATGACTTGCGGAAAGCAAGTGGATGCTCATTTGTAGGAAGCATAGAAATCCATGTATGTATGTATGTATGTATGCATGCATGCAACTTGTAGGTATGTATGCGTGTATGTATGTATATTTCTCTTTAACACAGAGACTAAAACTTAAGGACTGTTTGCTTCCCCAACAGGGAATAGTTTGTCTTTATGAATTAACATGATTACATACATGTTCCAGTGGACAGTTTTTCTATTTTGTACTACTAGTGACATATACCTTCCATATCAACTCAAAACAAGTTTAAATATCTTTTTATATTAAATTTTAATTATAATTTATTCAAATTCCAACCATGTTGTTATCCCCTCACTCTTATCTTCCTGTTCCCACGCTCTATCCCTCTTCAGCCCTATTCTCCTCCCCTAGCTCCCTCTCGATCCCTATTCCCCTCCCCTAGACCTCTGACAGGGCATGGGATTCCTCCCCCACATGCTGATCACAACCTATCAGGTCTCATCCTGATAGCCTGTGTCCCCATCCTCTGTGTGCCCACAGGGCCTGCCTACCAAGGGAATGTCATCAAATATTAGACTCTTGTTAAATATAATCAAATAAGCAGTTCTAAAACAGAAATGAATATACCTACAGTATTTCTCTTTTTTGTAGCTTATTTTCATTTTATTTTTTTATTTTTATTAATTTATTCTTGTTACATCTCAATGGTTATCCCATCCCTTGTATCCTCCCATTTTTCCCTCCCTCCCATTTTCCCCTTATTCCCCTCCCCTATGACTGTTCTTGAGGGGGATTACCTCCCCCTGTATATGCTCATAGGGTATCAAGTCTCTTCTTGGTAACCTGCTGTCCTTCCTCTGAGTGCCACCAGGTCTCCCCGTCCAGGGGACATGGTCAAAGGTGAGGCACCAGAGTACGTGAGAAAGTCATACCCCACTCTCCACTCTACTTTGGAGAATGTTCTGTCCATTGGCTAGATCTGGGTAGGGGTTTAAAGTTTATGGCCTGCATTGTCCTTGGCTGGTGCCTTAGTTTGAGCGGGACCCCGGGCCCAAATCTGTCTATCATAATGTTCTACTTGTAGGTTTCTAGGCAAAGTAGAAGGATCTAGAGGGTACCTACAGTATTTCAAAGACTAAATTAGACCAACAAGCTTAGGCACTTGACTTGATGACATTAAATAACCCTGTAGCATTCTGTTCAAGAACACCATCCCCAATGGTGGAGCTCTCAATGCTCAGGGAACACCGAGGAAGAAATGTAAAGGACTTTAAGAGTCAGAAGTCAAAGAGGACTTCGGAGCCTGACCAGGCTGTTGCACTGATGAACACAGGACATCTGTGGCTGCCTGTACAAGAGCTGTACAAAGTCAAGCCAGCAAAAACTTGTAGCATGAGTGTGGAGGGGATTACAAGGCACCAAAACTAGATGAGGAAATATTGGAAGCTGATGGGTGGAGAGGGAGGGAGAGTCTGTTTCTTCACTGCTGTGGTTTTCGGTGTATTGATATTTCTAGTGGATGTCTCTGAACTCATGCATAGACAGGTAACACCAACTGTACTTAATATATTATAAAAAGTAGAATAAACTATAAAGAGTGTTCAACAATACAACAAGGATATTTGCTCAACTATGTTCATAACAACTTTGTTCATAATGGTCAGAATCTGGAAACAATCTAAATGTCCCTCAACTAAAGAATGGATGAAGAAACTGTGGTACATTTCCACAATCAAATACTACTCGGCTACTAAAGATGAGGAAATCTAGACCCTGAAGGACACATATGGTATATACTCACTTATAAGTAGATATTAGCCCAACCTAGATGTCCTCTGAGGGACTCCACCCAGTGGAGAATTAGGACAGAGGCTAGGACTCACAGCCACATTCTGGGCAGAGCACCTAGAGTTGTATGGAAGAGTGGGGGGGATGGAAGGACTGAGAGAAGTCAGAAGCTCCACAGGGAGACCATCAAGACTGGTGGCTCTGGACTTAGGTGGTGGTGGTAGTGGTGAGCCAGAACTGACTCTGACGTGAACTCTGGTGCTTTCTATATGATCACTTCCCCTTGGTAGGGATGCCTTGAGGGCACACAGAGGAAAGATGCAGGCTATCCTGATGAGATCTGAAGGCTGTGCTCAGAAGCTGGAGGAGGAGGTCAGAGGTCTAGGGGAATGAAATGGGGGGGGGGGGAAGAGGGAGGTTGAGTGGGAAGGTGAATATATGAGCAAGGGGATTACAATCAGGATATAATGTGAATAAATCTGTCATATAATAAAGTATGATTGTCTTTTTCTGTTCCCATTTAGAAAGACTTTATATATTAAGTATGTATTCTAGTTGTTATGTGATTATTTCGATACTTTTTAGCACAATGCTCTTACTGTGTCACAACTCACAAGGAAACTATCAAGAGATTTATTCTAAAAAGAGAGATGGTAGATGATATGTAGGTAGGCAGATGATAGATAGATAGATAGATAGATAGATAGATAGGTAGATAGATAGATAGATACATGATAGATAGACAGACATACAGAGAGATAGAGATGAGAGAGAAAGAAAGTTAAAGTATGCTTAAAAGTCTTTATCACATTGAAAAACCATAGAAAAACTTAAGAAAATATTCAACGTTTAACTGAGGAAATGAAAAAATAGACCATAATAAAAATAAAATAATATATGCCACATACCCTAAAATCAAAGCCCAAATCGTGTATCACAGTGTCTTTGGTAGTATGTTATGATTCTGAGGTCTAACTACTAAAATGTGATCAAACTAGTACAATAGAAGAGAATGTTATCAGTAGAGCCTCCAGTTTCTATACAGAGCTATACCACTTTCCAACAAAAATTGACAACTGTTAGTTTTCTATCAAACAGCAGGCTTTTTGCATGAAGCATCTGAGGCCTCCCAAAATAAATTTTCCTCTCCCATTTTGCACATCTTTGATAGGATTTTTCTCCATTGGTCATTGAAGTCTTTGGACCACTTCTGCACAAAGGCAGAATATCTGGAAGGAGTTTATGCAGCACTGTGGACTGGAGATAATGTAGTGTCCTCTGAGTAGGGAGGGATGTTATATTCCTTAACTGCATGGGGAGCAATCATGTTGCCTTCCAAGGAAATGTTTGAACATTCTTGTTTACTGTCTTGAGTCTCCCTCAACTAAAGTCTAAATGTCAGCAAGCTTTTCCTTTGAATGCTAGAGGAAAGGGTTTCTATTTCAGTATTTTTTTTCTGGCTCCCAGAAGCTGTCTTCATTGGGGGGGGGGGGGGCTTGTGTCACTGCCAGGTTTCTTTATTCAGACAAAACTAAGTGCAGAGATTTTCCCATAGTTCAACAGTGTGACTCTGCCTTCTCTGCCTGAGCATTCCATAATGCAATATGGGAATGGTAGTGTATACTTACAACACCAGCACTTGGGACATAGACACAAGAGGGGAGGAAGGATTGGGAGTTTAAAGATAATATCAAATCACTTGTTCCAAGGCAGCTTTGGCCTTGTGAGACCCAGTCTCAACAGCCCCATGTCAAAAATATGACATTTAAACTTGTGGTTTTTTTAAATATTATTCTAAAGATTCTTTGACAACAAGACAGGTCAACTCCTGGCAACACCCAGCATACCTCAAAGGAGATAATGAGGATCTAAGAATCTCCTTCTAGAGATACCTTCAATGTGGCAAACCACCCAATGGGCAAAATGTCCTCATTTCTACCACAGACTACTCTGTGGTAGAATTCTGACTAAAAAGGGGCAAGCTTGGATGCAGGCAGAGTCGATGGCCAAATTCTGCCAAGACAGGGTAAGCATTTCCTCAATATTACCTACCTCACAAATATGTCTGTCACATATATTGTGCCAGAAGGCTGAAGGTGATGCCCCAAAATTATAGAGAGTATTTGGTGACTGTCGGGCTAGCAAACTGTCTCTGTCATCTTCTCATTTGGGAAGCTGCTAACCTGCACCCCTGTATATTCAGGTAATGAAGTTTATTCCTTCTCACATCTCTGATGTGGTTGAAGACCAGATAGTTTAGTTTTATAATTAAGCCTAGTTGTTTAGGGTTTAAGATGCTCTTATGTCTACATAGATGTCTTAAGTTGATAATGATGAAATATGATAGATATTGATTTACATTCAGAATTTTAGAGGCACTAAGATAGGAAAGATGTTTTCTTCAAGGTTGCCAAATACAAATAGCCAAAACACTAAGAGTGTAACATTTGTATAGTTTCTGACTGTTTTATGGTTCCTCTGGCTGTAGGTAGTTTATTATATATGAGTAACAATATAAATAGATGTGAAAAATAAAACAATATTTAATTAAAGAAATACTTCTGATTATTCTGAGCCACCCTCAACAGGCTGAAATTCATCAATATCACAAGCTCAGTGAATTGACAACCTTCATTCCATCACATGTTTTACTTCTTTGGCATATAAGTTGTGTGCAGGCATATGCAACAGTATTTTGTTATGTTCTTCCTTTGTGGACTACACTGTTTCTGTGTACTGTGATTGATGAGTATGTGAAGGTATCTTCTGTCCCGTCTGATCCATGCAGAAGGTGAAAACCAGAAAGCTTATCCAAATGATGCAATAAATCATTTCCCCCCTCATTCATAAGCTGTGTATCTGCTTCCAGACTCTAGGAAATCTCAGTACGTTTGGTAGCTTTTAGTTAGCATAAACTAATATGTCATGTTAGTTCCTGTCCACAGCCACTATCTGTTACCAAGAACTTTAATTGACTTAGAGATTTTTATCCTGATTCTTAGAATTATCAGAGAAATTCTTATAGTCATCAAGATTGCTCATATTAAAATTCAGCACTATGCATGCTAGACAAGCACCAAATCAACTGAATTATGTTCCCCAACACTAATTTTCTTTTTAAAATAAAGGCACTTGCTCACTAAGTGATGAGATTTTAATATTCCAGACTACTAGCATAGTTTGCTTCAAAATGTACTATATGTTAGTCCACGGAAATGCCTAGCTAAATAAATGCCATACTTTTAATGATTGATCGATTTCAGCTTACTAAGTGGTAGGTACTTCGTTTGCATACTTGACATTTCTCTAGATGTGCAGCTATACTCTTTCCCAAGGAACTTAAGTTGTCAAATTCTAATTCCTGCTTTCCTAATCATTACAGCCTCTGCGCAATTTGGAATCATGTTCAACTCCTCATTGTGAGTTTCTCTTCTGCTGTTAGTAAAGATTGCTATCTACAACCTTCTTGTTTAGTTTTTAAAATTCCAAATAATTCGGAGAGAGAGAAAAGATGAGTGAAGAGGGATTTTTGATCTTTTTTTGTTTTAATGCAAATGGTTTTGAAATACAAATGTTCATATTGCCAGAATGATACAAATAGACTTTTCTTCACTCTGAGAAGCTAACATTGTTTGCTAGCATTTCACACTTTGTTCTTGACTCATGACTGTTAGTAATGAAACACATTGAATGGATTTTGTCTTAGCGCCATAACAATGAGATGTTTTGAAGGCCTTGAAGTAGCCAAGTAGCTCGGTATTAAAATTCATTAACTTAAACCCCAGGAGATGATTCCAAAATAGCCATGATTCATGTAAAACTGGCACCTGTATTCTTTCTTTTTACTGAACTTTTAAAAACAAAATTAAAATGTGCTGTTCAATATTCTGCACACAACGTGTTGATTTTGTTTTTTATGTGAAGCCCTTGGCTCACAGTCTTCGGTTTTCAATGAAAGGACAAGAATATGAATGCCCTGGTGGCACAATTTGCAGCTTGTTGTTGTATCCCAATGTCAGATTTTGTTTTGCCAAACTCTCAGAAACATAAAAGAGAAACAGATCCTTATTATATTAAATGTCAAGAGTCATGGAGGCAAACACCTTTGTTGCTGAGATTAGTTAAAATATGAATCAGTGACTGTGCTATGAATGTCATGATGAGAACAGTTTATTTTCTGCTTATTTTCATGTGAAACTTTGTAACATTTTCATAATAACAACCTGCAGCTTCCTTGTTTTCTATACTTTTTATTTACTTGATTGACCGTTGAGATCCAAATCACTTTGTGTAGTAGCTAGTTGAAATAAGATCATCAATTTATTTTGAAGGAATAAAATAATTAGAGGGTAAACAAAGTATCTTTTTATTAAAATTTTTATATTAAAATAAGTGAGCTACCTTAAGACTTGGCTGAATAAACACCATTTCTTTTAATTGATATTCATTAATCTACACATTAATCTACACTTTCAGGAAAAATACATGTAAGCTTAAAATTATAAGTAAAATATTTGTTGCTATGGAATTTAAATGTACTTAGACTATAGAACTGCATGCCCTTGAAAGTGTCAGCTCTGTAATTGTACCACTTATTAAAGCCTGAACTGTTAGAACCATTATAACTTTAAGTGTGTAACTAATCCCAATAGCCTAAATCAACTCTGATGCTTAAAATTCTACGTATGATTTTATCAATTACTTTATATCTTCCCATCAAATAATATACATAAAAGAAGGCTTAAATAAAAATGTTGTATAAGTAAATATGCATTTAAATATGTACAGTTGATATTATGTGATAAAAATTTACCCATGATGTGGATGGGAGACCTATGAAAGTAGTTTTTAATATGTTCTTACTTAAAAAAAAAAGGAAAGATTACAGGGAATGGTGAAAATGGAACAAAAATAAATCTAACAATAAAAATCAATTACATAATCTATATTCCATCTTTAATTTGATTATTTGGTTTGCTGATGTTTAATTTCTTTATCTATTTTGGATATGAGCCCTTTATCAGATGTAGAGTAGGTTAAGATCTTTCCCCAGTCTGCAGGCTTTCATTTGTTCTGTTGACAGTGTCCTTTGCCTTACAGAGGCTTTTAACTTTCATGAGTTAACTTGTTAATATTAGTGCCTAAGCTGTTGGTATTCTGTTCAGGAAGTTTTCTCCTGTGCCAATGAGCTGAAGACTCTTCTCCATTATTTATTATAACAGACTTAGTGTGTCTTGTTTTATGCTGAGATATTTAATCCACTTGGGCTTTAGTTTTGTGCAGGGTGATGAATAAGGGTGAATTCGCATCTTTCTACACATAGACATCCAGTTAGAGCACCACCATTTATTGAAGAAGCTAATTTTCCCACTGTGTGGGTTTGGCTTCTTTGTCAATAATCAAGTGTTCATAGGTTTGTTTTTTGTATTTGTTTTTTCTGGGTCTTTTATTCAATTTCATCATTTTGCCTGTATGTTTCTATGCCAGTACCATGAAGTTTTTATTACTGTTGCTTTATAATACAGCTTCAGATCAGGGAGAAACTCTGGTACATTTACAGAACAGAATACTACTCAGCTACTAAAACAAAGAAATCATGAAATTTGCAGGCAAATGATTGGAAGTAGAAAGATCATCCTGAGGGAGGTAACCCTGACCAAGAAAGACATGCATGGCTTATACTCACTTATAAACACATATAAAACTTATATACTCACTTACAAATAATAGAGGATAACCACACTCCAATATACAGCCCTGAAGAAACTAAATAACAAGGAAGAGCCTAAGAGGAATGCTTAATTCTCATTCAGAAGGGCAAATAGAACAGACCTTGGAAAAGTTGAAGAGAAGGGACAGGAAGGAAGCCTACTATAGAGGTCCTCTGAATGACTTGACCCAGCAGGAGGTCCAAGCAGATGCTGAGACACAGAGCCAAGCTCCATGGTGGAACACAGGGAGTCTTATGGAATAGTAAAGAAGGAACTAGAGCAGACAGGAGCTCCACAAGGAAACCAATGGAGACAACAAATCTTGGTTGAGGGGATGCTGCAGGGACTGATTCACCAACCAAGGACCATGCATGGTAAGGACCTAGACCCTCTGCTCACATGTAGTAGATAGGCAACAAAGTCTCCTTGTGGGTCCAATAACATTTGGAGTTGGGCTGTTTCTGATGTAGACTGTGGTGCCTACTCATTGAATACCTATACCTGGTGGGACAGCATTGCCAGCCCACAAAGGCAACAGTCCAGGTGAGACTTGATAGGCTGAGGTCAGAGGATAAGAGAGGAGGAGTCTCTCTTTCTGAACTAGGGAAGAGGACCTGGGGGAATGAGAGAGGGAAGGTGGGACTGAGGGTGACCAGGGAGGGGGCTACAATAAGGATGTAAATTGAGAAAACTGAATACTAAAGAAAATTACTGAATCTATTGGATCTTTGTTTTAGCGGGGTTCTTTCTCAGGTTTTAAGGAGATATTCATTATATAACCCATGCTGGACTCCAACTACTTATCCTTATACCTTGGCCTCTCAAGTGTTGAGAATGAAGTTATGTCACTATATTTAGTTTGCTAATATTATCATAGATATTTTTAATGTGTCTCCTCCTTCATTGAACTTTTCAGATTTATCTTCAACAAGTAAGGAATATTAGAGATCAAACAGCTTCAGCTCTAATAGCTGCATCATAGAAACATGTTGAATTTAAGTGAGCTAAATAATTGTTTTCTGTTGTTGTTTGTAAGGAGTGCTGTTAAATGCCAATTTCTGTACATATGACATGGTGTTGTGCTTTGAATGAGAATGGCCCCCACAGCCTCATACATTTGAATAGTTAGTCCCTAATTGGTGGACCTGTTTGGGAGGGTTAAGGAGGTATGGCCTTGTTGGAGTAGATGTGGCCTTTTTGTAGGAGGTGAGTTATTAGGGTTGGGCTTTGAGGTTTCAAAACCTCATGCAAGGACCAGCATCTTCCCTCTGTCTATTGCTTGTAGATCAGAAAATAAAAAATGCTTTTCACTCCTAGGCCAGTGCCATGCCTGTTTGTCTCCCACCATGACGATAAAGACTAACCTTCTAAAACTATAAGGGAGTCCCCAATGAAATGCCTTTTCTTTATGAGTTGTCTTGGTCACAATGTCTCCTCACAGCAATAGAACCATAACTAAGACACATGACCATCATGATTATTAAGTTTTAAGGTTTATATTTACCTGTAGAATACCAACACAAGGTCAAAACTAAAATTCCCAGTTAAATTTAGAATCTCCAGGTTCCATTCATCTTTATTGGGCTATTAAGAGTTAACTACTGCTGGGAGGAGAGAGAATCATTCTTTTCTGAGGATGAGTAGTTTTCTTGTGTCACATTGGATTGAATCACATCCATCTACATATAGGCAACAGAAATTGGAGTCTATGGCTAGCTTTTTAAAAATTATAGACATAAATTTAGGAGAGGATATAGTGTAGGTTGAAATGGGTAAATACAGGTGGTAAATTGTCATATTCCATCACGTACATATATAACATTAACAAAAGTAAAAATTTGAGAAGTGAAAACTTCCTTATTGAAGTAATATTGTGTTACCAATAATCCATACTACCTTGATTGCTACTCAAAATACTTAGGTTTGTGTTGTGTTGACTTATGTGGCAGAGCAAACTGCAAAATAGCAATAATGAATTTCCGGTTAGCACAACTCAGTCTTCTGGTTTTTGCTTTGCTTTGTTTTGTTTTCTTTGTTTGTTTGTTTGGGTGGTGGGTTTTTTTCTTTTCTTTTTTTCTTTTTTTTTTTCTTTTTTTTGTCTTTGTCTTTGTCTCTTTCCTTTTCAAGTACAAACTTGAATGGTTAGGAAATTTCAGTACTTGGCAATATAAAACTGAATCTGCATTGCCTTAGAATCAGCGGATATCCCTTAATGAACGTCCCAGAGGCTGCTGTATGAATGAAGTTGTGACAGTGAAGCCTGTATTTTATTAAAGTTCCAAGAAGTTGAATATGCCAGAGTAATGGAATACCTTCTAAGAAGAGCTACTGACAGGGAGTAAAACCAGCCAGATACAGAAAACCCAGTATTCTGGGTTAAAATACTGTTTTTTTTTTCTTTGAGAATTCCTTGTGTGTCTTTATTCTGCCATTGCTTTCTATATGACAATCATTTTATATTATTGTTCTCCATTTGCAGGGCAAGTAATAATTTTGGACGCTAATTAAAGTGCTACTTGTATTTCACCAAGTTTGTAAATTGGTTGCTGGTATTAATTTAACCTTCTTGTTCTAAGAGTCACTTTGTTTCCTAAAATAATTTTATTCATTGTAATACTGAGTAGAAGATATAGAATTGCTTATATAAGTCTATTTATGTGTAGCCTCTCCTTAACCACAATTTATCTAATGTGAAATTTTTTTTGAAGCAGCAGATTCATGTCATTTATTGCTGAGAATATGTCCTTCAATGACCATGTTGAAGTAACTCGATTTGAATTTGATTAGTCATAATTACAAATAAGATTGTGATTCTGTGTAGAAAGTGGACTGCTTAGCTTCTGGCTCCAGCATGTAGGCACTTTATCTTAGGATACCCATAATGTAGAATGTATGCACAAGAGCTTTTGTATAGATCTTTCTGATTTTATAATATAGATTATTTTAAGACATACGAAGAGTTGGGACAATAAAACTAATATATTTTGTTAATTTAGAGGCTTATTAAAAGGTGGCATTTATTTTATATTGTTCTCTCCCCATTGTGAATAATAAAATAGCCACAGATGTAGTTTTTCCCCACTCCATAATGTGTGCTAGAAGCCCAACTTACTACCTTGGAACATCACCTTGAAGTATAAAACACTGAAAACTTGAATACTCAATGTTTAATGTATAGTTGTTTCTACTGAATAATTATGACTTGTCTAGTATCCTGGAAAGTTCGTTAAGAAGCACAGGTAATCATAGGTCATGTTGTATGATTATCACCAGCATGTTAAGTTTAGTCTCTATTCCACAGCTCAACATACATAGAGTGCCAATTGAGCACAGAGGTGTCCTGTAGTGGCTTATTGGTACTCATTTCTTTTTAACATCTTGCAACCCTCAGCATTTCCACTCAACCCACCACTCCCTGAGTAAGCTACAGATGACCCTAACATTATATATCTTGTATATCTGGCCAAAGATAAAGGATTGGCCTATGTAGACCCATAGCCCTCTGCTGTCTATTGGATTTATATGGGAATTCCTGCCACATCGGTAGCCTTATATTATGAACAAGTGACTCCAAGTCATCCTCCTGCTTTCAATTTTTCTGCCTGCTTTTCTGATACCCACAGAAGGTGATAACTTTTCTCTCTTTCAGACATTACATGCTCCCTCCAAACTTTGATATCTGAGGTCAGCAAACAGTATGCTAGTGCTTTGTCAAATTTATATTAATTTGTGATGACACATCTAGGTCCATACCAGTCACACTGCAAAATATTTTTATTCCTTTATATAAATTCAAATTTTATATATTTTTATTGTTCAGATTTCATGTTTGTGTTCAAATGTCTTTACTTTTGGCCTCCTACAGGACTAAAGCACCATTATGCTACCTTACTTTCTTTGCCATGTTGATAACTAAACCTAGAAATAAGATTTCAAAAATAATTGCCCTATAGTACTTGAAATTTTACGAGGTATTTCAAAATGTTATAGGCTTAAACTCATAATAAATACATTAATATTATTGTTGCAGTCATGAATCTCATTTTATAACTTAATGAATTACTAAATATTAGCTTTCACCTTCCATCAAAGAAGCTTCTTTTTGAGGCTAATGGTCAAAAGTCAGAGAACGTGTGACTATGACATGCCCAATGTTAACTGATATGTCCTCAGTCAAACTCTACACTGAAGGCACAGAGAAAGTATAAGAAGAAGGCAAAAGATTGTAAGAGACAGAGAACAGGCCCTACATGATGTATGCTAGACGAGGCAGGGATGCTGAATCTGTGAAACCTCAATAGAATGTTTGTATAAACAAGACTGGCATGTTGAGAAAAACAATCACCATGTCACCATGGATGTGGCAAAGAGATAGGAACTATAGATGGGTGAAAAAAAGAGAAAGAATCAGTTCTTTCCATGGACAAGAACCATGATGAGTGATCCATTCTCAATGGTGGGTTCTAAACACACGCACATATGAACAACACTAAATGCAGATAAAATAGAATACTTACATACTGTATTTCATATTTAATTATTCATAGTATTTATGCTATAAATTATTACTAATAATAATTAACCAGATATCATTAGTCTGAGAAATATTGATGGGTACCAGGAGAGTGGAGAGAGGAGAGGGGGGTGTTATCAATCATATCAATGAAACATTCCTGGTGGAAATTTTCAAAAAGTAAGGAAATTTTTAAAAGAAATTAGTTTGAGTAGGTCATAGGGAATGTATAATTAGGTATCTATTTTCATTGTCCAACTTACATAACCTAAAATACCAAGAATTTTAGATGTATCTATAGAATATGACAGAAGTAGGAAGATCAACAATGTTTCTGATACCTTTTTCCAGACAGCTTCTCACTGGGATTCTGATATGTCATATGTGCTCACTGTTTCACTGATATTTGCAAGTGCTTATCTCATTTTTAAAAGATATTTTTTTTTTTGCTTTACAATTTTTGACTACTTCACAGGGCAGCCATTAAAAAAAAAAACCAGATGTTTTCAATATGTGTTTTGGGGACCAAAGGTCATTTTTTAAACTTAAATTCTGTTTTGTATTTAAAGTGTTTTTTTTCCCTTTGTCTTTTAGTTGTGTAATTACTACCAAGTATAGATTGACCCTTCTCTTTTTTCAAGACAAATTTTTCCTTACAAATCCATTGTAAAGAGATTTTAAAGTATATACTGAAAACACCTGCATATACATGAGATTTGAAGTATGTATGTATGTATGTATGTATGTTCGTTTGTGTCAGGATGGGCATGTATGTTTCAAGTCAAACGTGTCAGTTTTCTGTCAGTATTTCAGCCTTAGAATCAGTGGATATCCCCTAATGAACGTCCCAGAGGCTGTTGTATGTATGAAGTTGTGAACGTGAAGCCTGTCTTGTATTTAAAATTCCAAGAAATTGAATATGCCAGAGTAATGGAATACCTTCTAAGGAGAGCTACTGACAGGGGGGTAAAATCAGATAGAGAAAAGTATGTACCAGGCAGAAAATCTCGACGGGTAGAGGCCTTTGACATTAGACATGGAGTTATAGGATTTGGAGGTAGTACTACTGGTTTTAGTAACGCTTTGGTCCAGTAGTTCCTCACCTATGATCCCATTATTCCCTTTTGTAATATATTCTGTGCCACTGTGTGTTGGAAATATTTAATTTGGTTTTTGATTTTATAAGAGGTTACAATTATGGTATTTCCTTGGGTCTCAGAAGGAACTTTGAACTTTTAAACAGTCTTGCAACTGAGAAAGCTATGGGGACTATTGAAGGTCGAGTAAATGCATTTTGCATTATGACATGTTTAAAAAACTCTGGAGGCCATGGAGTGGAATGTGGTGATCTGCCTGAAAATTTTCTCCATTGGTTCATGAGTTCTATGTTTGGTCCCCAGTCAGTGGAACTATTTAGGAAGGATTAAAGTGATATGGCCTTCTCAGAAGAGGAGTGGTCCTAGGAGTAGACTTTGAGGTTTTAAAAGCCTCACCGTTCACTTTTTCTATCTTGTGCTTGCAAATAAACATGTACATTGTCCACTACTGTTCCAGTGCCAAGTGACGCCTTTCTACTGCCATGTTTTCTGCTATGGTGGCCAAGATTCTAACCCATGGAAATGTAAACCCCAGTAAACTATTTTTTTTTTTTGTAATTTGCCTTCCTAATTGTGTAACCAAGCAATAGAAATTGTCTGTTCAAGTAGAAGAACAGAAGGAAATCTCAAAGAAAAATTCATATTTCCCTCATAAGAAACCAGTGATTACTGCTGATCACATGTTTTATATATTCTTGGGATGGTATAATTATGGCTAGATAGCTATATATTAATTGTGTTACTAACCTCATGGGAGAAGAAATGCAGCTTTGCCCATTACAAAGCACTATTGTAACCTCAATATCTTCGGTATTACTTCTGGGTAGAATAAACATTGGTAATACAAGCTGCAGATTCTGCCACACTAGCAGATTGGTGACACAAATTACTCATCAAAACAGAAAGTGTCTAGTAGCTTCCGAAGCCCTTGCTGCATAAGAATGATTAAGTGTTTCTGTATAAGACCACAAATCACAATAATGAATCAGATGAAAATCTCCAATAAGATACTTAAACGCACCATCTGGTCTTTAACGGAGTGGTATTACAATGTTGAATGATGACATTCTAAATAGCATATGATGGCAGATTCAATAAACTGTGTCTCAAGTCAGCTCCGTGTTGACAAGTGCACCAGGAAAAGAAATTGACAAATAAAAAGACCATCAGAAACTGCTTGAACTGCTTTTCTGAGTGGAAAACAATGGAAGTGATGGTGTGACATAAATAGCCTTAGGTTGAGCAACAGTATTAAAGTAACAATTCTCAAACCTTTTCACAATCATTGTCATAATATCTGTAATTTGTGCTAAATTTTATCTAGTTAGCTTCCAATAGTGCTTGAAAGGGTTTATATTTGAAGTTGCTACATTTAGAGTTTTATTTTTATACATAAACTATCAACAATGGAACTAATCCTACTACAGTTTTGTTACTATATGAATTATATGGCACTTTGAATTCACAATAATTTAAAGCTATAACAATATAAATAGCAAATTGGTGACATATTATTAAGTCAATCAAAATACACAATTTTAAAATGGCAATAAAGTTAATACATTGAAAATTCTGAGTCAACCTCTGTTTTAAAGAGTACAGTCTTCTTAGTTTAAATTATACAAAGTGGCTCATCTATCATTATACAAACACAGAATTAATTCCATGGTGAAGATACAGTCAATAAAATTGTCTCCAAAGTATATTCTGCAATGATACACTACACTGCAAAGAATTTGTTAATTATGAAGACGACCAACTTTAAGTAGAACATAGTGATCTGCTTCATTATACATTGTTGCCATGGGAATAATGTACAGCTCATTAGGATTCTTAAACATTGTTCTAAAACTTGATAAAGTAAACTATTATTGTCATGAAATATTCTGGAAATTGCCTGTTTACTCACCCTAGATGGGATGGCATTCAAAGTAGATTTACCCTGAGTAAACTATTATAGTCAAGTAGTGTTATTATTTATTTATTTGACTACAAATAAAATTATGGATCCAAGAGAGAAAAAAATGATACTACAATGGAAATAGAACATATTTAAATGGCTATATTAAACACCTTTACAAGATTCATTTTTATTACGTTTCTAAATTTCTTTTGTGTAGCGTGTGTGTGTGTGTGTGTGTGTGTGTGTGTGTGTGTGTGTTACTTGTGTGTCCATACATGTGCCATGATATATTTAGTTTTGGAGCTCAAAGAACAACTTTCAGGAGTTGGTTCTCTGCTTCTACTATGTAGGTTCTTGGAATTGAACCCAGACCATCATGGATGTCAGGTAGCACAGTTACCTGCTGTGCAAACTCACCAACCGAAAAGAAAATGTAAGACTTTGGGTTATGTAAAATGTACATATTTAAAAATTAGTTGCTTAATTCTACATATATGCATTATTCCCCCACTTCCTCTCTAATGCTTATGTCTCTCACTCCTTCTCAATTCATAACTCTTTCTTCCATTTAATTAATATTATTACATGATACTCTTATTATTATATAGCTAGATGTCTAGTACATATTTGAGTATATGGTAGCTCTTGAAGCTAAAAACCAGAATTGTGCCCACCTAGATGGATATCTCAACCTTATTATGTTTCCATATGAAGTTCTGTTTTTCCTCCACATAAAACACTTAGCTTTTCCAAGAGAGAACCATCTAACTAGTGAAAAATAACAATGATAAAACATAATTTCTTCTTAGCATATTATTCTTCATTTACTGAGTGGTAGCTTTGATTAACTAAGCCTACTATGTGGAGTCACAGACAATTTCTGGCCAGCCATTCAGCAAATTCTGCCAACATTATAAAGCAAATATTTCCAGAGGTACAGTCCTCTTTCCTACCCATGCGGTTAGGCTGTGACAACAGAATAAGCCACTATTACCATCTTCTACCTAGATCACTGTGATCAGTCTCTGTGTTCCAATTCTTGCCTATCTTAGTCAGTCTTGTCAGATATCTGGCTGATATACTTAAACCTAATGAGTGTGGCTATATTTGGAGCACTCTGCTGAGACTCTGTGCTTCTCCTAAAGTTAGCTTCTAAACCTTACCCTTCAAACCATCTATTAAGTTTCCTAGGTTCGTTCAGACTTGACTCACTTTGATTGGCCATCACACTCTGTATTAACTGGACTTGGTTTATCTGAGCCCTTCCCATAAAATCCTATTTTCTTTTCTTTTCTTTTCTTTTCTTTTCTTTTCTTTTCTTTTCTTTTCTTTCCCTCCTTTTTAAAATTAATTCATTCATATTACATCTAAATAGTTATCCCATCCCTTGTATCCTCCCACTCCTCCCTCCCTCCTGCTTTCCCCCTACTCTCCTCCCCTACGACTGTGACTGAGGGCAACCTCATCCCCCTGTATATGCTCCGACACCGACCCATACACTGAATTTTGGCTTTATCTGCAGGCTGTAGCCAGCAGGTGAGGTCTCCTCGCGTTCTGGAGAGTGGGCTGAGGACCACTGGGGTCTGTTGCTTGACCCGTGGCCAGACCCGCAAGTGGTCTGCGCTGTGCAGGACCCCACTCACCTACAGTTTTCTAGATTTAGCAGTCTGTGACTCCATTCAAGTCCCTGGTCTCCATGCAGTAGATCAGATACAGTGCTTACTGGGCACTGCCATTTTAGAAGCTCCCTATTTACTTTTCTTAATTTGATTTTTTTTATACAACTAAGCATTTGTTTTTTTATGGCCAAGTATTATTCATGGAAAGATTTTTTTTCTAAAATTTTTAGGGTCACTAGAGAAATGGATTAATGAGATTGTTTCTAAGTTGAGACGTTAGATTCATCAATGGAGGTCAAAGTTTTCATCATTTTTTATATTATATTTGTAATATTAGAAAATTGACATGTACTAAATCACAGAACATTGGCATATATGCTTTTAAAATATACCTGTTTATATATTTCAATTGGTATAAAAGTAATGTTGGACTCTTATTTATATTTATGCTATTTTTAAATATGAGAAATTGAGAATCAAAAATATAGCAATATGTCTTAATGAAACAACCTAAGAAGCAGAGAAAAAGTAAGCAAAGGTCTTACTTTAATTTTTAAAGTTCTCAACAGAGCAAGATATTAAAAGATTACTTCCATTCTTCATGTAATTTTAAACAGCTTACCTCGAATTAAATCCATCCTGTTTACATTTTGAGGTTTTATCTTTCTAATCATCTTCTTAGCAGATATACATGTTTAAGACTATGATTAAATTATTTTGAAGATCATTTGGTAGAGTAAAAAATTATCTCAAACTAATTGATGTTTAATTTCAAGTTTGAAATTTAGATAAAATTATGCCAAAGCACACATTAAACAGGAACCAAGCATGGCCAATAATAATAGACAGGCTAATGTAGAGAGGAAAAGCCCACAAGGCCTAACATTACACAAAAAATGACAGGTGAAGTGTATACCAATTGCTTGTCCAGTACTAAATGGTGAGCCATGAAAACATACATAAAAATAATATTATACAGACTGAGGATGTTATATTTAGGAATACATATGTACCTAAAATATACATGTGTATATAATAACAATTAATAAAAATAAGAAGCCAGGAATTTGAAGAGGTCATTAAAGATAATAGGGGAAGATTTAGAGGGAGAAGTAGAGAAAGATATAAGTATATTATAATCTCAGAAAATAAAGGTGGTAATAAAAATATTTAAGAAAATGTTGACTGACACATTAAAAGCTCATAATGGCTGTTGAGTGGAAAAAAGATTAAATTTATAATAAAATTCACATTTGGAGTGTCACTAGGGTCATGGTCCTTTCTGTGCCAATCTTTAAAATGACAGTAACTGTAAAAAAAAATTTGTGGGATATCTTTTGTTTATTACTTGCATAGTTACATGTGAAATGATTTAATAATAAATCTTCATGTTTTCAAGCTGAAGAAAATGTATTTTTGAGGACATTTGAAAGAATTTGAAATAGATCTTTCTGAATGAACACTCTGCACTCATTTAAATCTCATGCTTGTAAAGTGATTGTTCCATTGATAAGAAAGCCAGAACCTGAAAGTCCTTGACTTTTTTGTTGACAGCTTCCATTAGTAGGGAAAACTGCCAATAATTTCCTCTTATGGAGGATGTAAACAGACTTGAATTTGAATAACATTACATCAATTTTCTTTTTCCTGGAAAGTGCAAATGCATATACACAAAGATCTTAGATTTCTATCAGTGACATAGGCTTTTAAGTGTAGTCCACTCATAATTCAAAGGCTTTAGAAGTCTCCATTGACTCTTCTGAAACAAAAGACCCATCATTTTAATGGAGGAAGTAAACATTGTGAAAAGGTTTCAACTTTTTTTTTTTTTTTGGTGTTTTTTTTTCCTTTTTTTTTCTCCTTTATTAATTTATTCTTGTTACATCTCAATGGTTATCCCATCCCTTGTATCCTCCCATTCTTCCCTCCCTCCCATTTTCCCCTTATTCCCCTCCCCTATGACTGTTCCTGAGGGGGATTACCTCCCCCTGTATATGTTCATAAGGTATCAAGTCTCTTCTTGGTAACCTGCTGTCCTTCCTCTGAGTGCCACCAGGTCTCCCCCTCCAGGGGACATGGTCAAAGGTGAGGCACCAGAGTATGTGAGAAAGTAATATCCCACTCTCCACTCTACTGTGGAGAGTGTTCTGTCCATTGGCTAGATCTGGGTAGGGGCTTAAGGTTTACCGCCTGTATTGTCCTTGGCTGGTGCCTTAGTTTGAGCGGGACCCCTGTGCCCAAATCTGCTTGTAGTTCTACTTGTAGGCTTCTAGGGCCCTCTGGATCCTTCTACTTTGCCATTCTCCCATGATTCTCTCATCTAGAGTCCCACTAGAATGTCCTCCCCTCTGTCTCAGTTTCCTGGTAAGTGAAGGCTTTCTACCATCAAGTATATCATAAGAAAGCTTTAAAAAATGTGTGGCCAAGAAACACATTAGTAGTATCAACTGTGGTAATGTGTCATAAGTAAAGATATCCAAGCTCTTACATTCTGAAGATGCTTATTATTCCTCTATTAATTGTTTATTTTGCTTCTATATTTTAGTTGGAAGATTCTGGAGATTTATCTCAGTTTAGGAGAGCTGGTTGTTACACAGAACACTGGGAAAAGAGAGGTTGATTACAGATGATGAAAATTCTAATATATAGCAATGGAAGTAATAACTTACATGAAAAAATTAAGAAGCAGACTATAGTAATTGGACAATGTGTGGTGTTAAAAATAAGACCTCGGTTGTTAAAGTACCATTTTGGTCATTGTGGAAATATACCTCAGACAACTGTACTCACTGTAACTTGTTTTGAACTAAAAATCCCTTCATACCTCAAAAACACTCATGAAATAAGGACACTTGCAATTATAAATGCACAGACCTGTGTTGGGCTCAGAGTGATGCATAGAATAGATGTAGCATTAAATGGATTTCTATTTAGTCCCATATATCAGCTCAACTTTCACATCTCATTGGAAGATTCTATTTGCAGTGGATGGCAATACTAAGGCAAACACATAACCAAGAAGCTAAGGGTGTACAGTGCTTTGGCCTAAATGGCACATTTGTAAAGAATTATAATTTCAGTGAGTGCTATAGAAATATATTAGAGCAAGAACCATTTTTGGTAAAATTTACTACTGTATTGTTCTTCTTCTAGTTTTCCAAAATATCCTAATAAGAAAATATTAACTATGTTATTTCTTGAACCCATTTACTTGAATTCTAACATGAGTTGCCTACCTTATCCCCTGGAGTGACTCTGTCAGATGATCGATTAAATCTATAGGTGCAACATATGTTATATTAAATATATTAAATAATAGTGAAAAGTATTTGTTGTTGATTTTTTTCATTTTTGTTTTTTAGTTTTTTTTAAAACTGGGTTTCTCTGTGTAGCCTTGGCTGTCCTAGACTAACTTTGTAGACCAGGCTGCCCTCAAACTCACAGTGATCCACCTGCCTCTGCCTCCCATATGCTGGGATTAAAAGCTTGGGCTACCATGTCCAGCTTGTGGTTTGTTTTTTATATTATTTAGCTTTAAAATTCATCACATGAGAACATGAGATCAAAAGGCATAACAATAAAAAACAGAGTCTTAATATTACAATAGAAGAAACTAGGTTAAATGGAAGAACAAGAAAGGGTCTTTTTACCTTTATATGGAGTCTGTGTGCTGTAGAAATTTTTTACAGGTTTTTTTTTCCAATTTAGCATCATGGATTTCTTCTTTACATGAGTAACTACTAATTATGAAATTCATGTAATGTTCTTTTTAAGGTCATATTTAAATTAACCATTATACCAATATCTGTGTTCTAGAAAAAAATTAATTATTTTGTAATGAATTATAAACTTTTCAGTTTATGATGTGGTCTTTATAACTGAGGTGAATTTCTTTTTTTTTTTTGTTTGTTTGTTTCCTAATTTTTCTTTTTTTTTCCTCCTTTATTAATTTATTCTTGTTACATCTCAATGGTTATCCCATCCCTTGTATCCTCCCATTCTGCCCTCCCTCCCAATTTCCCCTTATTTCCCTCCCCTATGACTGTTCCTGAGGGGGATTACCTCCCCCTCTATATGATCATAGGGTATCAAGTCTCTTCTTGGTAATTGGGAGAAAATAACAGGTAGTTTATATGGAGGAGACATTCAAAATACAGCCTGAGGATTGGTCCTATAATCAGAAAGATCTTCCTCGCGTTCTGGAGGAGCCTGGAGTATGATATATATTGTGACTGACAATTTCATTCTCACCTCCTTGTATTACAACTTACTTAATCCATAGAAGGAAGCTGCCTTGAACCCAGCTGCCTTCTAACAAGGTAGTTTTGGAGATTTTTTTTTAATGAAAAATACAAGAAAGCCTGCACAAGAAGAAATGAACATAAAAATACACAACAAAATAGAATATCATTTCAAAAATCAAAACTGACAAGTTTTGGACTGAATCTGGCCAAAGAGGAAACAAGTTAAATCTTTCAACCTGTCATTCTCTCTCTCTCTCTCTCTCTCTCTCTCTCTCTCTCTCTCTCTCTCTCTCTCTCTCTCTCTCTCAATTTATCCATTTGACTTATTCATTTCACAATGTGCTTCACTTTGCAGATACTTTCAGCACAGTGCTGTATGTTAACATCCCCTGCATCAGTCTTTGACATGTACCCCAAGAGTTTCTTTTTTAAGTGCCTCCCTGGCCCCATTGAAATTTTCTCTGTCATTCATCACATGAAATGAAAATTTCAAAATGAAACACATGTTCATTAATCTTTTCCTGTCGCTTACTTAATATTTGTATTTATTGTAGAGTGAAGATCTAGCAAATAACATATAATTATAAGATATCTATACATTTCTAGGTAAAAAATATGATAAGTACTTAGATAAAACATTTTTTACTTTCAGCCTCCTCTTCCTGTTTGTTGACCAATCATAGCTCATTCCTTTATATGTGTAATGTATATTTATATAAAATTATATCTGAAGAATAGGACATACGTATTTATTTGAACATCCTAGAGCCACCTCAATTAATTTCCTACTAAATCAGAAGAAGTCAACATACATAAGCATAGGCTCTTCCCGCAAGTACGTGTGATTGCTACTTTATCGATAATATGTGAACACCTCAAACAGCATGTTTGAACTTCATACTGCTTGATTGATTACTCAAACAGTAACACAACATGCTTACAGTTTTTTACTAATGTAGTTTTTACAGTTAAAGTTACATTAAGGTTAGAAAAACCTGATCATCTGAAATCACTTTCTGTAAATACATATATAAATTATTGTCTGTGATTCTTGTGTCTGATAAACTGTAATTTTGCAGTAGAGAAAAGATGAATGTATCTTAGAATGAACATGTGGTTTTTGGTTCTTGTCATGTTTTGAAATACTAGTCATCAAGACATTCATCCTCATATCAGGCCCCTGATTTTTCTGCCACGTATCCTTTTCCTCTATTTATTTATTTTTTATCAGATGTTGTTTGATAAGAAGATTACTACAACTCCATCATATTCCTTAATCACTTTTATATTATTAATGTTCTCAAAATATTTCATAGATTCAAAGCCAATTTCTTATAAGTCACATTCATAGTTAATCATATGGACTTTTAATATCTTTTCCTCAGAAACACTCCTGTATCTTGGCCAACACATAACTAAAAGACAGTTTAGCTTTAATTTTGCCAAAATGTTTTATACTTTAAAAGATACTTTTGGAAAAGAAATATTGATTTATATTTTAATTTATGCTTAAATTAAAATGAATTCATCAACTGAATTATAATATGATCATTCCAATTGCTTGTAGAAAATCAGAGTATTAAAAAGGATAATATTAAATTTTCCAGCATGCTAAGAACTATATTTGATTACCTGGAGAGAAAAGAATAAGAAATATTCATTGGATGAAGAGATTAACAAAACCAGAAATATGTAAAGCACTAATTAGGCTCCTTACTAGAACTGTCCATCAAATACCAACTGCTTTACAAATAGTGGATTAAAAGAATGGGACTTAGTAAATTATGCACATTTTGTTGCAGGGTGGTGATCCAACAATCTTTTTCCATAGTTGGGACCTGTTATTAAATCTTCTTATCTTGTACTAATAATCCTCTTTTATATAAAAATTCTGCAGCTTCAGAAATGTTACTAATACACCTAATATTTTTTTCAGTGTCTACTTCTTAAAACTTTTATACATCATTACGCATTTTTATCAGGTCTTATATCAAACTAAAAGGACTATTGTTCTGCTACTCCACAATGGAAGACATATATGGATACAAAAACAGAGACATTCCTTAGACAAAGAAGAGATGAAATGACTCTACAAACAGCCATATTGATGCTGAACTGAAAATAGCCTAAACAAAGGCAGTAGAAAAACTGGGCAGGTATCCTTGGAAAATCTTTGGCATTACCAATCAAAATGTGCATATTTACCATTAGGCTTAGTGATTCATCCCCTAGAGATTTGTAGAAAAATAAGAATTTATGCAAATGAACACACTGATGATTGCTGGATGTAGCTATATGGGAAGAAAAAATTTATGCTAATATTCACCAAGAAGATATTTCTTAACTGAATCATTAGTTAAAAATATGTAATACATTTCTTTATGGAGCTGGTGAATTGTAAATTTTCAAAGACATTATGGTAGAAAAACAAATCAAAGTGCATCTAGGGAGAGAGAAAGATTTTTCCTAATCTATAATGTAGAGTTGTTACCTTATCCACATTTAATTTTCATAACTGTTTCAACTATATATAAAAAACCAGGCTTATTCAGTAGCTTGTATGTGTGTGTGTGTGTGTGTGTGTGTGTGTGTGTGTGTGTGCACATGTGAATACATATACATGCTTAACAATGATTAATGGCAAAAACAGGCCATGAGTACAAAGGTGAACATAAGTTATTGGAGGAATGGCAAAATGTTGCTATTATATTATGATCTCAAATTTAAAAATAATAAAAGCCAAGTTCATTTACATTACTTTAACATTTTCATCTTTTTATGTTTTGTTAATAATCAAAAACCTTTTCCTTAACTTATTCAAAATAATAACTTAGGATATTCAGCTGGTTAGTTATTTTTCAATTTGATACAAACGATATTCTGGAAAAAAGCAACCTCAGTTAAGAAAATACCTCTATTAAATTAGCCTTTAGTTAATGCCTGTGGAGTGCTTTAAAAAAATTTTTTAATAATAATTGATATTGAATGGCCCAGCGCACTGTAGGCAATGCCATCCTTGTACAAGTGGTCCTGGGAATTTGGGACAATTTTTAATATTCCTGGTATTTTGCTTGTATATAATGGTTTATGATTTTATGTTTTTGATGAGTTTTGTGTATATGGGCCTCCATATATGTTTTTCCTGTGATTTTCCTTAATTTTATTTTTTATTGATATGTTTGTTTTATAAAAGGATAGATAAATAAGGCATGAAGTTGGACATACATAGCAATGTGTATTATCTGTGAAGAGATAAGGGAGGGCATCCGTGATCAGAGTATAGGGCATGAAAACATATGTTTAAGTGTTTAAAAGAAAAATTATAGTATATATTTTTAATATGTAAACATATAGCAGATTATGAAGCCATATACATTATATATGACAGATTGGAGTGTATATGAGACTACAGGAGCAGGACAGTCTACAATGTTCAGTTTTGATTGACTGCCTTTAGAAATTCTAGTGTTAAAAACAAAACACATCTGTGTGTGTGTGTTTAGAGACACTTAAATCATGTGGACTCTGGGGACCCATGCCAAATTCTGCCATGTCAGAAATCCTGTGCTTAGGCTCTATGCTGTGACCTTCCAGTTGCTGACCTTTGCCTCACGAGGTCTTGTGTTCTAGGCTATCCTTGGACTATTTACCTTTGAAAGAAGTAGAGAAGTCTCAACTTGAAACCACCCAGAGGATCTAGGAAGTTCTTACAGGGAACTACTCAGAGAACTAGGAAGTTCTACAGGGAGCGATTTAGGCTATTGCATTCTTGCCCGGGGGCTAGGGTGAGTGAGATAAGAATAGATCCTTTTGCCCTTGCCCTATATATGTTCCTGCTAGTCGGCAATAAAGTGAATCTTGATCGGAAATGTCCTGACTTGATTTGTTATTTCTTGAGTCTCTGTATCTTACTTTCAATCCCCACTCCTTCTTTCAGGTGAACCCTGATACGATTTTTCCCGCGGGCTGGGACCCGACAGTGGACTCTGACTTGGGAGTAGTATTATGAGGGTAGGAGGAAGAACAGCAAAAGCAGAAGGAGGAGATTCAGGAGGAGGAAGAAGAGGGGGAGGAGGAAGAGGAGGAGGGGGAGAAGCAGGAGGAGGGAGGAGGAGGAGGAAGAGGGGGAGGAGGAAGAGGAGGAGGAGCAGGAGGAGGAAGTAAGCTACAAGTGTGTACCCAAAAGGACTATATCCAGCCTTAGACTTTTTCTTATTCTCCTTATTTCTCATTTTCACCTATGCAGAAGTAACAATTTGTTTCTTTCACACATTCTCAGCATGATGCCATGTCAGATGTGTGGAGCCAAACAACCATGACTGACATCTTGGAAATTCTAAGGCAAAATAAGTATTCTTCTTGACATGTTTATGTCAGACACCCTGTCACAGCAGTGACAGAACTGAGTCATAATAAAAATCAGGGCAAAAAGAATCAAATTAGAAATCATTCCAAAAATATTTGATACACAAAGATCAGTACTGTCAACATTAATCACACATACACAAGTTCAACTAAATGAGGTATTTCTGTCTTAAGGCTATTTCATTTTAATCTATCTAGCAAACACTTTCCTGGTTATTAAGTATTTTTATTATGCTTCTCTAGTTAAACGTTTTCATGTAATTATTGATCATCCATATATTTTCTTGTGACATTTGACAATATAAAAATGCGTACAAGAAGACTGACTTTCAGTGTGACTAGCTCTATTATCATCCCTGAAGAGTGAGTCTCAGTTGGGGTCCAGGAGAGGATAACCTGACATATGTGTACATAGTTCCTTACTAGAGAGATGAAGTGCAGTCCTTGTGACTCTATTGAGAAAAATCTACTCGACCTCTGAAAGTTCGTGTATAAATGTATCGCACCAAGGCTCTTTTCTGTGTTTGACTTAATTCTGTTGTATTTTTCCATCATAAATCATATGATGTGCTCTGTACACCCCCTCATTTCATAATAAATCTGGAATTGAACCTGAAGATCCTACCCCCAAATGAAAAATTTATAAAAATGCAAATTTTTATTGTTGATGATTATTACTTTTTTCAAAAATTTAAAAATGGGGAATGAAGATTTGGCCCGGAGGGTAAGAACACTGGTTGCTCTTGCAGAGGACTAGAGTCAATTTCTAGCATGCATGCAGTGGTTCACAGCTGCCTGTAACTCCTGTTCCAGGGGGTAGAAAGTTTTTTTCTGACTTCTACAGTGACTAGGTACACATGTGGCAAACAGATTTGCACACAGACAAACCATTCATATAATAAAACAACAGTAGCAGGAGCCTCACAAGAAGACCCACAAAGCCAACTAACCAGGGCCCAGAAAGGCCTGCTGAAAATGAAAATCCAACCAAGTGCCTTTCCTGGACGGACTTAGTGCCCCTACAAAAATATAGCTGAGGACCAGCTCAGGATTCATGTGGGTCCCTTAGTAAGGGCTATGGAGGCTCTCTCTGACATGGAGTCTCTTGCCAGCTTTTCTGTTACTTCCCCCTGGCAGGACTGCCTTGCCAGGCCACAGAAGAAGAGGACATACTCAGTCTTGATTTGACTTGATGAGCCGGGTGGGGTGGATACAGGAAAGGGGGCTACTCTCTTCTGAGGAACTGGGTAGGGGAATGTGGGAGAGGAAGGGAGGATGGGGCTGGAGGTGAGAAGGGGTGGGACTTGGACCAAGATGTAAAGTGAAGAAAAAGAAAGAAAGAAAGAAAGAAAAAGACAAAAAGGTGAAGACTATTGTCTAAGGAAAACACATAATTCAAATCATATCAGCCATGACGGCTGAGTTTTCTTGGCTCAGTCTGGTTTGAGTGTGTTTTCTAATCTTCACTTATGCAAGCATTACCTCTGTCCTTATATGTTTTCATAGCTTTGTGAGGAGTCACAAAACAAGCCTTTTGCAGGCCCAGAAAGAATGGCAACCGAAGTGTCTGCAGCTCCTAAGACTCCTCAAACAGTCCTGATACATTGTATACAGTGTTGATCTACTGGGGACTCTTAGCACACAAGTGCAGCCTCAAAATGGATCTGAGGCTAGAGTGGGGACTGCTTCCTCCTTCTTCATGGAAATCTCTTAAAGTGACCTTGTTTCCCCCTCTCCCACATCCTCCACATTTCCTCAAAGCTATACCAACCTGATTGATTGCTATTGGTGCCTGAGGCTAGTATGGGATAGTCTGATTGGCCTTTTGACCTTTTGAAGGCCTTTGCACTGGACAATAAACTTAGACCTGCACCTTTGAGTCTGATTCCAGGATACTGCATAGCCTCTGTAGATATCCACACTCCTCCTCCTAATTCCTGACACCTACATAGCTTCACCCTCTCCCATTAATTTTGTTAGCTGTATATATTTATCATAATTAAAAATTGCCTCAAGCATCTAAACACATAAGTTATTTTTATGTCCTCCAGGCCTCTAATAAACTGGTGAAATGGAAAGTGATAATTGTGGCGATAAAATAAAGATAATAAATAAATTCAGAAGCTATGGAGAAACAGGAATTGGTTTTTGTTTTGTTTTATTATTGCAGACAGGGTTTTTCTTGTGGTACTGATTGTCCTTGACTTGCTTTGTAGACCTGACTGGCCTGGAGCTCAAAGAGATTCTCTTGCCTCTGCCGGGAGTGTTGGGATTAAAGGCGTGCTCCACTGTGCCTGCCCTGAAACAGGAATTTTTTTTTTTTTTTTACTTTTTAAAAAATAACTTATTCAGATTTCATCCTGACTGTTATTTCCTCGCTTGCATCTTCCTGTTCTCCCTCCTTCCCTATTTCAGCCTATATTCTTTTTTTATTTAATTAATTTATTCAGATTACAACTCAATTATTATCCCATCACTTACATCCTCCCGTAACTTTGGCTATGTGAGCGTGAACTGGTGTAGCCTCGTGGATTTAAGCATGCCTCCTCCACAGAAATTTCAGAGCAGACCTACCATATCACTTCACTACACCATTGCTAACACAAAGACACTTACACATCCTTGTTCCCAACAACAAGGAGATGGATCCCAGCACAGTGTCCACCAACAGAAAAACAGATAATGAAAATGTATCGAAAATAAAACAAGAAGAATCAGAACAAAGAATAAATAGACATATGTTGTATTTAGGTCAATTAGAATAAGTAGTAGTCATGAAAAAAGATAGCACTTTTTAAAAATGGGTGAAGTATTTCTTTATATGTAAGATGATTCACATAATTTAGTATTAATATTTCTTCTTATACTTCACGAACACTGCAGCCTTGTGTCAAGGCAGTCCAGCGATACTTCATCTTTATTTGAAAGGTTTTTGCTTCTTCGAGACAGGGTCACTCTGTGTAGCCTTGTCTGTCCTGGACTCACTTTTTAGACCAAGCTGGTCTTGAACTCAGAGAACTCTGCGTCCCAGAGTACAGGGAGTAGTTTTTAACATTTATGTGCTTTTTTTCCTAATTTGTTTTTCACATATAACACAATGGACTATAATTTTATTCTGTGACATATCATTATAGTGATCATCAGAAAGTACCATATTTTTCTGTTTTTTACACATTATAGGGGAAGATGCTGAAACACAGAGGTTAAGATTGCTGAACTAAAATGAACAGGGTTAGAGGAAGTGAGGATTTTTTTTCCTCTGGCCTCCTGTTCTAAAACATTTCTCTGTGGTGCTTATATTTTCCTGTGATGAACTGAAGGAGGAAAGGTGCAGAGGAGGCTAAATGTGTTGCCATGGTCACACTAGGAAGGAACATGTGGAAGAGCTGCAACTTCATAAGTGGTTCATGGTTATCTTTTACTGACAAAATGTAACACAATGGTGCTAAGAGATGCACATTAAGAAAGCAAGTCAATACAGTAAATTGTTTTTATATGGGACCTTATTGTTTTCATTCCAAAATGTCAGGATCTAAACTGCCAGATTCATTATTACTGCTCAAATTACATGGTATTCTGAATAAGTTTTTCTTATAGAAACACTCACTTAGGTAGAGGTTATACACCTTTGATTTTAATGTGATATCGTAAAATAGAATGTTTAGAATTGTATGTTCAATTAGAATTGAATAGGCTTCCATGTGCTTGCGGGAGTATACAGGAGACAATGCTCTCTGAACAGCTTTCAGAGTATATTTTTGAAACAAATAGAATCTGAATTAATTACTCTAATGCATAAAAATATCTCTCAAATAATGGCACATCATAATGAAAAAAAAATCCATCACTGGCATCCAGTTTTTATATCCAAACTTGACACTTAAAAGTTAAATATTCTCTGTCCCAGGTTTTATTATAGGAAAAATGGGAGTACGGACTGTAGCTCAACTCATCAATGATTATTATAAGAGTATACTTGATCAGACTGTGTATATTCTTCATGTCTCAGATTTTATATTTGGTAAACTGGTCATGACAACTATAACTCATCTCAAGTCCTATGATATCTATGAGATTTAATGTATTATGCATACTGTTCATGGAAGTGAGCTTGTGTGTTCATACAAATGCTCTTAGTAGACAAAATGAAGATATTATGATGTTTATACATGATTTTTATTTTAAGGCTACAAGTCAATAAAAATTATACCCATGGTCAAAATTCTATGACTAATTCCTAATATAATTTAATCTTAGAAAGAAGTATGATAATTTTATACATTAATCATGAGAGAATGATAGACAGATGAGTAGTTACAAAATTGAAGAAGCATTTAGCCATGTGGACAATCAAAGTTAATTGGTAAGTGTAGAAATCAAATGAATATATAAATAATATATGTGCATATCAAATCTTATGTCTACCCGTCTTTCGATAAATTCATCATCTATCCACACTCATCATCTTTTATTTATTTAACTAATGCTGATACAAACATACAGAAACATGCAAAATTTGTCTTTGTTTTATATAATGAATACAATATAAAGAGTGTTATTCTTTTTTCAATAAGGAAAATCAACTTAAGGAGTCTTTAAAAGAGCTTTTCACATATCAAACATGAGCTAAGTAATGAATGTCAATTCCTTTGGGGGCACCTTCAATTTGTTTAGGTATTAGAAAGATTTCACTTTATTTAAGTACCAAGTGAAATATTTTAAAATAATTATGATTATTTTCAGTTTCTTTCAACAAATATAAGTCTACTATAACTTAGACCTTGTGGCTGAATTTTCCTATCTAAACTATCCCCACAATGTAGCAATGGGAATAAAGGCCACCATCATTCTGAAGAAAACTGGGTCCCATCTTAAATGCAGTCATTATAAAAATATAAACCCCCAAAGTGAATCATTAGCATCAAAGAGTTTTAATGCTTACATTATTTTGATTTCTAGTTTTGATAACCAATATTTTAAAATAAGTTTTGTAATTTTCTGTGTAATGACTGCATAGAAGGCCAAAAACATTTACTCATTGATCTATTTCTTATTTTGGGTTGCAAGTGAAGTAGAAACTAACATGACTAACTCTATCCTACAATGACTGCATCTATCTTCTTCTGATTTGTTATGGTTACCCTTTTTCAATTCAAAATGGGCATTATTGATTGATGCCCAAAGCAGTTATCTAGAGTCAGTGTTAATTATATGCTTATTGCAGAGGCATCTCAGGAGGATGAAACACCAGGGTTTTTTTAATACATGAAAAAAAGGAGCTCTTGACACTCTTGATTGGCAGAGCTCTGACATTAAGATCATAAGATAAAACATAGATAACAAAATGGATTACAAAGTGCAATAAACCATCGGAGATTGCATTAAGTCACCTAGATATTTGTAACGTTGTTATAATTAGTGTTTTTCCTAATTAATATAAAACTATGTACTTTACTTCCTCATAATGCTAATGGAAAAATTTCAAGAAAGCAGTCGAGTGGGGTTTGAGGACAGTTCATCACAGAAGCTCATCACATTACAGTGGAAATAACAACCATATATTAGTAGGCTCCTGGCATATTTGCACATTTTCCGTATTACTCTGAACTGGCAGATGAGGTTAGAGCCAGTATTAAACATAAATGATGAATTAATATGAATTCTTTGAGTTTAGAGGATATTTTTATTTTAGAAGAATTTTTTTCTTTTTATGTCACCAAGAAAGAACAGATTTATTGTTTTAACTAATTACAAACCCAAGCCATGAACTTACAACTTAAATAGAACAGAACAGACCCCCCAGTGTGTATTTTTTAGATGTTCTGTTTTTGTTAAGTCCTGCACATATTCTTTTTTTTTTCAATATAATTTTAAAAATTGTATGTTGCTGGTCCCCCATGCATATCCTGAGCTTGCTTTTAGGGAACATGCATGGAGCACACAGACACAGTTTGCCTAGAATGCCTCTTTCCACTGATGAAACTGCAATACTGAGTGCACTGTAAATAACAGCCACTTCACTCTAGTCAAAGAAAATATGAACCGGTCAGTACCTATGATTTAGGTCTACAATATTGGAGAGGCAAAGGAGCCAAACTCGAAAAACATCCAGAAAGATGATGGAAGCTTCAATGAGATAATTTATTGTTAATTCAAGGAGCATTATAAAAGAAGAAGTTCATGGTCTTAAGGAAAAGGAAAAGAGGTTGTAATGGCCTGTCATGCAAGGGAACTTGGAAAACATCCCTGAGTAGCAAGAATGACCAAGAAAGTGAGGCCACAAAATGGGGAATCCATATCATTTTAGTGCTATGATGACATGACACTAATCAATATAAAAATCTAAGAAATTAATGTCTATTTCTATGATTCCATTCTTCTACACCAATATATTCATGTACCTCCAAAGTATGTGTTATTATTTCTTATATTATTGAGGGTCACTGATCAGACTGTATGACAATGTTCTGCTTTTTCCATGGCCATTTAAGCACACACTTTGTGCTGCTGTCTCAAAGCAAACAATGCATATAAGATATTACTCTTAATAGAACTTATTTATTTATTGGATATGGATTGTATTCAGTGCATCCTTTTACATAATTACTTTCAGTAACAAAAGAGGAATAAATACAGTTTACAGAAAACATTGAAAACTGCTGACTTAGAGCCCAGAGATCTTTCTCACTCCACTCGTCACTAAAGGAATTGCTGCTGTTAAATCTATGCTCAAGGTGGCTTGCACCACCTTGCACCAAGGATTATTTAGCTTGTGTTGGTTTTCATCGTTCTTACCATGACAACTGGCTAGTGCATTTATTTTGTCCATACTCTTCTAAGATTATTTTAAGTTTTTTGATTGATGGAGTAAGTGGGTGTGGCCAAGGCATATGCATTCCATGAGACATTAATGGAACTCATAGGACAATTTGCAACATTCAGTATTTTCTTTCCATAATGTTGGTTATGAGAATCCAGCCCAGGTCACTGGGCTTATCGGTAAGTACCCTTTACTAGATGAGTCATCACCTTGCAGCTGTAGTTAGGTCATTACAGTAGGTAGTGTGGTTATGGATAAGCTTAGATTTTTGATCTCAGAAAAAAACAGACTGGGGTTTTATTGAGGACCTTGAAGTCATGAAGAAAGAGCAAATGAGCCCTTTTAAACTTTGAATTATTTGCCTGGAAATTTACTATGTTTTTATAATGTGTAAAATTCATTTTTATTAATTGTTTACATTAATGCCTGGGCTGTTGGTGTTCTGTTCAGGAAGTTGTCTCCTGTGCCAATATGTTCCAGGCTCTTTCCCATTTTTTCTTCTAAGTTTTTAGTGTCTCTGGTTTTATGTTGAGGTCTTTAATCCACTTGGATTTGAGTTTTGTACAAGGTGACAAATATGGGTCCAGTTGCATTTTTTTTACACATAGACATCCAGTTAGACCAGCACCATTTGTTGAAGATGCTATCCCTTTTCCATCGAATGGATTTGGCTTCTTTGTCAAAAATCAATAGCAGCCTTATTCATAATAGCCAGAACATGGAAACAGCCTAAATGTCCCTCAATAGAAGAATGGATAAAGAAACTGTGGTACATATACACTATGGAATACTATTCAGCTATTAAAAACAAGGAATTCCCGAAATTTATGGATAAATGGATTGAGCTAGAAATGATCATAATGAGTGAGTTAACCCAGAAGCAGAGAGACTCAAATGGTATATACTCACTTATATCTGCATATTAGCCCAACGGGCATGTCCCACGAAAGCCTTCACTTACCAGGAAACTGCGACAGAGGAGAGGACATTCTAGTGGGACTCTAGATGAGAGAATCATGGGAGAAAGGCAAAGTAGAAGGACCCAGGGGGTCCTAGAAGCCTACAAGTAGAACATTATGATAGGCAGATTTGGGCACAGGGGTCCCGCTCAAATTAAGGCACCAGCCAAGGACAATACAGGCTGTAAACCTTAAGCCCCTACCCAGATCTAGCCAATGGACAGAACACTCTCCACAGTAGAGTGGAGAGTGGGATATTACTTTCTCACATACTCTGGTGCCTCACCTTTGACCATGTCCCCTGGAGGGGGAGACCTGGTGGCACTCAGAGGAAGGACAGCAGGTTACCAAGAAGAGACTTGATAACCTATGATCATATAGAGGGGGAGGTAATCCCCCTCAGGAACAGTCATAGGGGAGGGGAATAAGGGGAAATTGGGAGGGAGGGAAGAATGGGAGGATACAAGGGATGGGATAACCATTGAGATGTAACAAGAATAAATTAATAAAGGAGGAAAAAAACCAAAAAAATTCATTTTTAATTTTATTTTAATTTGTTAACCTATTGGGACTCTAGATGAGACAAGCATGGGAGAATGGCAAAGTAGAAGGATCCAGGGGGTCCTAGAAACCTACAAGTAGAATATTATGATAGGCAGATTTGGGCACAGGGGTCCCGCTCAAAGTAAGGCACCAGCCAAGGACAATAAAGGCTGTAAACTTTAAACCCCTACCCAGATCTAGCCAATGGTCAGAACATTCTCCACAGTTGAGTGGTGAGTGGGGTCTGAATTTCACACGAACTCTGGTGCCTCATATTTGACCATGTCCCCTGGAGGGGGAGACCTGGGGGCACTCAGAGGAAGGACAGCAGGTTACCAAGAAGAGACTTGATACCCTATGAGCATATACAGGGGGAGGTAATCCCCCTCAGGCACAGTCATAGGGGAGGGGAATAAGGGGAAAATGGGAGGGAGGGAAGAATGAGAGGATACAAGGGATGGGATAATCATTGAGATGTAACAAGAACAAATTAATAAAATAATATATATCTTGGAAAAAACAATTAGTAAATAAAACACTTATTATTCTTATTAGTAGATTAGTATCATGCTATTTTGTGAGCCTGATTGTCTAGATGTATGCCACAAAAATTCAGGGCCTGCACAGGCCAGAAACGGGTCTCAAAGCCCCTGGAAATGGAATTACAGGTGTTAGCTACCCCTGAGAACAAAAGGTGGGTGCACTGAAAGAGCAGAAAATAATATTAACTACTGAGAAGCCTCTTTATCTCCAGTTTCGGGGGTATAAATAAATGGCTTGATCAAATCTCTGCAACATAGGTGCTGAATCTCATTTGAAAGCATTTTGACAGCATTTACTTAATGATCACTCAAATCAAACTCGTTACTCTCCTGTCCATTTCTCATGTCCGACACTAGTATTTTAAATTGTGAATAGAAGACAATAGTCATAATTGATAGGTAATATATGACTGGTAACTCTGCTCTGTCATTTTGGGAATTTTTCCTAGAGCACTGACATTATACACAGGTGCTTAAATTTTGAAAAAGTATTTCTTTAATTTCTGCAGCTTCTCCACTTACATGACATCTATCTCTACCTCTATCTACATCTATTTCTATCTACATCTTTATCTATCTATATCAAGACATATCTTGAAGTTTTCAGATACCTTTTGTTTTTATCTGCCTTCGTCTAAGTTTCTGGCCATAAAATGTTGGTATCATACAACAAAAATTTCTAATCCATGCAATATGTAAGACATTATATAATTATATTAAAGATGACTATTACTTAAACATAAAATCTTGCTTTTTATGTATATATAACCTTTTTAAAAAAATTCTTAGTATTCTTTTTTTCCATCTCATGGTATGTCCTTTTTAGTTTTTGTTGTTTTTCATGCTGCCTAGTTACATATCCTACTAGTGAGTTTGGGCTGTAAACTTTCTTATGTTTTATCAGGGTGGCGTCTTAGTAAGTTGTCAAGGCTGGGTCTGAACTACACTTTCTTCCGTAGTCAGGTATACAATTCATGATCCTTTGACTCTACACTCAAGCAGCTCGAGTGAAAAGTCTGCGCCTTTTAAGATATTTAGATTCTAATCTTACTAGAGCAAAATACTTCACTTATCATCTGATGATAGGCAAGTAGGAAGGTTCCTTTGTTAATCTGGTTTAAAGAGGACACATACACGAATCTTTTACAAAAGAAGAGCACAAAGGGGATTCCCCGAATGTAATAAAGGTAAAGTGGCCCTTTTTTCTTTTGCCTAATTCTCCTCAGATAAGGGTGACTTCCAGTCCTTAGGTCTTGGAACCATGCTTCATAGACTATCTACAAGTGGATGACTCCTCTCAAAGTGCAGTCAACTCTACAGGAATAAAGGAAGATGTGATCAAACGGTGTTTAGGTCAAAGAATGTTTGCCTGCTTGAGGGTATTGCTGCAAGGACACTAGCCTCAAAATCTTCATATTATGATTTTGAGCTTTTTTCATAAACATTCATAAACTAATTTTCCTTTTCAACTCAACTTTGTGATCATCTGAGATGTATTTCTAGCTATAAGCAAGAATAAGTAGTGGAAGTTAGGCACCAAAATGACAGTGCTGATGAAAATGACTTAATGACAGTCTAGGACAAACCCAGTTGGGACTCTTTTTTTTTTTTTTTTTTTTTTTTTTTTTTGAAATAGGGTTTCTATATGTAGCCTTGACTATCCTAGACTCGCTTTGTAGACCAGGCTGACCTCAAACTCACAGTGATCCACTTGCCTCTGCCTCATGAGTGCTTAAAGGTATGCACCACCACCCCTGGCCCAGATGGACTCTTACTCTTAAGTAGAGGATTGCTATTGGATGAACAGAAACCTATGCTCCACATTCCACAGGAATCTCTTGAGACAGCTTTCTGTTTTTTCTGAGAAGCCATTACTTATCTTATGCACCCTCAATGGTCAACTACCTTAAGCAAAAGGCTCCTGGTTCCAGTTAACCCAAACAGCCTACAATAGTTTAAGGACTTTATTGTAACTCCTGGGCTGTTCTGACTCCCATGTACTCTCCCACTGCTACCTTACAAATAAAATTGGCAAGGCTTTTCCCACCCAGGTACTAGTCTGTATGCAGTGGGCCTGGCAATTTGTCTTTCTGACCCTCAACCCAATAAAATATCTTCTGACTCACAGAGTGATCTAATATAGAGGTTTCACAGCAACTAGCTTACAGTAGTATGCAAATTGCAATATTTTTAAAATTTAAAGTCATAACGATTCACATAAAATACTTCATCTTAATCTTTACAAAGACATAAACTATGTAATCCCTAGGAATTCTTACTGACAACGATGTTTATTTTTATCATGACCATACTACACAAAGTTCTGGAGCCATTTAGACAAATAGCTTTATGAACTGTTAACACATATTGATAATTACATACACCGTGTCAAGTAATACTCCCCTATTAGTAGAATTTAATTTCAGAGTTGTTTACCTGTGTGTGAGCCTCCGGTGACTGATGCAGAGTGCAGTCTGAGCATCCTGAGTAATGCAGACTTTGTGACGACTGCATTTTGTCTTCAGGCATGGGTCCTTAGCTGGATCTAAAGCTACAGAGAATGGGAAACAAAGAGATAACTTCAGTGATTCTGTTTACGAGGGCACTAAATCTTATCATACATAATTAGGAATACAATTTCTGTATAATTTTGTATGTTTCTTCAATTCTGACTTTTATGCACGCATATAATTTATTTTTAGCATCTTCACACCGGAACTCTTGTGCTACCCCTATTATGCGAGATCGTGGAATTTTATTGTATTTAGCTATGAGCCTTCCTGATAGTTTTATTCTGCAAAGAGTTATACTTGCTTTTAGTCAAGTAACTCATACAGGACCACGGCTGAGTTCTGTTTCACCTAATCTACTCAGATGCTAACGATTATAAGGTCCTATATTTTAAAAGTATATAAGAATGCCAATGCAAAGTCACAACTACCACCTGGAAGGGAACAAAAGATACTTTATTATGGAGTTATTCTGAGTAACAATGGCTTGAGCACATAGAAAAACATAATCCCAACTACCATGTTATAACATGGAAGCAGTTTTATAAAGTTTTATAGTTTTATGGAACAAGTAAAATCATAAAAAGCAAGTTTAAAAACACATCATTTACATGAGAGAGGTAGTTAAAACGGGAAGTAGGTTTCTATAGGTCTAAGGCCCTACCTATAACCACCTTAGACTTTTGAGTTAGTGAAAGCTAGCGGTTAGCAAAAGCTAATAGATTACAAACACATGGCTGCCCGGCCAGGGGGAAGTGATCAAGGAGTGAGCACATCAGAGGCAGCCCCTGCTACCCATATGACTGGGTTCACATAAAGACTTTTGGCTATGTTGTTTTCCTTGTGGAGTCATGTTGCCTTCATGTCCTTCTATCCCCCATGCCCTTAAGTCACCCTGCACACTGCCCCAAAATTTGCCTGTGAGTTTCATCATTTACTTCATGCCCATAGAGGAAAAGGATGCAGGCAGTCCTGAAGAGACTTGATAAGCTGGGCTCAAATGGTAGTGGAAGAGAGCTCCCTATCTCTGAGTACCAGGTGAAGCCAGCGGATGGGGGTGGGATCAAGGAGACAAGGGAGGGTTCTAAAATTGACATGTAAAGTATATAAATTAAAATTAAAATTAATTTTTAAAAAAGAAAAATATTATATAAGGTTTTATATATAAACGTATGTATGTAGGAGGCTAAGCAAGCCTTTAGACATGAAACATTTCAACCTCCCCACATCACTGTCTGTAAATTTAAATTCTTTATAGACAGGCATACTTTACAGGAATTTCTATCCACAAATGAAACACAAATCAGAAGATTCAAACTGATTTCAAGTAAAGACAGAAGTGAGATGTGGTGTCATACTACCATATTTTATGTTGATGGAAAGTACCAGTTGCTAACTTTACTTTATATAGTTGCTGGTTGCTATAGTAAAAAGATAAAGCCAAATAAATCTGTCAGTCACACCAGGAACTCATTGGATACTAACTAAAGGCTGGATCTTCATTACTCTGTGGGCTGAGTGCATCATAGAGGAACTTACATGCAGTGTTTAAAGGTAGAGATTCTTTAACATTGCTTTGGAACCAAACTTTATGTTGTCTTTAAGTGAATTCCAACAGAAATACATGAAGTGCTAATTATTAAAACAAGAATTTATTAAGCACCTTAATTATACATAAAGATAGGGACATACACACAAATATTACACAATTAAATTTTATAATCCATAGTGTGTTGTGTATTGAAAATGAGTTTTACCACAGCTATTTTAAACTACTGAATATCTTCTCTTTATTGCCTTCTAGTTAGTATAATACTAGTTCTTGACCTTAGCATTTCATATGTTCTGAACAAACAAGGTTGTGGTCTTTTGAAACTGAAATATTTCATGATGTGCAATATCTTAGAGGTTTCAAATTATAGAGCATCAATTCCTACTCCATTCTATCAGTAAACAACATTCTGTTTCATGGATATGCCACATGGATATGTCTGTCTGCTCACTATAGTACCTTCTGGATTACAGTATTTTCCAGTTGTGGTTATTCTGTTCAAGGTAAACTTAGCATTTAAAAAATTCCCATGGCATTTATAACTTTATATACATTTAAGTGAACTGAAACAGCTAGTATGGAATTAATGCTAAAGTCCTTTATCACCTTGACTATGTCCCTGGGTGTGATCCTTAGCACAATAAATATCGAAAGGAAGAAACAGGGAAAAGAGAGAAAGAGAGAATGCACATTTAAATTTTGTACTGAAGATATTAGTTATAAGAAAATAGCCTTCTGCAATGGCTCATGAGAAATGTTTATATTCAAGTATATGCATATAAAACATATACCTGTTATTAAGGTAGAATATATAATGTCAAAAATGAGGAAAAGGGTAAAAGGAATAAACAATATTCAAAATAACAAAAATTATGTGAGGGTCATTTTGAATTATGAAAAGCTTTTAGAATTCACTCTGTTGACAACCTAAAAACCATAAGGCACTTCACTTGTAAATATAGAACTATAAAATTGTATTATGGAAGTTACAACAATAATGGAAGCAAACCCCTGGTTGACACTCATAGAGTAGAATCAATCGGTTCGATAGGGGGCTGGCCTCTTTGACACTCATAGAGCAGAATCAACAACTTCTTTAGTAGGCTGGCCTCTTTCACAATTTACCTCCAGGAGTGCTACTAGTCTCCAGCTTCTACAACATAATGCCTGCTTTCTAAGATGCATCAGATTTGACAGCTTCCTCTCATGCATCCTGTAAAATTCCTTGTAGGAGGACTTTGTCTAATTCATTTCCTCACTGGAATCTTGAAGATCATTTAAATGGCTATCATTTAATTTGACTACTTAAAAATTCTTACTATTATCATTCTGGTTCAGAAAGCATGATTTGTATTTAAACAGATTAAATTTAACTTTGTTTTTTTCAATTTAACTTTTAAAGTTCATAGCATGTGTGATGTAGGTTTCTCAATGATCTTTTACCACAGTAGTTGGTTTTCAAGCAAGACTCTTCCACCTATTCTCAAATTTGGTAATTTGTTACAACCACGCTTAATCCAGCTGTTAAAAGTAAAGCCATGTGCATGAGGAAAGGTGGAAGACAACAAAAATAAACTTTCAGTACATATTTCAGTCATAAAATATTTAGTTGATAAAAAAGAAAACTACCAAACCTAGAGAATAGGAATCTCAGCACTGATACTAGGTTGAAAACTAAACACGGTCTGGTTTTGATTTTGAGCTTTGGTTAGAATCCAGATCCATACACATTGCAAACCTGCATTCTATTACCAAGATACACTTGATGCCAGTTACAATAATTTATAGCTGAGCACTGAATTTCAAGTATTCAATTCCCAAATTATATACATTTAGTATAATTGGTCTTAAGAAAACTAAATAATGTCACCATTATGACATAAAAGCTGGAGAATTAAACCATAAGAAGTAGAGAGGAGGAAGGTAGGAAAGAGAACACAGAGAAAGACAGCAAATCCCCAAGGCCATTTTAAGGGTGTTATACACTTACTAAAGTAGAGGCTTCTAATAAAATATGTGTATAAGAAAAAAACCTAAATGGAACCACCAATTAACAGTGGAGAGAAATGTCCATCTAGACATTTCTCACTACCAAGAGGAACTTACAATGCCAGATATGGGTTACATCTAATTGAATTATTGGCCAAAGAAGCCCTACAGAACCCTCCCTACACACACACACACACACACACACACACACACACACACAAATCAAACAAAACAAAAAACAGGGTATGCTGTGGCTATTGGTTCCTCTCCACAAACTGATGATAAGACCATATTGCCAAAGACAACACATCCCATCGGACACAGAGAAAAAACTCTGGTCCTTAACTAGAGCCTTGACTTCTACTTTAGTGTTGATGGTACTGAAGGCACACTGCATGTTACCAAAGGAGAAAACTAAACAGCAACCCAGCTACAAAATCTTTAATTTGCAATTTTTATCTCTCTGCATGCTTTGCTGGTGCAATAGTGGAAAACAAGTTGTATGAGTAAACAACTATTAACTGATTGGACTTAAGGACCAATCCATGAGATGTACTACATGCCTGACACTGATCAGGTACCTGAAAATCTGGGACTAGATAAGACTATTGACCTAAGGGAAAACCAAACATGTTTGCTCTGTTAAAGGATCAGAGCAATATATTGTCTTCTAATGACATTCTACTATACCTATAGATCAGTGTCTTGCTCAGCCAACATCAGAGAAACTTTCTCCTGCAGGACATGAGAACTAATAGAGGGACTCAGGACCGGACAATGGGCAGCGTGAAAGACTGAAATATGTTGAAGAGGAGACAGAAAAATAGCAAGAGGCAGTAAGAATGAAACGCATCAAGAAAATAGTGCCTCACAGGCACAACAGGACTGATGCACATATGAGCTAACAGAGACTGTCATAACATGCACAGGGCCTGTAAAGATCCAAGCCACATGGGGTTTCATTAGTAAGAGAGGAAGTGGACATGAGCCCCATCTTTAACCCATCAGCTATCTCCAATATACAGCCTCTTGAAAGAGCAAACTATTTTTCTTCAAAGGAGTCTCATTGGTATTCTAAACACACTTTCGGTCTGGTCCTCTGCCAGGAATAGATTGCCAACATACAACAAATTCAGTAGTATATTTTGAGATATTTTTGTCTCATAATATTATGCTTGGGCTTTTTTTTTTTAAAAAAAAACCTTAATTGTCTTTTGTTTATCTATTTTTCTATTTGTTTATTCATAGATTGTGTGTATATGTGTATGTATGTGTTCATAAGTATGAATGAGCTTGTGTACGTGATTCTTGTGTTTATACTTGTCTTCTTGTTTGAGTGTTTGTATTGTTTCATTCTAGATTCTGTTTGTTTTTTAAAGAGAGTTGGGGCATGAAGCTGGATACGCGGGAGGATCAGGGAGGAGATAAAGAAAGGGAATGTGTGTGTGTGTGTGTGTGTGTGTCAGTGTATGTGTGTGTCAGTGTGTGTGTGTGTCAGTATGTGTGAGTGTATGTGAGTGTGTGTGTGGTTCTTTCAACCCTAACTCCTGTTATAATGACTCTTAAGACTCAATTATTATTTACAAATACCTAGGTTATACAGTCGGGCTCTTCTCTGACTAGTTCATAACTTAAAATAACCCGTTATACTAATCTATATTCTGCCATGTGGCCAGTTACCTGAGCTCAGGCACCATTTATCTATCCTCTTCACATCCTGGTGTCAGAATATCTCCCAAAATCCTTTGGGTCAACCAGATGGTGACAGTATCATTTTTCTGATACACTCTTGGTTCTTGGTATAGGAAACTACATTTTCTTCTTTTTAATGTTATCACTACATGTCTATGCCCTAAGAGTGCTTCGATTTATTTTTACCATTTAATTCTACACAGATCCTTTCCATACAGAATACACTTAAGGGTTATTTTTTATGCATGTCACTTGAATTTTCAAGTATGTTTTGCAACAGCAGATCCTTCTTACAAACAATGTTTGTCCTTCCGTCTTTGCCAGGAAGCATACATTTTCCACTTCTCAGAGAATAAAGATTCAATAAAGATCAAGGAAACCATAGCGCCCTAATTTTTGCTCCCATTCATGCATGACAAAAAGCGAACACTCAATGTTATTCAAACAATTGTTCAGCCCTTAATATAATCCCTGTAAAAGCTATAAACAACAGCTTGCCTCAGGGTTAGTTACCACAAAAGAAAATGCACAAAGATCTTCACTGCCTTTGTGAAATGTCTTTTCTTTCATGCTGTAAGATGATTGTATTTATTTGATTAGATTTTTATAATGCTAAAATAAAATCTAATGCTTAAAAATTCTTCTCTCATATGTTACATCCCAACTACAATTTCCCCTCCGTCTTCTCTCCCAACAATTTTCCCTCTACCTCTCTCCTTGCTTGGATTCACCCCATGTTCTGCCTCTCCTGAAAAAAGAGCAGGCTTCCTAGGCACATCAACCAAACTGAGCAAAGCAAGGTACAATGAGACCAGTTACATATCATCACATCAAGATTAGATACAGCAACACATAAGGAAGAAAAAGGTTGCCACAAGTAGGAAAAAGAGTCAGGAACAGCTCCCATTCCCTATGTTAGGAGTTCCACAAAAACACATGTTATTCAGCTAAAACATATATGCAGAGAACCTAGGTCGCACTCCCACTGAAAATTAACTTGAAGAAACATATTTACATAAAACATACCTAGCTCATTGGTGTCTATTTTTTTCTCTACAGCTTTCCCACTCAGTAAGTGAGACAAAGCAGTTATTAGTTATGCTTATTGGCATTAGACAATATCTAATGGATATTATGCATGAGACGTTGAAAATATAAAATTGATAACTGCTTTATAATTTATGTTTATGAAGCTCTTTTGAGGGGCTAAGCTGATAGATTACTAAAATTGATCAGAGCATTCAATGCACAAGTATGCAGACTTGAGTTTAAACCAACTACACCCACAGAAAAGCCAGGTATAGTTTTGATTGCTAGTTACTCAGCACTGGAAGGCAGAGACACTCAGATCTGACATGGTCAACCTCACTGGCTAGTCAGTCCAGCCAACATTGAAAGAAATATTCAGGTTCGATGGGAGACCAAATATTAAGGGAATAAGACAGAGAGAATTGAAGATACTCAATTACCTGCTCTGGCTTCTTCAAGCTGGTACACAGGTGCACATATCTTCACATGTGTACATGAATTGTATGTAGAGATAGATAGATAGATAGATAGATAGATAGATAGATAGATAGATAGACAGACAGACAGAGCCAAATCCAGAGTATTTCTACACATAAGTACATTAAAAAGGTGGACTCACTTAAAAATCAATGAAATCAATGTTTTATAAGCAGGTTGAAAGGGAAAAAGAAAAGGGATGCTCCAATTGTTACTGAATTTGGATTAATGTAAATATCTTAAGCTGTGGAATTGGAGACACATTCAATAAAGATAAATTTTCACAATGGAGCTATATTTACTTTTGAATTCTAGCAGTAACAAAAGGAATTAGAAGTTCAGCAACATGGCTATTTCTTACCTAAGAAATACTGTTAAAATTATCCATTTTAAAGGATTAAAAGCAAACAGTTTTAAATGTCCAATATTTAAATATATAATAGATCATAAATAACTTCAAGATTACTATTTTAAGAAGGTTCCTTATCTGTAAGTTATGGGATAGTACACATATGTTTGGTTTTTCAAACTGGGGTTTGCTTGATAGCCTTCACTGTCCTGGACTTGTTTTGTACAGGCTGGCCTCAAGCCCAAAGAAATCTGCCTACCTCTGCCTCCCAAAACATTGAGATTATAAGAGTGTGCCACCATGCCTAGATGGGATATTTAATCTTATTTAAATATGTACACTATATTAACTTTTAACACTAGAAGGTTAAATAGTATTAGGATATTTATATTTCTTATTACCATCAGTTAGAAGAATTGTAATAAATATATTATTGCAGAAACTACTATCAATATAACATCAAAGTATACATTATAGTATAGACTTTGAATATTGTTATTATTTATTTTGTGAGTATATAATGTTTAAAATTATACATTACAGTACAATTAGAATACAAATTTAGCTTCTTTTGTTTGTTTTTACTTTTATTCATTCTTTGATAAGTTCCTAAAATCTATTTTGACCTTATTCACTACCCTTTCCACAATTATCCCCAGACCAACCAATTGGGTCCTTGCTTGCAATGTCCTTGGTTAGTGAATCAATTTGTGCAGGCCCCCTTGGGTCCAGGTCCACTAGCCTTGATAGTCTCCTTGTGGAGCTCCTGACAACCCCTGCCTCTCCCTCCCCATCTTTCCATCCCCCAGCTCTTCCATACAACTAGTAACTCTTAGACCGGAGTCTGGCTAATATGATGTGGTTAACTTCTTACTAGCTATGTCAGTAAAAAGAAAAATAGAAATGATTATGTGTTATTTATCCATTAATGTGTAATCTGTGGAAAACTTAAGCTTGGCACACAGAAAGTAGAGAAGTGGGACGTAAGGCAAACTTGTCCTATTGTCCTTCTGTGTACTCCCTGAACTCGGGGTTACTGTACACCTAAACAATTAATCACTGAAAGAAGAGGAATTTTAGCCTTTATCGTCTATAAAAAAATAAAACTAAAAACCCATATAAAACCATAATTCATCAATAGACCTCAAATGACACTGAAAACCAAAGGAAAAATGGAAACCACATGCAAAATGTATGTGTTCCTTTTGGTAAAATTCTAATCTATGAAGTCAAAGGAAGTAGAGATTTCCAAGGAATCTCTTAAAAACATGACAGATGCTCTAAGAACGAGCAGGACAAGTGAGCATAAAAAAGGAGAACTACTGCTTGATATTTAATTAGGTTTTTGACAACCAATTTTGTGGTATGAAATGTGACTAAATGTAGTTACAAGTCTTCAGAGTGACTTTCCTAGTCTCAAACTCTAGTGTGTCTCCAGTTATATAAAAACCACTCACTTTGACTTCTCCTTTACAAAAACTAAACATAGAAATCTTCTGTGGAGAGCAGATGGAATCCTGAGGTAATGTGTGTGCTTGGCATGAGCACAGTCATGTGAAGGACCCTGAGGTAGTAGATGCAAACATGTTTTTGTTTTGATCCAAAGTATGGGATGAGGAACAGCCTTGTGAGAGAACAAGTGATGTTTATCCACTTAGAAATCGAACCACTTCACTGGGGAGGGGCTTGATTGTTGTTAGTTGAAACACATCCTAGTACAGACTCTGAAAGATATATATCCCCAAAACAAGAGGCTGGGTCTTTTTGGGTTTTGGTACTGTTGGGCTGTTCAAAGCTCCACTTCGAGATGCTGCTAGAAAGAATGGCTCCAGTGAAGGCTTCGGGTCTCCAGGCTTCAGCTACTGCTCCAGGTTCCCGCAGCAACTTTGGTGGAATCGCTGGTCTGTTGAAATCCTGCCGACTACTCCAGGGGAATCTCTCTCAGGAACTGAATTCGACAAGGTCGGCTTCTCCTGTTCCCATAAACCTCCTTCTCTCCTATCTAGGATAGGTGGGTTGGAAGGGAGATAGAAGCATTTAAAGGACCCCAAATAAAGTAGGTTTGGAAAAAATGAAGCCTGTACACCGACGCTTCAGATACACAGGCATGGCGAGACTTTCTCCGGGTGAGGTCCAGGGAACAGGAAAGCCTTCTCCTGGTCTCAGTATGGATGGGCTATGTGTGCTGAATGAGTCAACCACAGCTTCCTCCTGCTGGATTATATGTCTGCAGCCTGAGACTGCACCCCTGAGGAGACTCCCTACAGAACTTAACAAATTTATTTCCTCTTTCAGCTGTAGAGAGTAAATGTGCAGAGCTTGTGGGCTGCTGGTCTATCAGGACGCATGGTGCCATCAAGTCCAGCTTTCTCTTTGTCAGTCTCTCATTTCATTAACCCCTGAGGGCCCAGTCATGTTAATCCCAAATCCTTGGAGACCATGCCAATTAACATTATTAGCCAATTCTAAGGGAATTCTGCATTATTTAGAGAGATGTATAGATCAAAATATTATCGTTTCAATAGTCTTATAATATTAAAGATATACAATTGACTAGTGCATTGGCATATCTCTTACTGAAAGCTCCATATGCTATTATAAGACAGAATATTATTCTATTGTTATAAGACTAGATGACCAGTGAAAATATCGGTATACTGCTGTATTTAATTTTCCATTATTCTTTATTGATATATATCATATAATCTTTCAAAATTTGTAATGAGATAAATACTAATAGAATTTCTTTTATAAAAGAGATTCTTATGAGCTAAACTCATGAGTGAAAATATATAATTTCCACCAGTCTGCATACTACTCAATTATTCAATACAGAAAATGACACATTTTCATCCTGAGCATTTTGATTTATTTCCATAGTTAAAACTGAATGTGCCATTGGTGTGTTAGCACTAAAATACTGCTTCAAAGAGAAGCATTATGAAAAATTCCACCCAATACAATCATAGAAGTGGCCGATTTGAATTAATTTTACTTCTAGTTTTAGAGCTTAGTATTTCTACCCATACATCAAAGAAAGCTAGCAGTTTATTCTACAGTGTAAAATCACAGGTTATACTATTTAGTGGTTTAATTAACCTGAGAGACAGGACATTAAAAACAGAAATTTATCCCATGCTGAAAAGATGTTTATTTCACAATTCATGAATATATGATAAGTGCATAGAACATTTGCACCCATATAGGAAGTGCTATATTTGTCTAGTAACATCTATAACATCAATGGTAGCTATTATGCTCCCAATCCATCTATTATATAATGCCATGCAACTGTTCCAGCTACTATAGGACCTCTGGCCAAGCTTGATTAATCTTCTTCCTTCCTCAGAGTTTACTTCCATGAAAGAAAATCCTTTGGCTCTAAACTCACCCTTTCCCAAATAAAATCTGCTTATTGATGATTTTTTATTTGGTTCGTGCTTTTGGCCTATTTACAACAAAACTCAACAAATTTCATAGGAAAACTTTCTAAAGAGCTCAAAAGCTAATCATCAAAGGATGAAAATTAGTTGTGTAATCAGAGTTGATCAAATACTGCTAATATTAGATACATTAAAAATACACACACACACACACACACCATGGACAAACAGGAAAATAAAAACAGGACTAGTAGTATATGAGAGAAGTGATAAAAAGGATATTTATCTTGATGCAAGTGTGTTTATTATAATCTATCTTCACACAATATAAAGTTATATATTCAAAATAATTACATTTTCGTTTAAAAAAACTATATCTCAGTGAGAAGGCAGGTTTCTTTACTTTGTGGTAGAGTTTTTTAAAAAACATATTTATGATGTGGGAATATTAATCACTTTCCCTCATGGATTATCTCACAGAAGCAGAGAACTCAGTGGAAAACACGGGACAACTGCACAATAAGGTCTCTTGAGCACAGGCTGGTGCGTAATCTTGCCCCACATGGTCCCCAGTCTGCTCATCCTCTAAGTCCACAGCCAGCAAAGCTGGTCTTTCTGATCCGCTGCCAAGCTCATAATTTACTTCCGCCCACCGCCCTACTATGCCACTGTTATAACCGTTCTGTCTCCAATCCTGCCTGCTACAGCTTTCCCAATGTGGAGCATCTGGGCTTATCTGTGTAAGTTACATAGCCTCTACCCTTCTTCCTCATCTGTTCCTCCTTAAGTCCCACCCTACATGCTATAAATAATCATGGCCCTGGATTCTTTTATGCCACCCTTTCCCACACTCTAGATTTCGCCCCCCTCAGCATTAGCTCCAGTCCCTGATTCTCCCCTAAGCCAGTCATCCTGCCAAGATGCCTTAGGATTCCACCCTGGTAAGGTAGCAACACATTTCAACAGATAAACTTGTTAGATCCAAATGCCCAGCTTCCATTACAGAAATACAAACAACAGCACAATCCAAGACATTACCAGTCCCCCACAAATTTCCAGCTTCACAGTAACATTTGCTAGGAAAAATAACTTATATGTAATCCCAGACACACAACTCAATAGAACAATTGTAAAACTGCTTGACAATTTCAGGACATTCACCTAGAATCCGAGTAAACACAAAACAGACACAGGGAGAACAGGAGTAAACTAAGTGAAGCACTAGAAAAAAAAATCTAAATACAATAATTAGAACAACTCAGGGTGAGATAAGATAATTCAATGAAGAGAAAGACATACTAAAGAAAACCTAACTTCAATGAATCAGGAAATGAAGGAGTCAGTGAGACGCATAAATGTCAATAGAAAACGCCACAAGGAGAATGGGCCCCATAGGAGGCATAATGCTGTGTATGTAAAATAAAATAAAATAAAGGAACTAGAACACACAATCACAGAAAATTAAACGTTATTAAAAATAGTGATAATGATAATGAAACAAACAAACAAACAAACAAACAAAAGCTGATCCATGCTCCAGGAAGTGGTAGCTCATGCCCTTATCTCCAGCACTTGGGAGGCAGAGGCAGTTGGATCTCTGTGAGTTTGAAGTCAATCTGGTTTAGAAAGTAAGTTCATTGACAACCAGGGTTGTTACACAAAGAAATCCTGTTTCTCAAAAATGAATAAATAAATAAATAAATAAATAACATCAAAACAAAACATACAAAAGCCGTATAATGACAACAGCAATCAAGATAGGAAGAATCTTACAGAGCACCACATTGTACAAAGAGTCATAGGCAATAAATGGTAGATGAAAGAGGGAGGATCAATTTGTCTAAAGATAATTCTCTTGAAAGATTATGCTATTTCTTTTGGTCAGTTTTAAATGCATACAGATGAAGGGTGTGTGTGTGTGTGTGTGTGTGTGTGTGTGTGTGTGTCTGTAACAATTATAGAAGTCATGGGTTTTAGTGGGAGTAGGAGGGCACAGGAGTACAAGGAAGGTCGAGAGGGGTGAAAATGATGGGAAAATATTAATCTGTTTTGAAATATTTAAAAATTTAAATTAAACTAAAAATGAATTCAATAGCATTTTTGTAAGTTTTTGTATTAAATCCAGAAATACATTGTCCCCAGTAATACCCCCTGAAAGCATAACTCTTTAATAGTTTTTTTTAAAAAAGCACTCCAGTGAAATATGCAGGAATTTTTGGGGACTGTAAGCATGTGATGTATATGCATACATGCAGGTAAAACAACCATATAAATAAAAATAAAAATACTTTTCAAATGTTCTTTCTAATCCTTAAAGATTATTCTGGAACTTTCATAGTTATTGTTCAATTCCATATGCAAAGTTCTGTGGTTGCATTTATTGAAACCCCAATACACATATTTGTCATTGTTAAATGGATTTCGTTTCAGATATGTTGGCTAAAATATCTTTTCTCATAAAGTTTATCTGGATGATGCTGGTTTCTAGTCGTTAAAGTCACAACTTGAGGCTCAATATAATACAATTCTTTTTAAAATTAATTTATTCAGATTACACTTCAATTGTTAACACATCCAAAGTATCCTCCTGTTCTTTCCTCCCTTCCTCCCGCTTTCACCCTACTCCCCTCCCCTAGGTCTGTGACTGAGGGGGACCTCCTCCCCACTATATGATCATAGGATATAAAGTCTCATCTTGGTAGCCTGCTTATCCTTTTTCTGAGTTCCACCAGGCCTCCCCACCAAAGGGAAGTGGTCAAATATGGGGCACCAGAGTTCATGTCAGAGTCAGTCCCTGCTCTCCACTCAACTGTAGAGAACGTCTTATCCATTGGCTAGACCTGAGTAGGGGTTTGATGTTTACTGCATGTATTGTCCTTGGTTGGTGCAGCAGTCTGAGCAGAACCCCTGTATGGAAGGATGGGGGAACTAGAAGGATCCAGAGGGTCCTAGAAACCTATAATACCATTCTTTAGAAGGAACAATTGTTGCCTGGTAGATTAAAGTGAATCTTTTCCATTTAAGTGGGATGAATTGTGGAAAATCCTTATACCTGTCCAAAAGGTCTGTGCTAAGAAACCAAGATATCCTCTTAGATGCTTTCTAGCATTCTATTAGCCAATAGAACAGGTCATTTCTTCATGACAATCACAAAGTAGAGAAAACATAGTGGCTTAGATTCAGTCCAATTTTAGATATGAATCAGTATATTGGATTTTTACAAAGCAAAAAAAAATGCAACTTCCTTAATTTTCTGGCAAAGATGTAAAGGGGAACACGGCACAGATGTCTTCTTGAAATAGGTAAATGCTTTAATATCTTTACTTCTTCTCTTTTCTGTTGCCTCAACTATAAAACAGAAGTTGTGCACCATATTTCCATTTTGATTCATAAAGACTACGGGAAAATCAGCATATCTTTATAGTGAGACAATGAAGGGATTAGGACTTCTATATTTTATAATTTGTGGAAGACAGGAAGCTATCAATGAGCTAATGCATTGAGGCCTGTACATTCTCTGGTGGCCATCTCACCCATGTTTTCTGAGCTACACCTGTTCTATGGTGTAAGACTGTCTTTTAAAATATCTATCATTAGGCCAGGCATGGTGCCTTATACCTTTAATCCCAGCACTCAGGAGCCAGAGGCAGGTGGATCTCTGTGAGTTCGAGGCCAGCCTGGTCTACAAAGCGAGTCCAGGACAGCCAAGGCTACCCAGAGAAACCCTGACTCAAAAAACCAAATAAGCAAATAAATAAATAAATAAATAAATAAATAAATATAAACAAAACTATCTATCATCTTGGCTTCCTCGCCCTCTAAAGGGGCTATTGAACAGTGGCTACAGGTAAATTATACATACTCCTTTGTTTTGCCACCCAATATTCTTTGTCTTCACGATTCTATAGACTGCACTGGGAAAGTACCATTCTGATGGTTTCAGTTTTTGCTGGATTCTTTATCCCTTAAGGCCCAAGTGTGAAAACATTTCTCTACTGCAAGACCAATTTTGGATTCTGTAACTCTGTCAAAAAAAATCTTTCCATAATCACTGTGAAATTGCCACTTTGGTCACTTTATACAATCTACTTCCTGATAGTGAAGGATTTACTCAAGATAACAGAAAAATCAAGAATTCAGATGAGTATGGTTGTACCTGCATGACTACACAACCAGCATTCGGGATACTGAGTAAGGTGGAGGATCACCTGTGTTGACTGAATTGAGACTACAGTGTGTGTGTGTGTGTGTGTGTGTGTGTGTGTGTGTGTGTGTGTGTGTATGTGTATCAACAGAGAGTTTATAAATATCTTTTTAAATTTTTTTCTTTTTTTATTAATTTATTCTTGTTACATCTCAACGGTTATCCCATCCCTTGTATCCTCCCATTCTTACCTCCCTCCCATTTTCCCCTTACTCCTCTCCCTATAACTGTTCCTGAGGGGGATTTCTCCCATTTTCCCCTTACTCCCCTCCCTATAACTGTTCCTGAGGGGGATTTCCTCCCCCTTTATATGCTCATAGAGTATCAAGTCTCTTCTTGGTAGCCTGCTCATATTAATATTACTTCTAATGGCTGAAATAATTTCCAGGTTCATTTCCATTTCTTCCAGGTAACAATAGTGTAAAATATACAAAAGGGTCAGAATTAAATAATATATGAAGTTCATCCAAATTGAATAAATTTTAAATGTCTTCCAATAAGTCCTATTAAATTAGTCATGAAGGGTCCTGAGAATACTTTGAAGCACAACAATTGCACTTTTGATAATAAATCCTAAAATATTTGAAAAGTAGATAAAAATAAAAATGTTCAACTAATATTTGAAAAGATAAATTGGGCTTTGTTTCAAGTATGCACATTATGAAATAAGGCAGAGTATTTTAAACTAATCTTACATTTGCTGGTACTCTGTTTTATTACTCTACTTCTCATTTTTGGAAATGTGTTTATCAGTGGTAGCAGAGGTAAACATGGTTTTGATCCCAAGCGTGGAATGTGAATGAAACATTCCTTCTGTGAGGGGTTGTGGTGTTTTTCTGCTGAACACAGATTTGTGAGAGAACAGGTGATGTTTGTCCACTGGAAGAGGAATCACATGTTTTGGAGGCATGGTCTTTGCCAACTGATAAACACCCTAGAAAGGACTCCGAGAGAAAAAAAAAAGTGTGTGTGTGTGTGTGTGTGTGTGTGCCCAAAACAAGTGCTGGGGCTTTTTTGGTCTTGGATGTTCATCATTCCACTTCAAGATCCTGCTAGAGAGAACCACTCCAGGGAATGCTTTGAGGCTCAGGACTCCAGCTGCTGCTCCAGGTTCCAGCTGCTGCACTTACTGTCACCTTCACTGAATTGCTGGTTCACTGTTTAACTGGTCTATTGGAATCCTGCAGACTATGCCAGTGGAATCACTCCAAGGAACTGAGTATAAAAAAATATCTATCTCTTCTGTTCCTATTAGCCTCTTTTCTCTCCTGTCTAGGGTTTATTCTAAATACATATACAATTATATATTATATATAATAATTATGCTATTTAGAGTGACAATGCACACTCAAAAATTATAGATTAGCTAGCATAACCCTCAGGGCCAGGCATTAGACACCTCCTTTTGAGTTGTTAGTCAGGGTACACCAAGACACCCACATAGTAATATAGGCTGGTGCATCTCTTTGCCGTCAACCAGAAATTGAAGGTTAGAACCCATTGATGTGGACATCATATGTTCGGGACACAAGATTTAGAAGAATCAGCCTAGATCTGGCCTCAAACCCTCCTCTCCCAAGACTGTTCTCAAAAGTTAAGGAAGCATGCAATTCCACAAATGAGAAAAGCTATCAATAGCCTTATATCACGAAAATGTCTATGAACAGTACCAAAGGCCAGCACAAAAAGACAGCCTTAAAGGTGCAGTGGTGACAGTTATATCCTGGAGGTAACCTAAAGCCACCTTATTGTACTTCTGGTTAAATCAACAAGGGGCCGTTTCATGCCTGGCTCTATAAACTTAGCCAACTACCAATGGCTAGTGAGGCCGTGGAGCCTTAGTGAGAACCCAGCCATTTCCAACTGCATTCTAAATACTGATGAATGTAGTTATCACCCCTTGCCAAGAAGCTGCCCTTTGCCCTTTCCCAAGAAGACACCTTTACAGAAAGGCACAATAGGACAAAAGGCAGGAGTTAACCTATTACAAGGCATTCATTTTCAGTTAAAACTGTTATTATACCTTTACCTAAGGCTCAGGGAACTTTGCAGAAGATGGGGCAAAAAGACTGTAAGAAAGAGAAGCACTTAACAACTGCTGTCTCATGTTTACTTAACGCAGGAACTGGATCCCTACACCTATGTAACAGAAGTGCAGCTTGGTCAACATGTAAGTCCCCTAACAATGTGAATAGATGTTGTCGCTTACTCTGTTGCTCATACCTGGGTCCCTTTCCCCTAGCTAGGGTGCCTTGTCACGCCTCCGTGGAAAAGGATGCTCTTAGTCCTATCGGACTTGAGATTCCAGGGTGGGGTGTTACCCCTTGGAAGCCATTCCTTCTCTGAGAAGGAGAGGGGAAAAATTTGGGGGGAGCAGGGAGTGAAGATGAGACAGGAGGACAGAAGAGATGGGGATGGGATCAGACTGTAAGGTAATTAAATAAATAAAATGGCTTCTCAAAAATAGGGATACATATATACAAATAAATAAACAGGAAAACAATTAATGTATTAATAGATAAGTGAATGAATAAATAAATCTTTGAGGTTGGAAAGAGAGTCTATATCTGACAGGAATTGGGGAAGGCGGTGAGTGGAAGTGAATGTAATTAAAATATACTACATGAAATTCTTGAAGAATTATCAAAAATATATTTAAATAAAAACTGAAAAGTGGAGTAGTGGAAGAAATATGTAGATAATTCTCCTGTTACATACAGGGTGTGAGCTGGTACTAGATAGAAATTTCTAGTTCCATTCCATATAAGCCTGTTTTACTTTTTTTAATTTAACATTATCTTTATTTTATGTTTATGTAAGCATTTGTATGGATGTTGCATGTATGTGTGTTGCTTCCTATACAAGTCAAAGATGGCACTGCATTATTTGCAGCAAGAGATGCAGAAGGTTAAGAGTCACCTAATGTGGGTTCTGGGAATGATTTAGACATTTCTCCAGGCCTAAGCTTCAGGGTTTTTTTATTTTTCTGCTCCATGGTAACACTTTCCTCTTAGTTGTCATGTACAACTCTTTGCCACTGAGCGGTGCATTTAATTATATGACTGGAACTATTTCCACATCCTTTCTCCCATAAACTTTCATAAATGTCTCAATGAAAACTGGTATCCTGTGGTGTGGTTCAACTAGCAGAGTCTTAAACACTACAAAAGAATAAAAGTTCAACATGTTTCTCGCCATATTTATAAAGATGTAGACATTGCCCATTGAGAATTTCAAATAATGGCATTTTAACAGAGATTTATAATGTATACATAACACAACACACACACATCAACATTAATTACTTTCACTCAAGTCATGATAACGAGAGACAAAGCAATATCATTAGTCTCTAATTTACCGAGACCTTCTGATCAACAGTGGAAACGAAATGTATCAAGTACATCTGTAAAATATAATTGTTTTTAAAATGTTTGGTTATTTCCATTGGCCTTCTCATATTGTTTAGAAACAAATAGAGGAAATAAGCTACTGTGTGATTTCAACATACATGGAGCCTGATGCCATGATTACAGTGCAGCTCCTGTGCCAGAGAATGGATGATCCTTTGGTGTATTTGATCCATCTGAACTGATGGATTTCAAAGAATTTCTGTCCAACAAGAATGATTTCAAATCAAAGATTTTGATAGATTTACTAAGAACCATACACAAAATATAAAGATGTTGTTGTTGTTTTAAGACTGGCACTGACGTTAGCATGTATACAGGGCTGGACTTGAATTCTGGTTCTTCTGCATTCATCTCAAAGGCTAGGATTAAAATCAGGGGCCACCATTCCATACTAATAAAACCTTAGAGTGAAGACAATTCTCTGCTATTTCCCCCCTTCCCAATTAGAAGTTATTCCTGAGACACACACAAAAAAATGATAGATTTGGTATCCTTTGCTAAATGAGCACATAAAAGCTGCAATTGAAACATGCTGATATTTGGCTTAACACACTAAATCTACTCTCTGACAGTAGTGAGAAAATTGTTAACTTTGAAATCATCTTTATCCATTGTTATAGACAAAAGAAATGAGTGAAACCCAAACATTTCTATTGTTGATCTAAGGAAACCAGCTTATAAAAATAAGCTATTTGCCACATAGGATTCACAAATATTTTGAATAGGTTTCATTTGTGTGACAAATTTTAATTACCTTTTTATGTGAGTGTTTGTAATTTCCACTGAAAAGTACGTGTTTTTGCACATGAAGGTTACTTTTCAGTTTTCTGACTTCTCTATATAAACTAAAGACACCTTTGCAAAGTGCGATATTTATAGATGAGCTGAAAAAGACCAGAGAAGATTGTGTGGTACGGTTTATGCAACAGCTTCCATCCACGCATCACATGAGTTTTCCCTGAAACCTCAAGTCAAAAACCTAGAACCTCAAAACCTTTTCTGCAACGTTCATTTAGTAAAGCCTTAATTATTCCTGGTATGTTTTTGGAAATGTCATTCTTCAGGGGAGTGCTCACCTACTCCCTCAGACAGAACAGATGAGGTTTGCATGTTATGTAAGTCTGTCACTCTCAGGTTCTTCCCACCAGACTTCAAAAGTTGGACCATTGGTCTTACGTAATACTGCCAATGGAAGTCTGTTAAATTTTGTTCCATGGTTTCAGTCTTCTTCTAGTTCCCATTAATTTTGTCAGTGTTCCCTGTTTTGAGCTAAACCCTACTAACAGCTTTATGCTGTCATGTTTTTAGAAGATCATCAATCTTGATGTTTTTGTGGAGGTAAATATCTCCATTAGCTAACATTAAGAGGTCTTATCTTGTTGTTTAGGAAAGGACGTATGTGTATTCACTCCTCCATTGCAAATCTGCTATGTTCCATTCATTCCTTTCTTTTAAAACACATGTTTAAGGCAACATCTGGATTTCAGTTAATATTTTGTTCAGTGACGGTCAGTGTACATATATTTCTATGTGACTTGTTCAATTTTGATTAGCCTTTTTAAAAAAAACATCCAGCTGGTTGTCTAATATGTTTGATCATTCTCACTTCCTCCCTCATATTACTTAAGTTAGTACATATCCGGAGGGCTCAGGAGCCCATAAGGAGACCATCAAGGCTGGTGGATCTGGACAAAAGGTGTCCTGCATAAACTGTCGTACCAACTAAGACAATGCATGCAGTGAACATAGACCCCCTGTTCAGATCTAGAACATGTTGACTTTGTACCAATAAGAACAATTGATGTGGGTGAAAGCCATGCCTACTCCATGGGACAGCATTTCACACTGCTCTGCCTCTTTTTCTGGATCTTATGCTTTTTCTGCCTCTCTTTTGTGATTTTCCCTGAACCTAGGAGAAGAGACAGAACTAGATGCCCATCTGGAGATGAGCCCCCACAGTAATTTATTCTCATAATTTTACACAATGACGTGTCTCTTCATTAACCACTACCCGTCACTTATTTTACGATTATAACTTAACTGAATATTATATTGTATTTTGCTGTTTAATTTCCTTTCCTTCAATGTTAAAGTTATGAATACACCTTATTAAACAGATCTTTGTGAACAGGAATATGTCAGCTTCAAGATTTTTTTTCACTTTTCTGTATCTTAAACGTTTTTACTGGCACACTCAGGACTTTTTCTTTATGTGTTTTATTTATCAGGAGTAACCTGTTTCTATACTTTAAGCTGTGGTATTGGTTGACCATATATTTCATACTCTACTTTTTAATAATCATGTCTTTTTTGAGATTATAAACAAACCATTTTCCAGTTCCCACATAGCACATTAAAAACTGGCTCATTTTTTAACTTTTTTTTTTTACTCAATAATTTCATGTAGATGAGGCTGGCCTTCAAATCCTGCAGTAACTCTTTAGAAATACAAACTATTATTAGTGATATTGATAATGTTGTTAGTAGTAATTATTTTCAGCAATAACATATATATATATATATATATATATATATATATATATATATATATATACATAATCACTAAGCCATCCAAGATGGCAGTTAAGACCACACACAGTGTCTGATCAGCGGGACTGCCTAGGAACCAGGCTGGGAGCTACAGACCACAAGACCTGGAGAGCCCTGGGTGAGATAGGTCCACAGGGTGCAAGGCACAGGTGGGTCCTGCCTCAGGCCATCCAACTGGGTCACAGAGGATGGGTGCCCAGTCCCCAGAGTCTCTAAGCATACCTGCCAATGAGCTGCATGTGTGCTCTATATCTAGGACCCTGTAGCTGGGACGGAACTGGGGGCAGTGAAGTGCCAGCATCTGGGTCAGCTTGCCCAGGAGAGAACCCAGGAGAATGGCTGAATCTAAAATCAGACCACCCACCAGTACACAGAAAGTTCTAGGGCCCAAGATGGAGCAGGCATACAGTACAGTTAATGCTATTCTGTATTTATTTTTCACTTGCGATATAAGATTCACATTTATTTAAATTTTAAAACAAAAACTCCTGAGTTGCTTCAATAAATTAACAAAGAATCTGAATAAACAAGAAGAAGAGTTTGAAAAAAAGTCCAAAATTATAAGCCAAAAAAGGCCAAACTGAAAATTATTAAATAACATAAAGGTTTTTGAGCAGTTTACATTTGGGGGGCACAAGGGTAATAATGTGAAACAAAGATAAGAGTCTCATTTTCACACATACTTTAACTCATTAATACAGAGTTTATCATTTAATTGGATTAATGTAATTAATATAAAGATGTTATAATTTAGATCTCACAGCACAGTATGAAGGCTTTAATATTGTTGAGCACAGCAAGAGGGATATTAGCATCCATTGGTCAGAAAAGTCAACAGGGAAAATAATAGAGCTTGGAGACTACCCCGCTGGAAAGGATGAGACAGGGGGCTAGAAGTTAATTGGCTTTACACACGACACTATTATATTTTACAGTTCTTGTTTGGGAATTGTTTAATAGGCTTCTACAAATATTAAAATCATACGAGGCAGCTTTATGCTGTCCTCAACAGATTCTGTGGGCTCAGAGCTGAGCCTTTATAAGTGTGCATGTCTGTTTAAGGTAAAACTTACACTCTTTATAAAGAAAATATTGAATCCTATTAGTATTCATGCACCTGCGGTGCATCCATTTCATTATCACAGAAAACCAAAAAGACAAAAGCAGGGAGCTCACCGTAAAACGAAAACTTTATGAGAATTTGTTTTCGTGTTCATGTTTAGAAATTCAAATCTGTATTTTTAATGAGCCCCTGGAAAACACAGACAAGAGCCCTATATCCATTATTATTTCTTAAGAGTCTAATGAAGCATTAGGGCCTGTTATATTATAATTCGAGTTGATTTGGATTTATTCCCTTTAGTTTTCATTGAGAAGTACACACAAACATATAAATTCTTCAATTATAAATAATGACTTTATTTTGCTATTGTTCATGCTTAGCAGACATGCTCAGCAGGGCTGCCCATTATTTGCCTACTGTGATTTAATTTAGTTTCATCCTGCTGCCAGGATACAAATGTGGTGATATTGTGCTCTTATGACATCACCATCATCCTAAACAGTGTAGAGTAGAATGTCAAGAGTAACAACATTTTAAATAAGCCCAGATGCAGAAACAACTTACTACTGAGCTCTGGCCCCCAGTCTCTCTTTGTCTCTCTGCTTCTCTGTCTCTCTCTGTCTCTGTCTTTGTCTCTGTCTGTGTGTGTGTGTGTGTGAGAAAATGTCTTCCTTAATCACATCTCCACCTCTCTGTTTTGAGATAAGGTCTTTCCCTGGACCAGGAAATCATCCTCACAGTTAAGTTGGCTACCCCAGGACCCTTGAGCTTTTTATCTCTCCCCCGTCAGAGTTGAGGATGCACTCTGCCACATCAGCTATTTAAGAGGATTGTGGGGATCCAACTCTGGTCCACATGTTTGTGCATCAAGTACTTTAGCATGGAGCCATCTCTTCAGCTCTCCACCCAGCATATGTAATGCTTTTTATGTCTTAATATGCACAGAAAATAACATGTCTGTGAGAACAAAAGATTATGTTTGTTCTTAAAAAATTGTAACAAAGAGGCTATCATATCTGCTGTCATCAATACATAATTATTAGCAATTATCATTACTGCTATATTTTAAAGTAACAAACATTCTTTAATTATCATGCATATTTAATCTACAATAAAGGTATCAGGGAAGCATTAATTCTTATATGTAGGATTGGAATTCGAAGGAGAAATTGAATAAAAAGAAACACTCATTTGTTGGTAAAATTTAACTATCCATATGACACAGCCTTGAATCTCTTTAGAAGGAAGTCTTAATGGAGAATTCTCAAGATCAGATTGAGCTATGTATAATTACAGAGGATTGTCTTAATTATTACTTGATGGAAAAAAAACCCAACCCATTGCAAGCAGCAGTTTTCTCTATGCAGATGGTCCTGAGCAGTATGAGAGGAAAAAGGTGACTAGGAACAAGAAAGAACCACGATGCTCATTCGCTTACATTCTCACTCTGCTGTGTGAATGTAGTGAAAAAGGATGGGCGTGCAAGGTGGGGATGAATATGAGAAGGATGCAGTGTTCTATAGGTACAGTAATTTCATAGGGCAAACAATGATTTTACGTACTCAAAAGCAGTCTATGTCTCATATGTTTTTTTCCAGAGAGAAATGTTATCTAATAGCAATTTCGTTGCTATTAATCTTTTTAATGTTAAGTTTTATGCTTCTACGCAAAAATAGATATGGACCATATCTTTATATTTAAATAAAAGTAAATGTCCCATATTTTATATTGAAATCAAGGTACTGGAAAAAAGACAATTCAACACAGCTGTTGCTTAGGTTGACTTGCTGTGGAACCTTTAGAGTATGTGAGTCAGTGTACAGACACTTGCCCAAGTTAATATTAAAGTATCCAAGGCTGTAAGAGCAAAATTTCTCACTAACTATACAGGGGAAAAAAACAGGAAATGAAGGTAATATGGCACCCCTAAGCTTCAGTATTATCTTTTTGTTTTGTTTTGTTATTTGCATTAATACTTTATTGGAGAACTGATGATTGTTGCATTCCTATATAAACAAGAACTCATAAATTAATGAAACTAACATGCTCATTCAGCATTTTAAAATGATCGTAAAATTCCAAGAGAAGTTATATATATTTTATCAACATTTTATGTATATATAAATATATAATCATACATATATGTATGTATAAGTGGGCAAATACATGACACAATAGAATAAAGTGAGAAAATAAATGTGGGAATTATTTTTAAAATATCTAAATATTTACCATTTTAAAATTTATATATGGTACATTTGTGTTTGTGCATGCATGAACATGTGCATGCATGCCCTCATGCATGTATGCCTGTGTGTGTTTGTGTATGTGTGTGCTAAGCCCTGCATAGAAATTATGCTCAGATAAACATCAGAAAGTAACTTTTTATGAGCTGATTCTTTCTTCACACGTTTTTTTCTTAGGCAAGTCTCTAAAATAGTTTCTTTCAATTCACTGCAATTTTAGCTTCTGGTCATGCCTCCTACCTCTGCTATTTTCTTGCAATAAGAGAGCTGGAGTTTGGGACAATGAAAGCCACCTCATTCAGATTTCTGACTAGCTTTCTGTCTTTAAACCCTTCAGGTTTGCACTGCACAAGCCTTTACCCATGAGTCATCTTAGCAGCCTCACTCCAGCATTTTAATAACCCAACAACACACACATGCACTGATAGAGGGAGTGTTAGGATTGTGATGTTACAATATGTGAATGAAAAGATGCAAGATCTATTCTATAGGAAGATTTCACATCCCCGAAACATTCTTTTTGCCATATACTATGTTATTTATTGTAAGTTACTTCCAAGCACAGAAAGTGCACTCCAACCCACATAATGCTACATTCTTAAGAAAATTAATGTATTGCTATTTTCAAACAAGTTATAAAGGACATCTTGCTCCACAGTGGAGCTATTCTAAATATATCCATATGGGCACATGATTTTCAGATATTTATCCACTAGGACTGACATTTTTCACATTCTTTTTATTTAAATGTGTGCGCATGTGTGCATATTCATCTGTGTGTGCAGGTGTGTACGTAGGAGGGCAGACACATGTAGAAGCCGGATGTTGCTGTCAGGAATCTCACTCTCTCACTCCCCACCTTATAATTGTCCACAGAGTTATCTGATTAGGAAGATTAGCCACCAATGAGGCCAATGGTTCTTCCTAATTCTGCCCCCCTCCCCCAACATGTACACACATACACAATATACAAGGGAAATGCAACTAAAGATATTTAGGAGAGAAAATGGGGAAGAACCTAGAATTCATTGGCATAGGAGACATCTTCCTAAGCAGAATACCAACAGCTCAGATTCTAATATCAACAACAACAAAAAAAAACCTATCATGGAGCCTTACCAGCCCACAGAGGAAGGAGATGATGCCAGTCCTGATGAAACTTGATAGGCTGTGGCCAATTGATAGGAGAAAGGTCTCCACCTCTCCGAGGACTAGCGGGGAGGCATAAGGAAGAAGTGGGAGGGAGGGTGGGACAGGGCTATGGTTTGGATGTAAAGTGCATAAATTAAAAAATTATTTTAAATTTAAATATTAAAAAGAAAACATTGAATCTCTTGAAACTGAAAATCTTCTGTAAGACAAAGGACATTGTTAACATAAAAAAATGACAGCCTACAGATTAAGGAAAGATTTTCACCAAGCCTATGTCTGACAAAGAGTTAATGTCCAAGACTTATGAAGAACTCAAGAAATTAAAGAGCATCAAACCAAATAATCCAATAAAAATGGGGTATAGAGATAAACAAACAAGAAATCTCAACAGAGGAATATAGAATGGCCAAGAACCTCTTAAAGAAATGTTCAACATTCTTAGTCATCAGAGAAATGCAAATCAAAACGACACTGTCAGAATGGTTAAGATCAAAATCTCAAGTGCCAACACATATGGATGATGATGTGAAGGGGAACACTCTTCTTTTGCTGATAAGAGTGTAAACTTGTACAATCAGTTTGGAAATCAATATGGTGCTTTCTCAGAAAATTTAGTATAAATTTAACTCAAGGCTCAGTTATCCCACTCCTAGACATGTAACTCCAAAATCCCCCCTTGTACAACAAGGACATTTGCTCAACTATGTTCATATCAGCGTTCCTTGTGACAGACAGAAATTGGAAACAACCCAGATGTCCTTCAATTGAAGAATGGATGAAGAAACCATGGTACATTTTTACAGCACTTTACTACTCAGCTATTAAAAACAAGGAATACTTGAAATTTGCAGGCAAATGGACACAATTGGAAAAGACCATCCTGAGTGAGGTAATCCAGACTCATAAAGATAAACATGGTATGTATGCACTTATAATCAGATATTAGCCATATAGTATAAGATAAACTTATTACAGTTCACACACCCAAAGAAGCTAAGTAACAAGGAGGTCGGACCCAAGGGAGGATGCATAAATTTTACTGAGAAGGGAGAATAAAATACACAGCAAAAGTACTCAAAGAGAGGAAACAGGATAGGAAGGAAGTGCAGGGGTAAATAAGGGTGGAGATAAAAAGCGGGAAGAAAAGAGGCAGGAGAACAGCGAGCTTGCAGAGACAAGACAAAGTGTAGCCTGGAGCATCTCTGAGACAGGCTAGAGACCTAGAGCAGGGTAGGCTTCTGGGATGACTTGGGGGTGACTCTAGTTGAGACCTCTACTACTGGCAGACATGGAGACTAAAGAAGCCACCCTCTAACTAGACAGGACTCCCAGAAGAGGGAGGGAAATACCAGTCCACCCAAAAACACTTTGAATAAAATTTTACTCTGCCAACAGGATGTGCAGGGATAAAGAGAGAGCAGACCTTGAAGGAATGTACAGCTAATGCCTGGTCACATCACACAAGAGAGCCAACCCATGACACTATTAAAGACACTCTGCTCTGCATACAGATGGGAGCCTAGCATAGCTGTCCTCTGATAGACCCCACCCAGCAAAGGATGAAAACAGATGCTGAGACTCACATCCAAACATTGGGCTGAGCACAGACCCTTGTGAAAGAGTGGGAGGAAGGATAGAAGGACCCAGAGGGAAAAGGAGCTCCACAAGAAGACCAACAGAGCCAATTAACATGGGCTCATGGGGGGCTTTCAGAGACTGAAACAGAAACCAAGGACCATGCATGGACTGAACCTAGGTCCCCAAGACAGCTGCAGTAGATGGGTAGCTCAGACTTCATATGGATAACCTAGTAAGGGGAACAGAGGTTGTTGCTGATATGGACTCTAATTTCTGCTTTTGGATCACTTCCTCCCTGGAGTGGTTGCCTGGCCTGGCCTCTGAGGTAGAGGATGCACTCAGTTGTGATCCAACTTGATGTTCTGGGATGGGTAAGTCGGGATAGCTGAGGGAGATTATGGGAAATAGGGATGCAGAGTGGGACCAGGAGGAGAGGAGGGAAGGTACTATGATTGGAATGTAAAGTGAATTAATTAATTTTAAACAGTATTTAGGAACCAGGCCTAAATATTTACACATTTAAAATAAGTATATTAATTCTCATGTACAACTATGACCTAGAATAATTTCTTTGGTGAAGTTTCTAATAAAGTATGCCTTTATAACCACAATGAATCTTACCCATGCTTGAATAACAAGATTTAGAATGAGACAACTTCTTCTAAAATCACTAAAAACTTTCAGTGTAAATTTGACCAATCCCATGCTCAGTAAATTTGACCAATTTTTGCCTAGTACATAAATTCCTTGAAAAAAAATAGGCATAATTTCACTTCTTGCACACCTGTGTAGGATAGTGCCCTATAAACCAAATGAAGTGTGATCAATTCAAATTTATGATCTAAAGCAAGATGTGTTTTACAAATTTTGTTATGCTTTGGAGAACATACACAAATGAATATAGATTAAAAGTGTGAAAAATTGTAAAATGCTGTATTTTTTTTAGATTTAATGCAAAACAAAATAAACAAGGACTAAACAAAGAAACAAAATTAACATTTCACCTTTAAGCCATCTCTTAAATTTTATAAATATGGCATAGAATAAGTTAGAAGTAATACCGGTGCCTTGGATAATTACAATTGCTGAGTGATTTATTTTAGGAGTGTAGAAGGTTCCTATGATACAAGATTGTTGATATGGGCCAAATAATCAACATAGGATATGAATCAATACAGCTGTTAGCATCTAAAAGTGATTTTGTGCAAAATGATTTAAAAATCTTCTTTCAAACCATGTGAATTGATCACATAATTATTCACATTAATCAGCATTTCAAATTCATGTTTTAAATAATTGAAATCCATTTATAAAACGACACAATCATCTTTGTATATTTCACTCAATGAATTTTAACAGAGCACTGTTGTTTGCACTAAAGCAAAACCAAAAAGCTCCAAGCTTTTAAACAAAGCCCCATTGTATCACACTATGCCTCTATTGTGAAATGCAGATTTTACCAATCTATTGTTTCAGAATATTACTAAGAAATGGCCAGCATGAGAGTAGGAAACACAACAGTCATGTAAACAAATTAGACTCAAGGCATGTGAAAGAGGCTCTATGTACCCCAGGCAATCTACAGAGCCTGTCTTTCAGGTTCATCACTGTAGAGAAGGAGAAAACAAACTTTGGGATCTACTTGCTTAAACACTTAACTTCTTCAATTTTAGAAAGTTATAAACATCACATCATGAAGAGCTATGCTCATTGATGAGAACAAAGGCTACAGATGGAATTTCCCCCATCATGTGCTTTGCAGCCAGATGTTGATAAAGAGGAGGCAAATCTAGCTGTGACTGGTATGTCTTGGAAAACATCCTGCAGAAAATGGAACCAAAGAGAATGAGAGAAAGTGTTGAGAACTGAGAATGAAGACAGAAATGATAGTTGAGCACATATCTACACATGTGACTCTTTCAGAGTAGTCACTTGTCATCCACTCTCTTTACGATCTTGGAACATGGCTCATCTGCTTCCATATTCCACAATCTCGTTAACTGTCCTAACAAGGTTTTCAACATCTTGAGTTTAAGAATGGCTTTACCAAGGAGTGGAATAACTGGGTCTTGAGGAAGCCCTATTCCCAGTTTTCTGTAATAGCACCAGATAGATTTCCAAAGTAGCTGTACTAGTTTGCATTCCCACCAGCAATGAAAGAGTGTTCCTCTCTCTCTACATCCTTGCCAGCATGTGGTGTCCCTTGAATTTTTGATCTTAGCCATTCTGATGGGTATAAGATGGAATCTCAGAGTTGTTTTGATTTGCATTTCCCTGATGACTAAGGAGTTTGAGCATTTCTTTAAGTGTTTCTCAGCCATTCGATATTCCTCTGTTGAGAATTCTCTGTTTAATTCTGAACCCCATATCTCAATTGGATTATTTGTTTTGGTTGTGTTTAGTTTCTTGAGTTCTTTATATATTTTGGATTTTAGACCTTTGTCAGATGTAGGATTGGAGAAGATCTTTTCCCAGTCTGTAGGCTGTTGCTTTGTTCTCTTGACAGTGTCTCCAGCCTTACAGAAGCTTCTCAGCCTCATGAGGTCCCATTTATTAATTGTTGACATTAAGGCCTGGGCTGTTGGTGTTCTGTTCAGGAAGTTGTCTCCTGTGCCAATATGTTCCAGGCTCTTCCCCACTTTTTCTTCTAAATGACTTAGTGTGTCTGGTTTTATGTTGAGGTCTTTAATCCACTTGGATTTGAGTTTTGTGCAAGGTGACAAATATGGGTCCAATTGCATTTTTTTTACACCCAGAAGGTATTCCAGCACACAACAAGAAAATTTGTTCAACCATGTTCATAGCAGCCTTATTCATAATAGGCAGATCATGGAAACAGCCTAAGTGTCCCTCAGTAGAAGAATGGATAAAGAAACTGTGGTACATATACACTATGGAATACTGCTCAGCTATTAAAAACAAGGAATTCCTGAAATTTGTGGATAAATGGATTGAGCTCGAAATGATCATAATGAGTGAGTTAACCCAGAAGCAGAAAGACTTAAATGGTATATACTCACTTATATCTGCATACTAGTCCAAGGGGCATGTCCCACGAAAGCCTTCACTTACCAGGAAACTGGGACAGAGGGGAGAACATCCTATTGGGACTCTAGATGAGAGAAGCATGGGAGAATAGCAAAGTAGAAGGATCCAGAGGATTCTAGAAACCTACAAGTAGAACATTATGATAGGCAAATTTGGGCCCAGGGGTCCCGCTCAAACTAAGGCACCAGCCAAGGACAATACAGGCCGTAAAGTTTAAACTTCTACCCAGATCTAGCCAATGGTCAGAACATTCTCTACAGTAGAGTGGAGAGTGGGATATGACTTTCTCACGTACTCTGCTGCCTCACAGTTGACTATGTCTCCTGGAGGGAGAGACCTGGTGGCACTCAGTGGAAGGACAGCAGGTTACCAAGAAGAGACTTGATACCCTATGAGCATATACAGGGGGAGCTAATCCCCCTCAGGAACAATCATAGGGGAGGAGAATAAGGGGAAAATGGGAAGGAGGGAAGAATGGGAGGATAGAAGGGATGGGATAACCATTGAGATGTAACAAGAATAAATTAATAGTAAAAAATTTAAAAAAAGAATGGCTTTACATACCTCATCTTTATAAACTGTGAAAAATATTCAATCTAATGTAGTATTAGGACTTTGCTCTTCACAAACAAGATAGAAACCATTCATAAAATCTACAAATATCCTTGTTGTCCACAATTCCAACACCCAGATAGGGGAATATAGCTATCACATGAACCTGAATTTTTATGAGAGTCATGGTATGTTTCTATATAGGTTCCTGGTTGCCAATCTGTTAAACAGACTCCTGTTCCAAGTAGATTCAAGGGAAGCAGCCACAAGGCCCTCTGACATAAGGACTAATGGTTGGTCCATTGGACAGGATCTAGACTCAATGTCAGTTTGTAGATTTGGTTAATTTTAGTGAGTGGACCCATTATGATCTTGACAGGCACTTATCCATGGTCTGGGAAATATGGAAAAATAAAACGGAGAATTAGAACTGAGCAACAGCATTCACAGTTCTTTTTGTCCTTAGCATACACACTGTCTTGCTGTCCCTGCCAAGATGATCTACACTTTCAAAGAGTAAGCCAAAATTAGTTCTTCCTACTTTACTAAGATTCATAATGTGTTTTATAACAACCAATAGAAAAGTAAAAAAAAAAAATACATATAAATAGAAAGACTAGGCCAATACAGAAAGCATATTTCCTTCCTATCTCTTTGATCCCACTCCATTCCCTCCCCTCCTCTCTCTGTGTGTCTATGTATGTCCCGTGCCTTTGCATAAAGACAACTTTTACAGATACAGTTCTCTAGATTAAACAGATTTCCTAAAACCTAAGGAAGAACTGTTGAAACTACCAGGGACTTCACAGGCAAGACAGGTTAGGACAAGGAAATGCACGTTTGTCCTTAAAACCTACTGTTAATATAGTAAAAACCTTACTAAGTTATTTTAAACCTGGATCCTGCTACCACTCTACATTAACGTACAAATTTCTCCTTAATTTTTCACAGTAAACACAGAATACAGTCTATGCCTGATTCCAGAAGATGCATGTCCTCATTAAAACTATTTTTTTCAGTCGATTTAAGTTGTGTCAACTCATGATTAACCGCAGTAATGAAGAGAGGTAACTGCACAGGGAACTCACAACGAGGAATGCAGAGCAGTTTATTTTGGGGCATCTGTGAACTTGATTTCATTTTGTAGGAGAGTTACAATCGTTGAAATGGTTTTACCTAAACACACAAAACTATTATAGTTCTCCAGCACTATAATTATTTATTTTAGTATATAGAACAGCAAACTAGAGATGTTGTGATGAGTAAGAAGAATCTTAAGTGAGAGTTTTAGAATTGTTACAGTGAAAAATGTATGACCTGACATATGTATCAACAAGAAACTAGTTTTCAGGAATACATGTGTATTTGTGCATGATTATATATAGATCAACATAGTTTTTACATACTTGCCTATATTTTTTTCATGTAAACAGGATGTGATGGAGATTGATTTACATTCGGAATTTTAGATGCACCAAGATAGGAAAGATGTTTACTTCAAGGATATCAAATACAAATAGCTAAAGCACTTAGAACATAACAATTATATAATTCCTGATTGTGTCCTGGTTCTTCTTGCTGTAGGTAATTTATTGTATATGTGTGTAATAATATAAATGTATATGTAAAAATGTTTAATTAATAAAAAAGAAAGAAAAATATATTTCTGAATAGGATATAACTTTAGTGTGTTTTTATTTATTAATGATACCTATATCTTATCAATGAAAATTTAATATGTGATGGTATAGAAAACATTGTAGTCCTAGAGTTGTAATGCTTATATCTGGTTCAGCAACAATAAATATACACAGGCATTTTTATGGTAGGAAAACAGAAGGTTGCTCAGTGTATACTACATTCATGCACAGAAACAAACATCACACTGAGTTCCACTGAACTGTATGGTCAGAACTACACATGGTAATGAAATTATATATACAAAACAGAGTTCTTATATTTTATTTTTACTGTGTAGTTATCAATAGCACATAGCAGTTAGGGCAATGGAATCAGAATCCCCAAACTCAAATCCCTGCTCTGTCTCTTTGGAGGACAATCGCATGGATGAGAACTTGACCTCCTTATTTTTCCAACTCTCCTTGTCTAACTCTGAGGAGGCATTGTAAGGGTTAAATAAACTAATATACATATTAAACATAATAATGATATTAGACACTTTTCATACACTTTAGCTAAGATTGCATAATAAACTATTTAATGAATATACCATTTATGACTTATTTGTAATAAGGCAGTATTTAATATTGGTAATTGAAGATTAAATCATTTTTGTGCTACATTTGCTCTTAGTATCCATTCCTATAATAAGCAGTTTTATACAAGTAAAGAGAAGTCACAATCCAACACACTCTCTACACACAAGGGTCGCCAAAACGTCCTGCTTATAGCAGCATTTACCAAGAATGACAAGTTTAAGTATTTACAGACAATTGCCCAGTTGTCAGGGTTTATGATTCCATCATAAAACTTCAATTTCCAAGAAAAAGCATGAATGTATTTCATCCTGCTTGACAGAATGAACTTTTCTGTTTTTTTTTTTTTTCTTAGCACATCGGCACAACTTATGGGTACACCAAGAGAAAAATATATTGTTGAAATCCTACTCAGAAGACTCAGTAACAACAGGGGTAATGCGCTGATATGATATGGAGTAGATAATCCAGTGCTAATTTTGAAGCATGGCTTGGGTACAAGTTCAATTGATATTGCCACTGCTGATTATTCACAGCAAGATCTAAAGATTATTTACACTAATTTGTAAATATAACACATGTCATTAGTTTCGGTGTGTTGTTAGTGTGGGTATTAAATAGTGCCCTGTAAAAATTGAAGCATTGATGAACTGTCGTCCAAACTAGGAGAGCTGTGAGACAGTAAACCCTTACCAAATGTGTCTTGGCAGTGTGCAAGGCCTTGAGAGGCATCCATCAGGAGAAGGCTGGGGCGTTCCAACCCCTTCATCTTCCTCTCTTGGCTCGCTTCCTTGTGATACAAATGAATTGCTCACTCTGTAATGCTCTCCCTTCCCAGGTACCCACAGCAACAGGGTATCTCTCTCCTGGATTAGAACCTCAAGAAACATGCCCCCTAACCAGCTTGTATTTTCTGCAGGAGACAATGGCTGATTGTTAAGCAGGGCTTCTTCCCTGCATGTTATCTGTGTTTAGAAGAGCATTCTCTGAAAATTAGTTGAATTAGAGTTTAAAAACACATTCTAGATCTAATATCACAGGTTATAATGAATAAGTAAAATATCATTTCTCTACAATTATGATAGTCTTTTCAGAGTTTAAGTGGCAAATATTAATATATGTATGTGAACTATAAACACATTAATGAAAATTGGTGGAAAAAAAAGAGTAAACCTCCTCCGATTTTTCACATTCATGATTTTGGTGAGATGGCTAAGCCTTTTCTCATAGCATGTGCATGTTGGGCGGTGTGGCTTTCCTCCTTTAGGTGAGGTAGCAGGTAGCAAGTTCTAAGTGTTGATCTCAAGAATATTATTTTGTTCCTAGCATTTCCTTTAGGGTCTTGCTTAAGCCTTAGTTGAGTGTAATCACCAAGGGTGTCCGTTTCAAATAAAACATTTTAGTAAATTAAACTGGAGATAGTAACAATATTTCTTTTGTAAATTTGCACAGTTGGGTACTCATGAAAACTAAACAGAGTAACTTATAGCAGTCTATAAAAATAGACATTTTAAATAAAGTTAAAAATCCAAAATCAGTAATCTAAACCACGTTTCTAAAAATAAATTCCATTCTGACATAATCATGTACATAATTAGCTACTTTCTAACTTTATTATACTGAAATAAACATAGTGACTGCATAAATTTTCTATTCATGCATGTTTATGTGTTTAGCATTTTAAATTCTAACCACACAATAAATAGTACTTCTAAAAAATATCAGTTATGAACATTTAAATATTTATATTTTTTAAAAATTAGATTCCTACCTTGATCAAATGGTTTTCCTGGACTCCAAGTGCGGAAGTAATCATCCTAAGGAGGGTAAATAACATGATTTAAGTGTATATGATCAACTAAAACACATGGAGTCATATAAAATATAAAATAATATATGAAACATAGAAGCAATATACAAACCTCCACTTCCTGCAATGGCAAGCAGCAAATTTTAAAAAGTAAAAAGAAAAGGAACAAGAGAAAAAGAATAGTTATCAAAAAGGAACACACTGTTTACAAGTTAAAGAAAAGTATTTCAATACATGGGCTCATTTTCATTGGAAGGCAGAGGTTACTGTAACAATTTAATTATTTTTGTTGCCACTTCTCTTAAATATTATAATGAGCTACTTTCAGTTGCAATTCAATGTGCAATATAACATGCAGATAATTACCCCTAAGCTAATAAGCTGTAAAGTATCTTACTAGATTCCAATTATAGGACTCCATTTCCCACTAGTACAAGAGTAAATGGATCCATTAATATAACAGGGAAAATATCAAGTGATTCTGCAAAAGCCCATAGAGTATAAATAGACTTTATGCAAATCATTCACACATTAATTGAATAACCAAGGAGTTCATCAAAAATACAATTGGGAGATTGAAAAAAATGCACACCTAATTAAATCCTGTTTAATGTTTAAATATTTAATGTGTAAAAGAACATACATATATATAATATATGTACTATGTATTTAGTAAATATAACTGAGCAACATAAAATTGGAGGAATCACGCTAACAAATTTTGAAAGGCAAATCCAAATAGACCCAATGTATGTTTAACTTTAAAGCCTTGTTAAGTACAGTACCTATTGTGTCTTCAACCACGAATAAAATGGTTCTGCAGCTCAAGTTAATACACTGTTTTTAATGATAATATGATATAAGAAACAAAACAGTCTTGATGAAGTTGCAATAATTCCTGGTTCGCACCTAAACTCACTCCCTCCCTCACATGAAAAGCTAAAGACTTCAAGGAATACGACTAGGCCAAGCAGGAGATGTATTTTTTCTTTTATTACATCGGCTCCTTACACACACACACACACACACACACACACACACACACACACATATACACACACACATACACACACACATACACACACACATATACATACACACACACACATACACACACACACACATACACACACACATACACACACACATACACACACACATATACATACACACACACATACACACACACACATACACACACACACATACACACACACACATACACACACACATACACACACACACATACACACACACACATACACACACACACATACACACACACACATACACACACACACATACACACACACATACACACACACACATACACACACATACATACACACACACATACACACACACACACACACACACATACATACACATACACACACACACACACACACACACTTCACCTCCCAGGTCTTTTTCCCTCATTCATGTTTTTGTTGTGGTGGTAGTTTTCTCTTTATCGCTTAATTTTGTGGCCCAAGTTTAAACCAGGAGCCTATGTGTGAAGATGGGCTTCTTACTTTTGTTTGTTTGTTTAGAATATTGGGTTTTCAGCCATGTTTCCCCTTCACTACTGAAAACAGTGTCATCCTCTCATACAGATGCTATTATTAGTCCAATCTTTTGTGAGAAAAGATTGGATATTGTTGAGCCAAACATGACTGTTGACAACAGTCATGTGTGGACCTACCGAACATCTCTGTTGTAAGATAATGATTGTTTCGGCAGTGTCATGGTCACATGAAAGCACTGCATACACCCCCCTCCCTGTGCTCTGTCTTATATCCTACTATTCCCCTTTGTTGTTATTGTCCCCTGAGCCTAAGAGCAGGCAATATGAATATCCTATTGCCTGATAAGCACTACTCAATTGTCACCTTTTCTCAGTAAATTTTGTAGTTAAGTGCCTCTAAATTTTTTTCATGGTAAAGAAAAGTTTCTCTGATTATGACTGAGAGGGTCATTTGTTTATGGTTAAAAACAAGTATACTTAGAAATTTTAGGTTTAATAATGGAAATAATTACAATGATTACATATTATTATAATATGTACTTATTCAAAAATTAAATTTTATTTTAAAGTTCTTACTTTTTGTTATATCTACTCACCGCAATCTTTGTGCTACGTACCCATTTCAAATGGAGGGAAAGAAAAATCCCTAGAAGCCATATTTGTCAGTCTTGTTTTGTGCCCAAATAAGGTTATATTAACAGGGACAAATGATGGCAATTTGTACTAATAGGTTCTGTTCTAAATTATGTAGCATTAGATTAAGAAAGAACAGTGTCCCAGAATAATTAAATCAGCATTGATTGCTTAAACTCTTTGAAAAAAATATCCCTTTAAAAACAATTACTGCATGATAGAATTCTTGAAAGCCTAGGTTTCAAATTAAATTACTTCACTAAGATTTTAAAACATTGGCGCTTCAAAGATGGGTCAGTGGTTAAGAGTGTGTACTTACCCTAACATGGACAAGAGTCTGGTTCCAGCACCAACAATAGTACCTTTCAGTCACTCTCAACTCAAGTACCAGAACATTTGACGTCCTCATCTGGGTTCACACAAATTCTCTAATGGGTACCTCATTAGACACACACACACACACACACACACACACACACACAGACACAGACACACACACACACACACACACACACACACACACACACACACACACCAATAAAATAAAATATTTAAACTTCCTGATTCTATGTGAAGATCATAGAATGCTTCTTTAATGCCTTTTATTTTTAAATTGTGTGTTTCTGCTTGATGATAAAACATCTACAGTGCTACAATAGTCTGAGTAAAGTTACACTTGAATTATAGGTCTGCCTTTCCCACTCGGAAGATACCTGTAGGAAAATGATGATCTAGAACTCAGAACCACAGGCACAGACTTGGAAAAATAATATGCAGCAATTTGAGAGGGATGGTGTGTGTGTGTGTGTGTGTGTGTGTGTGTGTGTGTGTGTGTGTGTGTGTTATTTTTCATCAGTAGAAATCAGGCATAGAAGGGTCAGAACACTGATGTTCCTCAAGAATGGTTACCTTAAATTTGTTAACTCCCTTGGGTATCTCATGACAGCTGAAAGAACCCTCTAGATTCCCCCAAGTCTCAGAAGCAGTCATGGAACCACTAATGTAAAAAGTCTGTTGTAAAGGACAGTATAAGGTAAGATTTAAGCCCAGTTAAATGTAACTAACCACCGTTTAGAATTGCCATGACCAAGTTTGATCAATTTGGACTGATAGCTATATACGCCTACTACCACTAGAACTCTCTAGAACATGTCAAGTTCAACGTTCAAGCATGACCTTTGCATATGATCGCAGAGAAAATCACGTAACAGGCTATTTTTAAACATATTTGTTTGTGTTCTCAGATCAGTGGACTTTTACATGTTTCCTCACTTACTTATTTGTTTTTCACAATATTTTGACTTTGCTAAACATTGGGAATTTTGCCAAGATGGGTAGCAAAAGTATTTTTTCAACAATTTCTTTCCCTTCCCAGGGCTTTCTGTCAATATTGGATGTTTCTTGTCTTCAGCTTAGAAGCTTTACAAGCTAGCTGGGGACTTAGATATGAACTAGGATGAATCCTCCCAACTGGATATACTTAGGTCTAGGAAAATGTCAACAAACATGAGCTTTTGAGAAACCAGCTGATTCTCACTCATGTGCAAAATCTTACCCTAGTGAATGACTCACGCCATGAGTGTGTAATATCGCTAGGATGAGACCTTGTCAATTCCTTATGCTTAAAGAAATAATTACTAGTTTTACAAGAAAGAATATGCTTACTAAAATGTGCTGTATATACTATCGTATAGAATTCCTTTTTCCTTGTTTTGCAATGCCTGTATTTCTTTCTATTCTGTGGTGTCTGTGTGTATGTGTCTGTTAAAAGAAACATTGGCATTCATAGTATTTCAGTCTATATAATTCTTTCTTGTGTCGAGAACAATGAGCAATTTTGTGCTTTGTAGGCTCCTTGCATCACACTGGGCCTGAGTAAGAAAAAGTTAGAAGGCATTCTCCCTCAAGGTTTGACAAACAGAAATGCCACCAGATATTAATAAATGACTTCTGGGAGGAAATACAATTCATTTCAGGAACACTGACATAGAAGTAGTAGGATACATGGAAAAGATATTGAAGCAAACTATTATATAACAGAAAAAAATGCTTTCAGTAACAGACTTTCTCAATAAGTTATGGACAGTTTTTACAAGGTTACATTTTTGAAAGAATATTGAGATAGTTATAAAATTTTGTATGCATTTCTCATCACTTAGATTTGCATCCATCTATCTGTGCTTTTGCATTTTTTGTAACAATTTTCTAAAATAAACATGATAATTAATGTCACAAAACATTTTTCATTTAAACAGATAATGTAAGTTTTGAAGGTAGGAAAAGCCAGCACGCATAACAATAAGAATTTGCCTTTGTAACTTATTATAACCTGACGTTATGTATGTAAATTGGTCATAACAAGAAGTTTGTATTTGAACATCAGCTGTTCATTTTACTTATGTCTATATGGCTACATTTATATTGAAAATCCAGCTCTAATTAACATCCCAGTGACACTTCTCACAGACAAAGAAAACATATAAAATGTATATGGAACACAAAACACCTAGAAGATAATATCCAGCTCCAGAAAAGTGAGTGATGCTTGACTACAGGACAATTCGAGTAAAAATAGAATTTTTCTGTCATAAAAACTGACACATAGGCCAATGGAATAAAATGGATGACCCAGATACAGGCCCTGTAACTTCGCCCACCCAATTTTGACAAATAGGACAATAAATAAACATTGAAGAAAAAGGTAAGAAAGACCATGATCTAATAGTGCGAAGAAAATTGTAGATAGACAGATGATAGACAGAGGATAGATAGATAGATAGATAGATAGATAGATAGAAGATAGATGGATAGATAGATAGACACATACATAGATTATAGATAAATAAACTTCATATTTCACAATCTCCCCTTGGTTGGGAGGCCTGGTGGCACTCAAAGAAAGAATAAGCAGGTTACCAAGATGAGACTTGATAGCCTAGGACCATAAAGTGGGGAAGTAGATCCCCCTAGGTCATAGACCTAGGGGAAGGGAATAGGGTGAAAGTAGGAGGGAGGGAGGAATGGGAGGATACAAGTGATGGGATAACAATTAAGTTGTAATCTGAATAAATTAATTAAGTAAAAATTCGAAAAATCAACTGCAAAGGAGTGAAAGACATCAGTGTAAAAATGAAACTACTTGGAGTTAATTAATTTGGAATTAGTTTTGAATTAATTAAGTTGACCTGGTCTCTTTCTGCACAAGTACCTGGAGTGCAACGGTTGCAAGCAGCAGCCTCCTTGGTAGTATATGCAGCCTGATGCGAATATGGGTTGCCCTAAGGCACCTTAGAAACAATTTGCTGGCAGTTATTCAAGTCTTTGATCCAAGTGCTGTTTCCAATCTGTGCTCCAGTCAGGCATTCATGGTGCCTTTGGGAAGCCAGAGGTCCAGTGGCCAGGATCCACAATGGCCAGGTCATCATGTCCATCTCCACGAAGATGGTGAATAAGGAACATGTGTTGAGACTCTGTATAGAACCAAGTTCAAGTTCCCTGGTTTCCAGAAGATCAACCAAATTTAATACAAATGAATGTGACTACATGGAGTCAACTATATCCCCAATCAATTTATAGTCCCCTGGACAAGGGGTAAGCCCCACATTCCCTAGAGAGTATCCAATGCTCTTCTGCACCCTATGAAATCACATTCAGGAATAAATGTAGAATCCAGACTGCATCACAAAGGAAGAAAGAAAGAAAGAAAGAAAGAAAGAGGAAGGAAGGAAGGAAGAAGGAAAAAAGGAAGAAGGAAGGAAGGAAGAAGGAAGAAAGGATGGAAACTATTAAATGATAAAGGAAAAGGTAAGGAGTGGTCTATAAGATGTTGGCATAAGAAATAACTCTAAACAATTATCCTGTGGTTCAAGAAGTAAGCTCATTAAGTAACTTATTGGACTCATAAAATTAAAAGCCTTCTTATAACCAAGATGTGTTTAAGGCAAGGATAAAGTGGTAGCCTGCAAATGGAAAAGATTCTTTGGCAGATAACTGTCTGACAGAGGATTGATATCTGCTATGCAAGGAACTCAAAAAATAAGTATCAAGAAAACAAACATCACAATAAAAAATAAGGCAAAATTATAATATCTCCAGGTATTTTGAAGCATTACCAGATTAAACACAAATAATTTATGAAAGTCAAGTTCCTGGCGTGTAGGAGTAGATGCACTTTGAAGATGACTCTACTAACTACACTTTACATTCTGGTCATAGGCCCATCTCTCCTTCCCTCCCGGTCTTAGCCTCCCTACCTTTCCCACTCCCTCTCCCCTATTCCACAGAAAAGGGGGGCCCCATTTCCAAGCAACTACAGCTCACCAAGTCCTATCAGGTGTGTCCTCTTACCCTGAGGCCTGCCAAAGCATTCCTGCCAAGGGGAAGTAATTGAAAAGCTGCCAAGAGAGTCCACGTCAGAGAGAGCTGCTGCTCCCCTTACTAAGGGACCCACATGAATCCTGAGCTGCCTACAGCTACATTTTTGTAGGGAGCCTCAGTCCAGTCCTTGCAAGGTTCTCAGTTGGTACTTCAGTCTCAGCAGTCCTCTCTGGCCTATGGTGAGTTGGCTAGGATGGTCTTCTTATGAAGCTCCTTGTCACCACCAGTTCTTTTTTTCCTCCTGCATATTTTTCCTCAAGGCTCCCTACTCATCTCCCAATGTTTGCCTGTGAGTCTCAGCATCTATGTAAGGCACTGTAGGGTGGAGCCTCTCAGAGGACAATTCTGCTGGACTCCTGTCTGCAAGCATAGCAGAAGATCATTAATAATGTCAGAGGTTGGCTCTCTCCCATGGCGTGGGTCTTGGATTGGGCCAGGCATTGGCTGGATTTTCCCTCAGTCTCTGCTATATCTGTTCTGTCTTTATCTCTGTATATCTTGTAGGCAGGGCGAATTTTGAGTAGAAATTTTTGTGGGTGGATTGGTGTTCCTCTCGATCCACTAGGAGACTTGTCTCGTTAGAGGGTGTCCTCTACAGTCTCTTATAGCCCCTGTTACTACTACTAATTCGGGTATTCATCTTGTAATTAATTTTTAAAAAACAGCTTCATTCTCTTATCCTTGAAGAAAAACTGGGTTTCATGGATTGATTGAACAATAACATATGGAAGGATATATTCAGGATTTCTAAATCTAGAATATAAAATATATTCAATTTTTTTTTTTTTTTACCAAAATAGATGTTCAAAAACCTGGAGAATTTTTTTTAGATTATACCTTCCACTGTTTCAAATGACTTCTTGGTCAGCTGTCATTCACATGAAAAAGCCAAGGAGAACACTCAATGACACATGGTCAGTGCTCATTTCCTTGCCTTCAGTACATGGAATTATGGGAAATAATGTAAAACTGAGTTATTAATTCACTTTGTTGGGAACCATTGATTATTAAAATAAATGAGTGGAAGTCCTCATACCATGTCATTAGGCAGAAGGGTAAAATTAGAGAAATTTTCTGATTTTGCGTGGGAGTTGGAGATGGCAATATGCCTTCGCAGACATTAATACAGAGCCTCGAAAGTGCCTTTTGCTCAGCTAATATAGATATAAGGCCGGAAGTGATACTTTACAGCAATCTCCCACTAAGTGTTTGATGCAGGATAATGACATCAGCCTTAGAATTTGAATATCTGATGTTGTAAGAGAACCTTAAGGCAGATGCTGTGGAATCACCCAATTATCTACCCTGAATAAGTTTCAGTTCGGCTTTTATACACAATGATATGACTTTCTGACTTACCTCATACCTTAGTTTATGTTTCTAGGATTTTTAATCATTACCCTGATGCCAAACAGTTTACTTGTCTAATTTTCCAGCTTTAAAGGAATGATCTCTATTTGGTGAAGACATGTCACCATCACAGCACTCCAACTCCTAACACCCAGGAAGAAACAAAACGGGTCCTGGTCTCAAATTCTAGTCAGTGAAGAAATAATCATAAAACAATGAATCAAAAGAATACTTCTGACCTCCTCTTTAGGGAAAAAGACAGAGCCAGAGTTACTACACTCAAAGTTCCAATATTTCCTAAAGAGCATTTCAATCAGCAAAATGCTTATATTTGGGATAAGTACAAAAACATCATATAGTAGGCATCTTTCAAATTTGGACAATTGGACAATACATTACACATTGTATTCCAATGTCAAGAACCAAAGAAAAATAAAACAAGTCATTATGCATACTGTTAACATTGCTAATCCTTCAATATAAATGGAAAAGTTTAAATATTGTTTATGACTATGTGACATCTTCTGATATAATGGGATGCAAACACCCTACGTCTATTTTTTATTTTTTGTGACCGTAATCTGCCAAAGCCTCCCATTCACAACTTTGGATTTTCCTATTAAGTCTAGCACATCATTTGATTTAGTTTCTCTGCCTTAGATAAATTATGGCACATTGACCTCTTATGATAGCTGAGAATATAAAAGTGGAAATTCATTGTTTAAAATGTGCTGTATGTTATCACAAGGCTATTCTCACTTCTGGTCCTATTAGAGGAAGAATGGCTATCTTAATAACTCAGTACATAAATTTCACAAAACAGGAATTGTCCCTCTGTAGAAATCCTTAAACTAATTTGGTCACAGGAATATGTTGTAAGTATAAGAAATGGTTTGTCTGAGGGGAAAGGAATTATTCGTGTGAAGCAAATTATCTCTTTCAGGCCCCCAGGTGTCACATTTATTATCTTAGTAGCAGCCATTTTTCCAGGTAGAGTCCTAGAATCCTGAAAGAATTCATTTATAACTCTTTGGTGAGCATTTTATTTTTAAAGAGTATTTTATGTTCCCTGACTCACCACAGATTAAATACATAAATAAAATAAATTGCAAGGAAAAAGGCTGTGCTGGTGGGACAACTCCTCAACTGTCTCTGGAAATCTTTGCAAATCAAGGTAAGAATTCCTCTTCTTATATAGGGAATATATCCTGGTTTATCAGACATTAGCATATAGAACACGTGATTCGATTATATCAATGAAAGTCACCAAAGGATAGAGAGGCTCTATTCTTGTTTATTTATATTTTGCAATCTTCATCCTGTAATTAGTCCATGGGCAAATTCTAGTTTCTGTTGTTCCACACTTAGTCAAGGTTAGCAGTGAATCTACAGTCAGTTAGACAGGCCTATCTCTTACAAAGTTACCTAGATGAGAGCCCCACCTACTCTTTTATAGATTGTTATGTGGAACTTATCACAATGCTCTAGCATTTGTTGCCTTTCCCTTTTGTTTTAGTAAAAGGAACTTGTACTACATGATTCTACACTGTAGTTCCACTGTGGAGGAGATTTGTACAAGGTCAGAAAGTAAGATTTAACAGAAAATCTCTCTGTTCACAAAAGAAGCCAAAAATCTTTCAGCTGGCTCAAACTATTATATCCTGGGATGGAGATATGACTCAGCACCTCAGAGTACTTGTTTCTCTTGCAAAGGACTCAGGTTTGATTTTCATCACCCACATGGTAGCTTACACACATCTGTTACAACAGTTCTAGGAAATTATTTCCTTGACCATTGTGAGTATCTGGCATATGTGTGCTACACTAACATATATGCAGGCAAAAGTCATACTCATAAAATAAATAAAATAAAAAATATTAGATATCAATTTGAGACACGATAGTACCCCAAACCTGACATGCTTAGATATACAACTCTTGCAATTCTGGCAATACTCAAATAATACTATACATGTATCAATGAAGAAATTATTGAAGAAAAAATTCTAGAATTGAATGAAAATAAAACTTAGCATATGAACACCTATGAAAAATAACAGAAGGTATTTCTAAGAGGATTGTTTATATCCCTAAAAATCTGGGACCTATTAAATGAAGTTCTTAAAAATATGACCTCCAAAACTAGGGTCAAAGATGATGCCAACCACGGAAGGTTCCAGAACTGACCCAGGACAAGACAGAGAGAAGAACTTAGGGTCCTAAAATTCAGGGTAGAAACTGAGGACTTAGGGAAGAGCCATCGGTGGCCCAGATTAAGACATGGGTATAGAGAACCATAGCAGGCAGTGATAAAAGAGGAGGCAGGCAAAGGTGTGTACCAAAGACTGTGGTGAACTCTCAATGAAAACTAGGAATAGAACCTGCAGTGCTCAAATCCAGTCCCACAGGGGAAAAAAACTATCAGGAATACCTTATCAATGTTGTACATACCCCCACCTGAAGAAGTAAAGTTACTTGAAGAATGACCTAACACAAAAGTTGGTTCTTTGAAATTAATAGAACAGACATATCTTTAGTCAAATTCACCAAAAAATTAAGGATTAATTCTCAAATAAATAACCTTAAAAATGAAAAAGTGATATTATACAATCAACAATTCAGAATATCAAAAGGACATATCTAATATTCCACTAAATTTGAAAATCTACATAAATTGGTGGATTCCTAGGTATGTATGACCTACCAAAATTAAACTGAGATAAAACAAATCATTTCCAATATATGTATCATCAACTGTGTTGAAGCAATAATAAAAACATCATCTATGTAAAGAGAGACTAGGAATCAACTTGATTTACTTCAGAATTCTGCCAGACACGCAAGGAAGAACTAACATCAATACAACTCAAATTATTCCATTAAAAAATAGATGAAAGGTTCCAACATTACATGCAAACCAAAGCCAGGTAAAGCTACAGCACAACTGTAATAAAAGGAAATATTAAAGTGTTCTCCTTGATAAACACAAGATTCAAAACTTATCAATAAATTTACTGCAAACTAAATTCAAGATCATATCTGAATATCATTTATTAAAATGAAGATGGATACTCAGGCCAGGGAAGCAGCACACCTTCCTCTCCCTCTACATTCTTCAGAGTCCAATGCTGCATTTCATCCTAATTCTTTAGCAGACATTCTGCAGTGGCCTTCGCTCATTCTCGGCCCATAGTTCCAAGGGACTAAGCAGATCCTCATGGAACACCTGCTCTCCTCCCTCTTGTGGACCCCTCAGCCCCAGCCCCAGCCCCAGCCCCACTGCCCATGCCCATCCTCATGTATCAGCTATATCAAGCCAATCCAACAACAATAGATGGGCATTCCAAAATAAAAGCAGATTTAAGCATTCAGAAGGTAACAGGAGGAAAACCCCAACATAAAGAGTTAACCACACCCAAGAAAGCACAGAGAATAAATAATCCCAGAACAGCAAAATAAAAGGAAAGGAAGGACAAACACACACACAGCCCACATACACACCTACTCCACAAAGGAACAAATTAACAGGAACTAATAACAATGTTTATATCTCTCAACCTCAATGTCTCAATTCCTGAATAAAAATAAAAATCCACATAATAGATCAAAAAAGACTAAACTCATTATTCTATGGCATCTATGAAACACACTTAAACATCATTTCTGTGAAAATGGATAGAAAGCAATATTCTAAGTAAAGGGATGTAGGAAGCAAACCTTGCTCAGCCACTACCAGTGGATCTTCCTACTGCAGCAGATGAGGCCAAGCACAGATACCCTCAGCCACACATGAAGAGTGTGACAGAGCTTGGAACACTGAACCTTTACTGAGATATCTCCATCAAAACCCTCCGCTCAGGGTTCAGGGAACCTTGAAGATGAGGTTGCAGAAAGGGTATAACATCCAGAAGGGAGGACACTAAGAAGAAAATCCCTCTAGGTCAACATGTCAAACCTCATATGAACTCAAGAGACTGAGGCAACATGCACAGGCCTGTGTGGGGCTGCACATGGTCCTCTGTGCAGAGCTTCCATTTTAATGCTTTTATGAAATTTCTGAGTGAACAAGTGAGTAGGTCTCTGTTTCTTACGGCTTCTCTTGAGCTCTTTTCCTTCTGTTTGTTTTATCCAATTTTGATGTGGTAATATATTATATTATGTTATATATATTATATTATGTTTATTGTTTCAGATTATTACCCCTTAGAAGCCTGCTTGTTTTCTAATGAGGTATAGGTAGAGTGGATCGGGATGCAAAGGGAGAGGCAGAAGAACAGGGAAAAGTAGAGGGAGGTGAACTGTAATCCAGAAACCTTATGTAAGAAAACAAACAACAACAACAACAACAACCTACTTTCAGTTAAATGGAAAAACAAAGATCAAGCTGGCTCCGTTCCAAAGATATAGGATGGTTCAACACTGCTATGTTAGTAATTGTGACTCACCATATAGTTGGATTCACAAATAAAAATACCACATTTGCAATCTCAAGAGACATAGAAAAGACCTTTGGCAATATAGAATATTCTTTCTAATAGCTCTGGTTTTTGTTTGCTTGAGTTGGTTAGGTTTGGGTTTTAAAAGAAATTTAATTTCTGTACCAATATAAGCAAATTTCCAAATGGCAGCAAAATAGTTGATTCTTTATGTATGTAACACTAAAATACATAGTACAGAGAAATGTAGGTAAAGATGTGTTCTTATAGTGTTTTGCATTGCATAAAGTGCTATGACTTCAAATAATAATAAGCTATCACATCTCTACATACCTGAAATATTATAGCCAATTTTGAAATTAGGGAACTTTACATTAAAATTATTTTGGTTCTGATAATGAAACTATAAGTCAACAACAGCCTTATGACTCCAAATCACATGCTATATGGAATATATTCCAGATCATTTTTTTCTTTCTTTAGCATGTAATCATTGGCAGCTATTAATAACTGTATCCATGGAGTGTTTTATTTGTGCATTTTAAACTCACAGTATTTAACTATTGTGTATTCATCGTATATAGTGTTGAGTTTTACATAGAAAATTTTCTTCAATATTTCATGTGTTTCATATAGTTAGAACAGGTTACCATGCCCAATTATTTCCTTTTTTTTCTTTTTGTAAGTCCCCCCACCCTCTCTCTGGTACTGGATGGGTAGATTTATGTTAAACTGACACAAGCTAATGTCATCTGAGAGGAAGGATGCTAAGTAAAGAAAATTCTTCAATAATATCAGGTTGTAGGCACATCTGTAAGACATTTTCTTAATTAGCGATTGATGAGGAAGGGCTCACCCTATTGTGGGTGGTGCCATTCCTGGTCTTGTGGTTCTAGGTTTTATAAAATAAAGCAGGCTGAGCAAGCCACAAGGAGCAAGCCAGTAAGCAGCACTCCCCCAAGGTCTCTGCATCAGCTCTGGCCTCCGTGATTTAACCTTTTCTGGGTTCATGTCCTGACTTTCTCTGATGACGAACAATGATATGGAAGTATAAGCCAAATAGACGCTTTCCTTCCCCATTTACCTTTTGGCCATGGTGTTTCAAGACAGCAATAGAAACCTTAACCAAGACACATTCCCACTTTCTTTTCTTTTCCCAACTTTCCTTTCTCTTCTGTAACTTTTAAAGTGACTTTACTCTGTATTGTGATCTTTGGCTGCATCTATTGTTTCAGCAAACAGCATAAATTAATTCTCCTTTCTGTCTGAACAAAACTCCATTGAATATAGCTGCAACATTTCACTTGTCCACTCATCTGTTGCTATGGACCTAAGCTGATTCTAGAAATCCACTGTTATAAGTAATGCTAGAGTATAGTGCATGCGCAGACAATCACCTCTATTGAACGATGTCTCGCAGTCCTTCAGGTATGTCTCCAGATGGCACAGGTGGCTGATAAGGTGGTGTTTTTAAAGTGACTAGAGTAATGTACCTTCCCACCAGTGTATAAAGGTTCCCTTCTCTCTTCACCACTATTAGCATTGGTTGTTTGTTTTCTAACTTAGAATAAAAATCACACTGAAAAGAAATGAACTAAAAAAGCCAATAAAAAATAATTTGAAAGTCACCTAAAAAGGACTCCAAGTATAAGAGGAAGAAAAATAGTACAATTATTGCGACAATAAAATAACAGTGATTACCAGACGATTAGAAGAGAGGAAGAATAAACAATTGGCAGGGACCAGGAGACTTTTCGGGCTACAAGGCCATTGTGGGTCATAATGTAACAATAAATCCAAGTCATTATATATCTTTATAAGCCCATAACATATCTAGTACATAAAGTGATCTTACTAGCCATTAGGAACTTTATACTATAAAACAAAGTCTTTGTAGCTTCGTTAGTTGCAACAAACACACTCAGAGATGATGGGGGTGCTCTGCCCAGGAGTGCAGGGACAATTGAGAAAATCTGGACCTTCTGGATCTTCTGGCCAAAATTGCTGTAGATGTTAAACTGCTCTAAAAATAAAATAAGCTGCTGTAAAATTTTATAACAGAGATAATATATAATGCAGTGCATTTTTTTTATGGCTCTAATGGTAATAAACTACACAAAATAGAAAACTTTAAATGGTCCTTAAATTACACACAATATAAATGAATATAAAATGGTACCCTGTGTGCCTATAAATAGCCTCTATCAACATGAGAAATCTATAGAATAAATAAAGCTTTAAAATGGTAAAATGCACTTATGTATACAAGCGTTCACTAATTAATTTGGCTTACACTTCCATGTGAGACCCTTCTGCATTACCCGATATAAATGTAACATTGGTTTCTTCATTTGCCTCACTTTATAGACAAAAAGAGGTAATTTTATTTTACATTCATAGACTACCAGAATCTGGAATTCCACCCAAATAACCTGATTCTGGAATCCATACTAGCAATCATTTTAACATATCTTAATTTTGTTTAAATTTTGTTAGCTGATTATCAAGCATAAGTAGCATATTGCTATGCAAACCAATTACAAGGTTCTACCTAAATTACCATTGCTCATTTATTTATTTCACAAGCACTGTTTATCAAAAATTTCCCAAATCTTTTTTAAAAAGAGAAATAACAAGTAAAATGAGAAAACATCTCTTTCTAGAGACTAGTGTCTGTTTGTGCTGCTGTGGACACTATTCAGTCCTATGTCATAGTGATGTATATTGGAGAATTCGGCCAACTTTTTAGGTCTGTTTGGTTGTACATTTATTCTATTTTAAGATGTACATTCCATTCTCTGTTTCTTGAAATTGTTTTGATGAAAATACAATTAAAAATCTTCCATGGTATTCATAAAAGGCTCTTCTCAGAAATCTTGCATGCAGTCTTAAAATACTGTCAACAAAAATGAAATAGCTCTGACTGTCTGAAGTACACTTTTAAAATATAAAATTAGAACTTGCTTCTTCCCTCTGAAAACTGTACAAGTTTTCAAAACTTTCAAAACTATTAATGACTTTTCAGAGCTCTCCACAAAATTGTTTTGTCAGTATCCATTCATGAGGAACGACCTATATCCCTTGGCAGAACCTAATTTATGCTTCTTGCTGTGTTTTCTTTGAACAATCCTGGATTTAATTATCTGGAAAAAAACTATTCCTCTTGACAAGAAATATTGTTTCTTGGTTTCCTTCCATGTATATGGACGTTTAGAGTCAAGATGAGATGAAATGAGGAAAAGAAATCTTTAAAGAATAAATATACCAAGAAAACAAATGACCATGGAGCATGGTGAGAAGAGCCATTTCCTTAGTTTTAATCAGTGATTAGATGCCAAGAACACATAGGAAAAATTCAAATTGTAATGGCCAATTTCTTTCTGAATGTGTGATTAATACTGTCAGTCAATTGAATCTTGTAAGCAGTTCAAAATGTTGTTAATTATAGTCCAGGGAAGGCAAATTCAATACCCAACATTTATAAGCAAAAGTAAATGGAACTTTATGGTGCTGGCAACTTTAATGCATTCAGAGCATTGCCAAGCTACTCCACATACTAACTTAGTTGTTTATAGACCTCCTGATATGATATTTAAAATGTAACTGTAATGTGAGTATTAAATTAGATCAGAACTGTGTTTACTAGTTTCAGGTTATGAAGCCATATGTGCTCTAAAGATAAAGGATTCAGGGAGTTGACAAAGCAGAAAGCAGAGTTTAAAACACCTTATGATGATGAATGCAAGAGCCACTCATTCTACCAAGCAGTTGTTGCAACATGCACATATGGCAAGTACGTATCCTGTAGATGTTACCTATTTCTGAAGTTTTACCAATCTTGAATATATCTGCCCTTCGTCTATAATGTTACCTGTGCCTTAGGTGTGGGAGCTGTCTTGTAGATGAATCCTTTCAGGAATGCCCTCTACAACTCTATATTTTTATTTGTTCTGTTTTTCTGTAATGGTTCTTGTCCAACCCAATGCACAGCAATGCTCTACTTCTTGATCCTGTCTAAAATTACACAAGGAAACTCTGAATACTGTTTGGTTCTTTGTTACACTGTAGCCTTGGGATGTTTCTACCTGCTGTGTGTTCCCCCTATCTGAAATAGGAAGTGAACCCAATTTCTTTGATAACATGTAGTCTAGCGACTGTTGGACAGACACCATGAAATTTCATTACCTAGTAAGTCTATATACAAAAAGGCAATGGTACAACTGGCTTTTGTGCATAGACTGCCTGGTCTAAGAAGTATCCTTTACTATTCTTTTAGACAACAAAGTATGGTCATTCATTTCAGCTTCATTTCATATTTATATTTAGAAGAGCATAGCTTGGGATTTTGGCTTATAAACTTGTCGATTTGAAATACTTTCACTTTTATACTTCAGGAGAATATTGAAGCTCTATGAATTATGAGAAGGTATTAATAACATGGATAAATAGTAATTGGAAGCACATGCCAATATCAAAGGGTACTATAAAAATCTACACAACTTCTTACTTTGCTCATGTTTCTTGAGTAGAAATTATGTCACCAAGTCATTAAATGTAGTTTCTTTAGCTGCTGGACATTTTAGCCGAAATTTCCACTTGGTGTTTAGTTTATAAATTCCTTTATTTTGTGAGAGTACCTGGCAGTCATCTAGTATGAAATACTGGTACCAGTGGGAGAACAATTAATAAGAGGTATGGCTGTTAGTCAAGGTCACTTGAAGTAAGGAAAAGAAAGCATTAGATTCTATATTTTTGAACCCTCTGAAGATTATGAAGTTTCTGAATCTAAGGAAGTTGGTGTTCATCGCATGTCATTTATATGTCATAACAAATACACTTAGATATTTTGATGTAATAAAATTTACATCATTTCTTAAAATTTACATTGCTTGGAAACATTCATTTGACATGACAATAGTATTTTTCATGGGGGTACAGAACTAACAGTGATTTCTCAACAGAACAATCCTGAGTGGGCAAGAAACACTTAAAGAAAGGTTCAATGACCTTAGTCATCATGGAAATCCAAATCAAAACAATTCTGAGATGCCATACCTATCAGAAAGGCTAAGATCAAAAACTCAAGTGAAAGCACATGCTGGTGAGGATATGGAGGAACAGAAACACTCCTCCATTGCTGGTGGGAGTATAATCTTGTATCACCACTTTGGAAATCAACCTTGAGCTTTCTACCTCAAGACACAGTGATATCTCTCCTAGGTATATACCCAAAAGATGCTCTGCCATGCAAGAAGGACAATTGCTCAACTACATTCATAGCAGCTTTATTCATAGCAGCCAGAATCTGGAAACAACTTAGATGTCCTTCAACAAATGAATGGATAAAGAAATTGTGGTACACAGTGGATTACTACTCTGTTATAAAAAACAAGGAAATCATGAAATTTTCAGGCAAAAGGATGGAACTAGAAATGATCATCCTGAGTGAAGTAACCCAGACCCAGAAAGACACACACCACATGTACTCACTTATAAGTGGATTTTAGGCATAGTACAGGAAAACATACTACAGATCACAGAGGATAGGTGACAAGGAAGACTCGAAGTAGGATGGTTAAATCTCACTCAGAAGGGGAAATAGCACTGGAAGAGGTTGAATAGTAGGAATAATGTAAGAGAGGAAATGCAGGAGGAAATGATAATGGAGATCAGACCTGTGGAGAGCAGGGTGGGAAGACAGAGGGCCAGCCCAGAGGAGAGAAACCATAGGCAAAAACATATCTCTAACAAGTGGAGACATAGGACTGGGCTGACTTCTGGACCGATCGGGATTGACTCTAGCTGAGACTCCTTGGAGACTGAAGAGGACACTGTCTAATTAGACAGGACTCCTAGAGGACACAGGTGAACACCAACCTACCGACAAGAATTTCAAACAAAAATTTACCATGTCTATAAGATGTACAAGGGCAAAAATAGATCAAGATTGAATGAATGTCCAACCAATACCTGGCCCAACCCGAAACCCGCTCTATGAGAGAGAGAGCCAACCCATGACACTATTACTGATATTCTGCTGGGCTCACAGACAGAAGCCTAGCATAGCTGTCCTCTGAGAGGTTACACCCAGCAGTATATTCAAATATGTGCAGAAACTCAAGCCAAACATTGGGCAAAGTGTAGGGACACTTGTGGAGAAGTGGTTGGAGAAAAGCACCCGGAGCAGAAAGTAAATCCACAAGAAGACTAACAGAGCCAACTAACCATGACCCAGAGTGGCTTTGCAGAGACTGAAGCACCAACCAAGGACCAGGCACAGACTGGATCTAGGCACCTACACAGATGTATCCAATGGGCCGTTCAGGCTTCATGTGGATCGCCTAATAAGGAAAGCAGGGTGTCTCTGACGCAGGTTCTGTTGCCTGCCTTTTGATCACTCCTCCTTAGTTTGGCTGCCTCAGCACGCCATGGGGAAAAAGGATGTGGTTAGTCCTGAAGATACTTGAGCTGGGTAGAGTGGGTAGAAATAAAGAAAAGGATATGGGGGAAGAGGAAGGAAGGGTTTGACCAGAGGAGTGGTGGGAGGTGGTACAATTGGAATGTAAAGTGAGTGTATAAATAAATAAGTTTTAAAAATACAAAATAAATAAAAATAAATAAATCATCTCCCAACCATCAAGGAAATATTCCTAATCTGTCTTTTATTAGCTTCTATTTGATACTTTGTATTAGTTATCTACAATATCATACAAATATCAAATTTACTGTAATTTTGTTAAGCTATTTAAAATCTGTATCTGGTTTGTGTTTCTTTGTACTCCCACATCCCCCAACAAAGTTACACTTACAAGACAATGTACTAAGAACATCTGATCATTGAATTGACAGTGATTTATTGAAACACAGTTTCTCAAGTATACACTTGTGATGAGACTATATCTTGTGGAAAGTATTAAGCCACTCTGTGCACCATATTCATGGAAATAGGCCATTTTTCTTATAAGTGGAAGGTGTTTTCTGAACCCATTTCTACTCCATAGAAGAGTAATCCAAGAGAGGACACGAATATATAACTTTTGTAGATGTTATAATTAATACTCGTTGTCAACTTGGCAAGGTCTACATCCATCAGGGACACAAGCCTGTGGGAATGTTTATTAAAGTGTCTCTAGATAAAAAGAGCTATCTCTACTCTAGAAATCACTGTAAGGAGAATTTGGGTGTCTTAAAAAACCCAGTCATGTTGTATAAACAGGTTTTTGTTTTAATCCAAGGTGTGGGATACAGGACTTCTTCAGAATATAGCATAGTAGCAATCTTTGCCTCGTGTGCTATAACAGAGGTGTGACTCTGAATTTAGTATAACTCTGGGGTCCCTAGAGAGGGTATTAAAAGACCAGAGCCTCATGAAAAGCACATGGCTGTTCTTCCTGCTGGTTCTTACTCCTACTGCTGCTATTGCTGGTTTGTCAAGTGGTAGAAAGAAAATAGAAAAGAAGAAGTTGGAGATATTCTGAAGAGATGAAGATTGGATGTGCCCCAAGGAACTCAATGCCCCTAACCAGCAGATAGTGGTCTAAAAATATCTTAAAATCCCCATCACCCCATTAACCTTCTGCCTCTCCTATCTGGTGTTTGGGTGTTGTAAGAAATAAGGGATTCGAGGAAGGTAGGAGTTATAAAAAACCAAATTAAATATCTAAAACAAGTGCAACAGGATGGCACAATCCATGGGCTGGGGTCCCAGTTTCAATCAAAAGTAGATGATCAATAGAGTCCCAGTTTTCATTGCCCTCTGCTTCTCAACTACAGGTACAATATGAGCAGTTAGCTCAATTCTAGCCACCATGGCTTCCTCACCATGTTGGACTATGACACCAAACTGTGGGACAAAATTTATCCTTTTTTGGTGAAACTGTTCATACCGAGTCTTTCATCACTTTAATGAGAATCAGGACTAATACAGTAGCTTGCGGTTTTAGTATGTCTTTATGTTTTCTACTCTGCACCCAATGGCTTTAACAACAGACAATCCATACTCAGAGCCAAGATTTTCATGAGCCCTGCTAGAGACGTTGAACAACGTAAAGCAAGATTTCAGTGTTCATGAGGTTGAGAATTAGGGGGAATCAAGTGACACAGTAAGACATTCTTGCACTGTAATTAACCCTAATAAATTTAATCAATTCAGCAGACTGGACGTTATGGAGTCATTTTCTGGTGTTTATGTACCCTCCTAAAATAATAGTTTTTGTGTTTTTACTTTTCCCTAGAAAAGACAGGTCCAAGCATATTTTAGTTCAAATTTTATATTTCTGACTTATTTTATTTTTATTTTTCTTTATACACCTATGGTCTCACACATTCACAATCTAATCATCCTTCTTGTAACAATTGTGCATTCCCAAATACAAGACTTACTGTTTTCCATAGCTCATGTGCTCATTTGACTTATAGAAACTGACACTGAATTAAATTGTAAGGAATTGCTGCTGTGTATCTGAAAAAAGATACATATTTTCATTCATAAATTACATTAAATTATAAATAAGTTAAAATAAGTGTATTACTGTTATGATTCTGAGATACTGTAACTGTTGCAACAATTCAAAATTCTTACCAAAAAACAGTCAAAGATAGCACATAGAAATGTGTATATCTGTGATGTTGTAGTCGCAGAAGGGACATCTGGACCGGTTTTCAAGAGGACCAAGAGCCAACACACAGGAATTTCCATATAATTTGATTTTCAGATATTTCACCAATTTAAAAACATTAAAAAGTCATGTTTCTCAATTTTTTAATTTTCTAATCTGCTGCGAACATTATAACTGCCTTAATTTGCAGTGTACGAAAGTTCAGAACATTCTCCACAGTAGAGTGGATATGACTTTCTCACGTACTCTGGTGCCTCACCTTTGACCATGTCCCCTGGAGGGGGAGACCTGGTGGCACTCAGAGGAAGGACAGCAGGTTACCAAGAAGAGACTTGATACCCTATGAGCATATACAGGGGGAGGTAATCCCCCTCAGGAACAGTCATAGGGGAGGGGAATAAGGGGAAAATGGGAGGGAGGAAAGAATGGGAGGATACAAGGGATGGGATAACCATTGAGATGTAACAAGAATAAATTAATAAAAAAAAAGGAAAAAGAAAGAAAGTTTACCTTTTATATTTTAGTGAGGTTTTATATACAAGCCTTGACAGCTTCACCCAAAGTTATACCCAGTCAGTACATATAGGTCTCTTCAAAGCCATACATCTCATTAAAGAACAAAAAACAATAAACTATCATAGGCTCCAGGTAAAGTCAGTGTCATTGATAACTAATTTATATACATCATGTTTTTCTACTAGGTATGTACAGGATTATTTTTTTCAATTATACATATAGAAACCACCATAACCAAGATACATACAAAATGTCTTATCTAAGATCACTGTCTATATGTTTTGTAGTTACTCCCTTTAGGGCTTGGTGACAGCAGGTCTATTTCTTGGCTATTCATATAAATGGAATATCAGAGGTCAGAAAGTATCAGCTCTGTTTTCTTCCATTTCAATAACTCAATGGAGACATGACTAAAGGTAAGTGTATGAGTTTTCTCTTTACTGACCAATATTCCATTGTGTAATGGTATGACACCTTCTGTATCATTTCATTTGCTTGATGGCATGTGATAGTTTTAAAGCAGGAGGTAATTCCAAACCAAAGTTCTTCGCCTACTTGCAGCACAATTTCATTGTTAAATCAAATTGTATTGTTATATTATATCATTATGTCTAGTTCTCTTCAATAAATATATTTGGTTAGGAGTTACAGTTGCTTTGACTCTCAATGGCACATTATTATTATTATTATTATTATTATTATTATTATTATTTATTAAAATCTATGTTATCATTTTATTGGCCAGCTAAATAACATGTAGAAGTGTTTAATTTGGGGGTTGATTTATACTTTCATGATTAATGATGTTAATCAACTTTTCATGTAATATTTTTGATAGCCATATTTCTGCTTTACTAAGGTTCCTATCATTTGTAACACCGTGAAATATCTTAAGCAATATAAATAGAGAAGGAGTGCTGAAAAACATTATCTTGTACTCCAAGTTTGGTTGACTGTTTTAAATACCAAAAGTAACTACTGACAATTACATTGTTGACACACATATTTATAGCTTTATTGATTGAAAAAGTTCAAAGTAAAAATGAGTTTATATTGGAAAGATCAAGAATCAATAGCTTTAAAATTTACAAATTAAAACCAGGCAGTTATAGCCACATAAAAATGTTGTGTATTTGAGTACATTAAAAAGTTATTGTGTACTTTGGCATATGCAAATTGAGTCTCACAAGTTAAACACATAGTTTTTGGCTTCTGGCTATTCACAGTACATTCTGCAAACTGTCCCAACAGAACTGGTACTGAAAGAGGCTTAGCCCTTTGGGTTTGAATATTAAATAAAACTATTGTACTTGCATGGAAGGTTTTGAGGTGTTTAAATACATTCAAAATATTGTATTATAGAAAATGAAGTTATTATAAATACTACCAAATACAATAATTACTATAACATAACCATATAGTCAATAGGATCAGATATTTGATGAGATGTTTGAAATTGCTAACTAAATAATGAATTACATAAAAACACTTTTATATTTGCTCACCACTTATTTTGATTAGTAAATGGTGATAACATGCAAGTTGCAGGATGTTTATATAATATTAGACTTATTTCTGGAAAAATATCCACTATTCCATTAGTAATATATAGTTTAGCTTAACAGAGTATTGTATACAAACTTATGGGTTTTTTTTCCCAAGGTTGGCCTCAGAAACATGAATATTCTAGTTATTCTTATAAAAGAAAAGCCACATATGATTTTGTGAATACAAAATTCTTAAAAAGAAGTGAGAATGTGTCGTTCCCTTTGAACAATCTGTGACCTAAGAGAAGCTAATGACATCTAAGATGAAATTATGGTTTTCAATCTGATGAGAGTAATGAGGCATGATGGATTCTGAGGAAGCATGGGTTCTGCAGTTTTGAAGCCACCCTGGCTACAAAGTGTGTTCTATGACAACCTGTGTCATACACACACAAACACACACACACACACACACACACACACACATACACACACACACACACTCACAGAGAGAGAGAGAGAGAGAGAGAGAGAGATAGAGAGAGAGAGACAACGTAACAACACTTAGCAAAAAAAGAGGTGATGTATTTGAAAAAGAGCAAGGAGTATATAGAAGTGTTAGACGAAAAAGAAGGGACAATCATATGCAATATTCTTAAAAAAATGAATGAAATAATTTTAAAACTACTTGAGGCTTCAAGTAAATTTATAGATAAATAATATAGATATGTGAAAAATATAATTGACTAATACAAAATATTAAGATTGGCAAATTTTTCTAGAAGAGCCAGCTTAATAGATCTATTGTTATTAAAACTGTTATATTGAGTACAATATAAATGCACATAATGTTAACTAAAGTAAAAAAGGTGAGAAAATAATTCTTAAAAAATAAGTTAGTTATACTGTATAGAAACTTGCCTTATGCTGACTTAGGAAATGTATCACTGGCTGAGTGCTAATTAAGTATTAGAAACTTAGATAACACAAATTAGCATAAGACAGAATAATTCCATAAAAATATCCAATGTACCTACAGAATTTGTTTCTATAGAATATACTACCGCAAAAGTAATGTATAAGAATTTGTACTACTCTGAAGCCATGACAGTATAAAGCTAGAACTTCAAGATTTTGATTTTTTTAAAAAGTGAAAGCCTGATAACCAGCTTGTTGTAATTAGTCTGAACAGATGGAAAAGAAAAAAGGAAAACACTAAAAAGGCCAAGATGACTAAATTAGGTCAAGTCATAGAATGTAAGTTTGGGCTCTGAATGCCCTGTGAAGAGAGAAGTTAACAACAAGCAAAGTTGTAAATCATCATCAAAAAATATAATTATTGATTGTCTTGTGTTTCTTCCTGCTGTATGTAGTTTATTTTATTCATGTGTAATAATATAAATGTATATGTTAAAAAACATAATAAAAATGGAAAATGTCTTTCTCTTCTTTTTTCTTTCTTTTCAATAAGATGTATTATTTTCTGTCATTTTTATATACTGATAGAATTTCAGACATTGATTCTTGGGAAAAGAATGTTGACAATAACATATTAATGCTTGAAAAACTAGAAGATAGAGGTTTCTATGTCCATAAAATATCAGTAATCAGGATATATTATTTGAGAAAAGAAAGTATTTTTTAAAATTTTTTATTAATTTATTCTTGTTACATCTCAAGGAAAGAAAGTATTTTTCAATAAAGGAAAAAATGTTAAAGAAAATGAAAAAACAAACTAAGTGAGCCATAGGAAGCAAACCAATAAGCACTGTTTATCCATGGCATCTGCTTTGATTCCTGCCTCCAGGTTCCTGCCATGATTTTTTTTTTGTTTACCTATGGACTGTCATGTGGAAAAGGAAGCTGCAATAAACTCCCTTTTCCACAGAATTTCTTTCTTTCTTTCTTTCTTTTTCTTTTTTTCTTTTTTCTTTTTTTCTTTCTTTTTTTTTTTTTTTTACCTAGTATTACAAAATGAAAGGTCTTCCAGGCCAGGAGAACTTTATTTTTCATCTGCTTTTTCGTTGTCTCCTTGAGCCTATCCCAGCACTTTATTCAAAGTGAAATTCAATTTTTTCCATTATAGATTATGTCATGATTTTATCATCTTTTACAATCAATAGAACCCCATAAAAACAGAGCAAGAAGACAATCTAACAAAGATACAAACAATTTTGTATAACCTACAATAAAGAATATAGCAATGATCAATCAATATCCAAGCAGTGGTTAGCATGACCTAATAATTGAATAATGATATGACCTTACCATTAAGCAGTGAACAACAACAACAACAACAACAACAACAAATCAAGAATCTGACCAAAATAGAGAAGACACATTACCTGACATAGTGATTTACTGATCATCATAATTCTTCCTTGAAATTTGGTTTTAAGTATACAATTGATGAATGAAAACTGAGAAGTAATTGATTTACACAGTTTTTATTCTATTTAATTTTCAGACAATATTATCTTTTGAATTATCAACAGTAACAACAAAAGGCACTACAGTTTTAATAATGAGGAAAATGTTATTCAAATTAACACTTAAAATATAGAAACATAATACATTCTAGAGGCATAAGAGCTTTGAAGATATTTCTTCACTTACACACTTTCTTAAAAATATAACAGTGGTGGGCAGCTGAAATTTCTAAAGAGACTTTCCCATAATTAAATCTCTTCCATCAAAAATCTACTGCTCGCTTTCATAGAGACCCACACCAGGAAAGTCAATTAAAGTTCCTTGAGTTCCATCGTAAAAGTGTAACACAATTTGACAGGCTTTAAGTGACACAAATCCCCAACCCACTAAGTGCTCCCAAAGACTTCATTAAATAAATTCAGGTTATGATTGATGACTAAACTGATGAAGATTCAAGTCAATATCAACATGGAGGTACATAAAAGTATAATTACAAATGATGGAGTTCCATCCTTCAAAAATTCAAGATAACATGTATTAGTTCATTAAACTAAAACAAAATGCTTATATAATCCAGATATAAAGAGATATTAGTTATATGTAAAACTAAACCGGAAATGCCTGTGAAGGAGGATGTGAGAATGAATCGATGACATTGTTTATGATAGGTGCAATAATTGTGTATATAGGAAGCCAATAGAAAGTTACCGACAGAAGCTTGTAATCTGAAAGTGTCAAGATTCCTTGGTAATGTATCACAGTCATACTTAAGAAAATACAATAACTTTAGGAAATAGGTTGTATCTGTCAAAACTGGAACATTATATTACTCTAATGAAAATCATAACATGGTTATTTTTGGAATAAATGTGCTGTTCTTATACCACAATTCTTATGGTAATACACAAATCAAGAAGATTCAAACATATAATTAGAGATTTCTTTTCCAAGATAGCAAGACTTTATATAATTCCTTAAATATACTGTAACTTAGTAGTTTTTTTTTTATTAGCGAAAATAGACAGTCAAATGGGATTAAACAGCCCAGAGAGAACATTTGGCTACAAATTTTCACTGAAGTTCCAATATGTAGGTCATCATCACCTAAATGGATACATTGAACAGGTTATACATGAAAGTTTTTACTTGAAATCTAAGTCTATCTCAAAAACACTCAAATTTTAAATTATAAGTTAAAAAGCAAAATATTGCAAATTTGGATGTACTCAGATGTATTACAATGAACTTGATAATTGGCTACATTTCTTCAGTGAGAGAAAAAAAATGCTTTCTCTTTGTTAATTTTAAAAGGGTTTGCATCTTTCTAGGTAGATCAATACCATAACATCAAACTTTATCCTTGGAAAGGGCTGGAACTCTAGCTGTGAAGCCACTGAGAACAGAGAGCCTCTGTAGGAGAGAGTAGCTCTTTTGAACAAATGCTGTCAATAGAAATAGAGTTACATCAACTTCGTCCTTCCTACCTATTTCCAGCATTTCCCAGCAATGGTCCTTTAAAGCCGTTCCGTGAACCCTAGCTCTACATTGATGACTTCTTTTTCTTTGGTGTGTGTGTGTGTGTGTGTGTGTGTGTGTGTGTGTGTGTGTGTGTGTGTGTGTGTGTGTACGTATGAGTGCACGTGTGAACAAAATATCCGGTCAGATTCTTCTTCCTACTCTAGAAAACTGCAGTGCTATAGGTTAGTAAGAAAAGTCCTACAAGTTCTAAATTCTGAAATGTGTAAGTGTATTTCCAACACGAAGCTCTAATATGAATCCAAAATGAAAGCTTCAATCTATTTTAACCACTCAAAACCCCCGCAAAATATGTTTAAGATGAGTAATTAAAATTCATTGCCTCAGATTCATGGACAGCAGAAGAAGGCTGTACCAATGTGGGAGCATGAGGCGTCAGAAAGCAGCACGGATGATGAATCAGGACCCTGTTCTTAGAAGACATAATGAGCTTCTGGTGTGGGGAGAATTTAGGAGTCTACGTGGATGTGGGTCTAGGTGCTAAGATCACATTTACAACTAGAAGTTTCTATTTGAGCTTGCGGTGCTGTTGAACTGGAAAGTGCATTGTCTCTGGAACATGCACATAAGCAAAAAACCACCTTCAGGAATCTCAGTCTCCTCAGTTGTTAGCAGAAGCACAAACAGCTTGGGAGTGAGATGTGACGATGCCCAGGGTTATTGGGATAACTTGCCATTGTTTATCCTCTAACATTTATTTCTATCCAAATCACATAAAATACTTCCTAAGTATGATACTTATCCTTGGTGCAGAGTGTGAAATTTAGAAGCTGTTCTCTGGACTGTCTTCCATGTCACAGTCTAGGATGGAATCAGTTATCTGAAACGTCCCGAGCCTGCCGTTCTTTGCACCCAATGCCTTCACTTGGTCACTTTTTAAGAAGTCATTCTGCTAATACATGACTTCCTGTTATGTGCAGGAAAATTCTCCCCCTATTTTTTAAACATATCCATTTATTATATTTTATTTTAAAAAGGATCTTTCTTGACCATTAGTTTCCTCAGAACCTTACTATAAGTATTCAACTTTCCCACAAAATTAGTGTGATTAACTTTTCATGAGAACATTTACCGCACGTGAAGTATCACTACACACAAATTTAGATAGACTTTGCATGGCTTATATACATTGATAATCCAGTGGATTGAGATAAGTTCTTATAACATGCAAACAAAAATGCTTACATCTACTATTTTTAATGTGCCTATGATATACTGTGTGATATGAACAGTGTTAGTGTAAAAACTGTAAGGGTCCATTGTAATAGTGTCCACAAGTTCAGATTATAATAATGATGCTAGCATATATGATGCATATATATATATATATATATATATAACATTTGAACAAGCAATGGATATAATATACCACATGATTTATAATTTTTTATAATTTTAAAATTATTATTATTTATTCAGTTTACATCCCAATTGTTATTCCCTCATTTTTTCTTACGTCACATTTTTTTTTCAGAGTTTCTCTGTAGCCCTGTCTATCCTGGACTCCATTTGGGGGAACAGACTGGTCTCACACTCATATCTATCTGGCTGCCTCTGCCTCCGGAATGCTGGATTAATAGTGTACTCCACCACACCCAGCTGCTATGTCACATTTTATAAAACTTACCAACTATCTGGCAGGAAAAATAGGAATGAACATAAAAGAAACACTGTTAACTGTTCTCAGAGCATTTTGTAGGGTTTTAAAAGTGGAAAGTGGAGGAATATTTTTTGCACCAGAAAAAAAAAATGTAATGATAAAAATGTGTGGAATTGTTTGTAAAATCTATTGGTTAATCAATCCTTTGAGTGATCAATACTCTACAGTATTCTTCACTGTTACCAATATACACATTTGCTCCATGTCTACAGAAATGGAGTAAAAAGGGATGCAAACATCATCACTACGCAAAGCAGCCGCAACATTACAGAGTTGGTTCAACTTCATCCCTAAGAGTCTCAAGTAGCTAGGACTCATATTTCATCTCTCCTCCCAGTTTTCTCACAGTGTCTTGCAGCCGAAGTTGAAAGTTAGATCAGAAGAAAAACACTGCAAATTCCAAGTCTGTGCTTTCAAATCAGATCAAAGTGGTGATCCTGAAAAGGTTCAAGAAGGCCAGTAAGATGAAATGACAGTGGCTCACCAAGTGTGCGTGAGAGGATGAAGAAAACAGTGGGAATGGTTTCAGCGAAGGGTGTCAGGAGAGGACTAGAGACCATCAAAGGAGACCTATTCCCGTTTTTAAATAGGAACTATATTTTCTTTTCATGAAAAGGGAACTCACCGTTCCCACTTTCATCTTGAAATTAACTAAACAATATTTGAAATATTGACACAATCTAAATGCTATGTATTTATGAGCGGCATTGCTATATTTTAATCTATGACCTTTATTGGAAAATTACTGTAACATATGTCCCACACTATACGGTATATTTTAAAGCAATAACAACTAGACAGAAGATGGTTGAAATTTCTTTTCAATAATGCTGCAAATTTCCTAATTGAAGAAATTTGGAAAGTTCCTGGCGAATGCAACAAATTCAGATTGAAAAGTTTAACATAAGATTCCTATCAGCAAATATGTTAGAAATACACGCTTTTTATTAAATATGATGACAGTGATTGCTAAATGGGGTCTGAAGAATGATATTCATTCTTCAAATGAGACAATTGCATCCATCCCTGAATCACAGTACAACTATTAGTTGGAGTCTACTTAGTAGTGATGCTCTAGCATTAGTACAAAATAAAAGAATCAATGTAAATTTTCCTTCAAAGCATCTTTTTTAGACATTAGGGTCCCGCTCAGACTATGGTACCAGCCAAGGACAATCTAGGCCGTAAACTTTAAACCCCTACCCAGATCTAGCCAATGGACAGGACATTCTCCACAGTTGAGTGGAGAGTGGGATATTACTTTCACACAAACTATGGTGCCTCACCTTTGACCATGTCTCCTGGAGGGGGAGGCCTGGTGTCACTCAGAGGAAGGATAGTAGGTTACCAAGAAGAGACTTGATACCCTATGAGCATATACAGGGGGAGGAGGTCCCCCTCAGGCACAATCATAGGGGAGGGGAATAAGGGGAAAATGGGAGGGAGGGAAGAATGGGAGGATACAAGCGATGGGATAACCATTGAGATGTAACAAGAATAAATTAATAAAAAAAAGGAAAAAAAATAAACATTCATTTTAAAATTGTGCTTCCAGCCCATCTTGACTTCAATTGATCCTTGCACAAGCAATCCTTTCATCCTCATTTTAATTTCACGTACAAACTGGGTCAAGACCGACGCAAATATAGAATGAATGGAAAGAGAGTAAGGAATGTTTCTAGACCCAAAAGCTGAGCCAGTGTCTTTCTAAATAATTGGAGCATTTGATTTTATGAATTCCAATAATATAATAAAAATTACCAGTGTGTTCATTTTCTACATTAGCATAGTTTACATAATGAATAAGGAATGCATATTCAAATTGTGGGTCAATATTTTCACAAGCCCGGTAGATCAACTTATCGTATATAAAGATAAATGTTTCAATTGGGATTATTCTCTATAAATTATAATAAAAAGTAAAAAACAAATAAACAAATGAAAAGAAGATATGACATTAAGAGAAGGTCAACAAATCAAGGTAACCCTGGTTTTGAAATCTGACTATGGCGATAAAGTATCCAGTCATCATGAATATTGAATATTGGAAACTTTGTAAGTTATTAATTATCCATTATTATGAATTAGTTTGTCTCCAGTTCATTCACCAACTGTGCCATCGTGTGGTATCTCTATAAATACTTGCCATGATGTATATACAAATATTTTTCTATTTTTAACAATTATATCTGAGTATTAGGTTGTAAGGAACTTTTATAGGTTATTGATATGTCCTATGTGGATACAGATGAAAATTCAATAACATAATAATCTGAGGAAACTAGGTATAATCTTAAGATTCATTTTCCACATGCTTCTTTAAATTTAGCTTTGAGGAAAACAGCACATCTCAGTTGGAATTTCTAGAATGAGCTCATGATGCTAAATATACTGAAATAGCCTTTGAAATGTTTGAGGGTTTCAAAAATAAAACATCTTTTATAGAACAGTGTTAAGCATAGAAAATGTGATGAGCATATAGAATATTCTTGCTCACTCTCCATACATAACTTCTGCTTTTACTAATATCTCAAAGGCTCTTGGTTCTATGTATTTAGGATCACTAGCGTCTTTCCCTGGTGTCATTGAATATTTCTTATAATTGATAAATAAAGTTCTTGCATATTTGAAGATTTTGACACATATATTGATGAATATCAATTTTTTAACTAACAGAAGTAAAGTTGCTATTAACATCTTTTTATAAGTTCCACTGTTGATGAACAATGGCAAAACAATTGGTGAAATAACTTAGTAAATTTCATGGCTCCTCTGATACTATCCACTTAGCTTTGTAAGGAGTTGTTTGTCATTTCGCCTTCCAGAGCATCTGCTAACACTTCAGTTTCCTACTAGCACTCAACAAACTCCTGGCAACTGGCTTCCAACATTGGAGCAGTGCATAGATGATATTTCATTCAGTAATTTAATTTCTTAAAGCCTACTGGTTGATGATTCCAAACTGTTTTTCATGTGCTATGTCATAATTGTTGAGATATTGATTCAAATATTTTTGTCTACCTTTAAATTTGTTTTAACTGGGTACTTGTAAGGAGACATAGTACCAACATTGCCTTTCAATATACACATCTTTCTGCGTATTTTCTACAAACTGTAGCATTTAACTTTTATTAAGAGCTACTTATTCAGGGCATGAGCTTTTGCATTTTGTAAAGACCAATTTATTTTGCATGGCTCAAGCTTTTACAATTGCATCAAAATCTTATCAACAAACACAGATTGGTACATTTCTTTCCCTAATGGTTGTCTTCAAATGCAGATGGAATATCTCCTTATGTATTTAAACACTGAATACCCTTCTTTGGCATTATATAGCTGTCTAATATAGATCATATGAATGTGTTGTTAGAATTGCACCTAATTAAATCCTTATTGAATTCTAAATTGTCTTACTTAATTACATGGACACTTAACAAAATAAACTATTATCCAAGCCTTTTCTGTGCCTCTCATAAATTTAGATAATACTTATATAACTCATAAAACTTTAGAATTTCTTGTGAGACTTCATTGAACCACAGGATATAACTGTCAGTGTTGCACGTTTCAGGATATCTTCTGTTTTTGTTCTTGTTATGGTTTGTAAGCATCACAATTGGATAGAACTACTGATTGATGTTCTCCCTTGACACCTTGCAAAGTACCTTTCCAGTACAGTGAAAGTTCATCCCCAGGGAGGAGGATTCTAGATCAAGTGCAGATTATTCATCCAGGACCTGTGTCCAAGGTGTGTGGTGTCTACAGTAACAAGGTCTGACCTTCAATTTCTTAGAGGCAACCAAAGGCACCAGCACCAGCCAACAACTCTCAAGGAGGTATCCCATGACAGGCACCAGGGTTTTGTTAACCTATGAATTATGGGCAAAATATTTTCTCATCATATTCATAAAATCACACACACACATGCATAAAAACACGAAATAACATGACTTCCTATAGCTTTTTAATGTAGCCCTAGTGTTGTTTTTTTTTTCCCCCCACTGGCCCAAATATATCACTCAATTTATCAGTGTCAAAGAATTTTTCAGGCTTTCTCGCTTTGTTCTCTGTTTGCAGGGGTACTTCCAGATGATGTATAAAACACATTATTTTATACAGTGTTTGGTTAATTTTAAATAACAGCTTTACACTTTAATCAACAGTCTTCCACAACACTTCAATTTAATATGGCATCATATCCACAGTCAACATTAATTCATCACTATTAGAAGATCCATGACATAAGCTGGAGAGATGACTCATGAAGTACTAGTACTTGGTACTCTTACAGAAATCCTGAATATGGTTTCCAGCACCTACGTAGTCTTTCACAGCTTCTAACTGCCATTTGAGGGTATCAGATGCCCTTTTCTGGCCTCTGTGGGCTCTTAAGATGTGCATGATTTACATTTGTACAATCAGTCAAACACTCTAAACACTCATAGGCAATATAAATCTTTTAAAAACCCCAAGTAACTATGTAACATGAGAATCACGGACAGACCAAAAAATGAATGCAAAATTATACCATAAAAGTTTTAGATTATCTTGTTGCTAGGGCTTATTTCTGGATTCCAAACAATGGATTATAATCATGTTGTCCCTATTTCATAAATAACCATGAGGAGAAAAGTTGGGGGTTGTAGAGGTGATGGGTCAATAGTTAAAAACACACAGGCAGTCACATGCACAAAGGTGTACATATTACCATTTACTCACATACATCACACACACACAAACACACACATAAGTAAGTACGTAAGAAATAAATATTTTCAAGAACCTTCATTATTAATATATAAAGTATTCACTAACAGAATAATTTATATGAATTATTAAATCATATGAGTTTTCAAATCTTTTGGAACATATAAAATATCTTGGAACACTTTATTTCTAAAGCATAGTATCCTATGGGCCCAGGGGTCCCACTCAAACTATGCCTCCAGCCAAGGACAATACAGGCTGTAAACTTCAAACCGCTACCTAGATCTAGCCAATGGACAGGACATTCTCCACAGTTGAGTGGAGAGTGGGGTATAGCTTTCACATAACTCTGGTGCCTCATATTTGACCATGTCCCCTGGAGGGGGAGACCTGGTGGCACTCAGAGGAAGGACAGCAGGTTACCAAGAAGAGACTTGATACCCTATGAGCATATACAAGGGGAGGTAATCCCCCTCAGGAACAGTCATAGGGGAGGAGAGTAAGGGGAAAATGGGAGGGAGGGAAGAATGGGAGGATACAAGGGATGGGATAACCATTGAGATGTAACAAGAATAAATTAATAAAATAAAATTTAAAAAATAAATAAAATATTACAAAAACTCTTGAATTTTTTAAAATACATGAAAATGAGATATTGAAGTTAGTTTAACATTTAAGTGATGATTGCAAGCTAAAATGTAGATATCCTAATACCAAATGTATCTCTATATGAAAGCAGCAACTTGTCTATGCTCTTCCTAATTAATATACAGAACCTAGCCAGAATGTACTTGCTAGAACCCCAAATGATGAGCAGTCTCTGACAAGAGAAGGACAAGATGGTCAAAGTGGCATGAGTGTATGCATGTGTGTGTGTGTGTGTGTGTGTGTGCTTTCCTTTTCGTATTTTTATTACAGACAGACATTCAAGTAGCACTGTCACGTGTAGAAATAAGGCAGAAATAAGAGTTGGAACAAACCTCACAAAAATGTGTCAGAAGGAACAGAAAAAAAAATGTCCTGTGCTGTCACCAGTGACAGGTCCACAGCATTCCAGCTTAACTCCTCTGCTACCCAAACTCCCTTCAACAGGGATCTTTAAAATAGAGGTTATGTTCTGTGTGTGTGAGAGTAAATCAAGAAGTATCTGAGTGGAGGTCTGCACGCTTGTCTTTTCACAGGAAGCACATCCAAGGACACCTGATAACAAGGTTTCTCTTCTCTATTATCAGGCTCCTGCAGTATCAAGTGATTTGCCTGCTTGATTATATAGATTTTGTATCTTAGCAGCAGGGACAAAGAATCAATGTGAAAAGGTCAGTGTGTCAAGAGAAGCTCTGCAAATCTTAGAGCAATTGTTGAAGGAATGAAAAATACTCAGTGGGAGACACTGACAAAAGGAAGCTAGTTAAGCTTTCTCTACACCACTCAGCCCTGGCTGCTGCATGTTAATTACTGGCTTACTATTGAAGTGCATTGCCACTTAGGCGCTTTAACCATGCTGACTCCTTGCAGTGCAGTAAGCTAACATTCTCTTTTTATCCCTCTCTTGCTGCTACTCAATCTATATTAACGTGTGTATTCATTTGGAGTGTTTTTCTGATGAAAGCCACAAAAAACATATAAGCAAAAACTCGGTTGTTTTGGACTTACTTTAGTCACAGATTCATTGTTCCCTCTAATTACTAGAATATATATATATATATGTCTAAAATATATACCTGTCAGGATCTGAGCAGATTGAAATGACAGGCCAGGAAACACTGACATGTGGGACTGAATAACTGACAGGGTTAGAGAAATAACCAGGATCATTGATATGCAAACAACAACATTGGACCCTAGTACCTTCCTTTAGGGTAAAGGTACAGGAAAGAAGAGGAGTGCAAGGGCCAAGAGTAAGATGTACCTGTGTATCAGCAGCTGTGATGAAGGTGGGAAGGATAATGAAGACAGCACATGAGTGACCTCAGCTTCTCTCTGCTGGAGTGTTGTGATTCCCCCGACTGGTATTTCCCATTGCCCAAACCAAAAAGGAGGCCAAGCACATCAGAAAGAAACATATGTGTCCCAGAGAGGTGGCTCAACGGGTGATGTGTTTGCTACACAAGGATGAAGGCAGGGAGTTCAGATCCCCAGAGACCCACACAAAAGGCTTGCACCAGTCAGTACTCCACGGTAATCCCGAGCACATGGAAGGCAGAGATTTTAACTACACAGAGCGATTGGCTAGACAGACTAACTGGCTAGAATTTGTGAGCTTGTGATTCAGTGAGACATCCTGCTTAAAACAATAAAAGTTGAAATTAATTCAGGAAGATGGCAGTCAAATGTGGGCGCACAAATGCATCTGCACACATATGCACCCCAGTATATAAACTTGACTACACACACCACTACCAATACAGGCAAAAAAGGGAGATGAATGTAGTGGTGTAGTTGTGAGGAGCTTTTGAGATACAGAGCAGTGAAAAAAAAAAAATAACCTAAATGTAAAGGAAGTAAAATAATTGTAGGAAGGTATAAAGAGAGGATATCATTTAACATAACTTGAACATACTTGACATTAGGGTTAATCTTGCTTATAAAATAATATCACTATCTTATAAAAGAAATAATAGAAAGTGTACATTGATTTACCGAGAGCAAAATAATATCCACACCAGTGTACAAGAAAACTAATGAAAAGTATACCTTTGAAAAGACACGAATGCTAAAAAAAAAAAAAAAAGTAAACCAGCACTTTAATATCAAGACCACGAGGGAAGGAAGGTCCACTGATAAAATGCTTGATACTATATGCCACCCTACACGTAAATGACAGTGTCAGTTTCCATAGAGTGAAAAGATGCTGAGAACTTGTGTGGAATGGTTATGTAGGTCAGATAATCTAGGCAGTCTTTCCCCAGTTCTAAGACTAGTAGATGAAACCTAGAAGCCCAGAGAATTTGCCAGCTAACAGAATATAGGAGAACCCCTAAAAGGGGCTCAGCACATGTCTCTTGTCATGTTTGTTCACTAGATATGGTGCAAATTTAAAAATGTCCACATATGATTAAACACGAAGAGATATGTGTTTAATGATTTTTAAAGGCTAGTAAATAATAGTTAGACTATTAAGTATAATACACAGTAGAAGATAGTAGGAAACCAAATTTTTCCTTTGGGAGCCATGAATACAAATATCCCTTGAGGTAATGTAGCATAGAAAATGGAACAGCTCCCATAAGTTTAAACCTAATTAACATATATGAGCACACCTTTCAACAATGTTGCACACCTCTACACTCATTATGATAATTTCTAGCTCAATCCATTTATCCACAAATTTCGGGAATTCCTTGTTTGTAACAGCTGAATAGTATTCCATAGTGTATATGTACCACAGTTTCTTTATCCATTCTTCTATTGAGGGACACTTAGGCTGTTTCCATGTTCTGGCCATGAATAAGGCTGCTATGAACATGGTTGAGCAAATTTTCTTGTTGTGTGCTGGAGCATCTTCTGGGTATATTCCAAGGAGTGGAATAGCTTTGTCTTGAGGAAGCCCTATTCCCATTTTTTTGAGATAGCACCAGATAGATTTCCAAAGTGGTTGTACTAGTTTGCATTCCCACCAGCAATGAAGGAGTGTTCCTCTCTCCCCACATCCTCGCCAGCATGTGGTGTCGCTTGAATTTTTTATCTTAGCCATTCTGATGAGTGTAAGATGGAATCTCAGAGTTGTTTTGATTTGCATTTCCCTGATGATTAAGGAGGTTGAACATTTCTTTAAGTGTTTCTCAGCCATTTGATATTCCTCTGTTGAGAATTCTCTGTTTAGTTCCATGCCCCATTTCTCAATTGGGTTATTTGGTTTGGTGGTGTTTAATTTCTTGAGTTGTTTATATATTTTGGATATTAGACCTTTGTCAGATGTAGGGTTGGTGAAGATCTTTTCCCAGTCTGTAGGCTGTCGCTTTGTTCTCTTGACAGTGTCTCCTGCCTTACAGAAGCTTTTCAGCCTCATGAGGTCCCATTTATTAATTGTTGACATTAATGCCTGGGCTGTTGGTGTTCTGTTCAGGAAGTTGTCTCCTGTGCCAATATGTTCCAGGCTCTTTCCTATTTTTTCTTCTAAGTGACTTAGTGTCTCTGGTTTTATGTTGAGGTCTTTAACCCACTTGGATTTGAGTTTTGTACAAGGTGACAAATAGTCAAATTATCCCTATTTGCAGATGATATGATAGTCTACATAAGTGACCCTCAAAATTCCACCAGAGAACTCCTACAGCTGATAAACACCTTCAGCAAATTGGCTGGATACAAAATTAGCTCAAAAAAGTCTGTAGCCTTCCTATACACAAATGACAAGCTTGCAGAGGAAGAAATTCGGAAAACTACACCCTTCACATTAGCCACAAGCAATATAAAGTACTTAGGAGTTACTCTAACTAAGCAAGTGAAGGACTTGTTTGAAAAAAATTTCAAAAATCTAAAGAAAGAGATTGAAGATGACATGAGAAGATGGAAGGATCTTCCTTGCTCATGGATCGGGAGAATTAACATAATAAAAATGGCCATCCTACCAAAAGCAATCTACAGATTCAATGCAATCCCTATCAAAATACCTACACAATTTTTAAAAGACATTGAAAGTTCAATTCTGAACTTCATATGGAAAAACAAAAAACCCAGAATAGCTAAAACAATCTGTACAATAAAAGGTGCTCTGGAGGAGTCTCCATACCTGATCTCAAACTGTACTATAAAGCAATAGTAATTAAAACAGCATGGTACTGGCACAGCAACAGGCTGGTTGATCATTGGAATCGAATCGAAGACCCAGATATGAATCCACACACATATGGTCATTTGATTTTCGACAAAGAAGCCAAATCCATTCGATGGAAAAGGGATCTTCAACAAATGATGCTGGTCTAACTGGATGTCTATGTGTAAAAAGACTCCTACTTTTAAAGGGAGGTTACCCATCCACCAAGGGACTGTCCAAGAGGAAAAATAAAGACAATCACACAAAAATTGTTGTTGATGCAGAAATGATGTGATGCAAGCATTAAAGTAATTTAAATTGATATGTTTATAAACACAGGAAGAATATGCCAGACTTGAGTTTATTTAAATAGTTAAGTTACATTTACAAAGAAAGTAAATAACAGAAATTCTGATCAATTTAATATGATGGATTAAGTAGAGGCTGTTAATTTACAGCTTTGGCGTCAAATATAGCATACATATTGTTTACATATATTTATAATCAAATTATACCCTTCTAATTATATATTATCTTGAGGTACTTTGGTGACAACATGTGCATATGCATCACAAAGTGTAATATACATACCAGCAGTCCTTTTACATTAAAACAATGGTGCATGAATCAGAAAATTATGACAAATGGTTGAAAGATATTTAGCAGAAAATTTAGGAATAAAAAACCAAAATTTTTTTAAAAAGTTAAAGCAACAAAATGAAACACAGGTGTGTCTAATAGTCTAATTAGTACATATTTCAAAATGCATTGCTGTGTCTATATATTATGTTTGTGAGTATGAGCATACATGTACCTTGGCATATGCGTAATCAGGCTACAACTTCTGTGTGTCAGTTCTCTCCTGCTACTTTGGGCTTAGAGAACCAGTTCAGCTTGACAGATTTGCACAGTAAACACTTTTACTTGATAAGCCATCTTGCCAAACCATAGATTATGAATATCTTTTAATCGGGAGAATTTTGGAAGAAGTACTCTTGCTATGCCGTGGGATAATGGCTACAAGTTTTGAAAATGCAGTGCTGTGTATCATGCTAAAGACGAAAGAATTATTTTTTATGTCAAGCAGAATAAAACAATACGAACATTAATGTATATAAATATAAGGTAAAGAGTTGTTAATAATGTGAAATCACAGCTTCTGAAGGATCATATATGTTTAACCTCAAAGGAACAATAATAAAAATCAATAGTTTATCATTCTCAGTCCAAGGGATAAAAGACAGACAAAATAGACAGAACACCTGTTTGAAATTTTTCACTAGAGAAACAAAACTCTACATCTTTTAATTTCAATCTGAATAATAAAAACAAACATATTCAATTAAACTAAAAGTCATGTGCAAATATTCATATCACAAAACCATTACTGAAAACAATCCTTAGGTAAGAAGGTGATACACGTAAGAGCAATGAAACTCAGTAAGGAGTATACAGTAATGGAAAACTATACTGTATTGTAAACATGTTATTTACAAAAAGCAATAACATTTCATAAACTACAATGTATTTCAAAGACATTTGACTTTTGTATAATCTGTGCATCAGAAACTCCATTCTTAAACACATATCCATGATATGGTAACATATATTCATACAACAAAAATCTTGCAAGAGATAGTTCGTTAAAACATTAGTTTTAAGTAGTCATAAGAAATCATACAATTAACATCTACCTAAAATATATGTCTGTGCACAAACGTACTATATAGTTTAAAATAAAACTTCCCATATGTTCTGACAGTGTTCCCTCCAAGGCCAAAGACTATCACACAAACACGATAAAGCAGGTATTTGAATTTTTTGGTCACAGTTGTCCAAGAGACTCCCAAAACATTAAAGACTAATTGCCATTAGAAATCCTGCTCTCAGAGATGAAAGGTAAATCCCTATTGGTGAACAAACTAAACACCTCAGAAATAGAGCAGGGAGACTTCTGATCTGGAGCTGAATGGAATATCTACTTCCTGAGGACTACTATTAATGGTATATGAAGGAACAATGAAAGCTTCCAATGGAGAGAAGCAAACAAAATTCCCTTCCAGCTATGATGCGTACAGCCACAGCCATGACTAACATGCCACGATAAACCTAAGGGGTGCAGTAGTGACATTCATACCTTGGTAATAATCAACATTTAGTTAATTATATTTAGGGCTAATTTGACAAAGAAAACAATGCCTGATAGTAGAACCCTAGCCACCAACCCAGGGCCAGTGAAGTCACAGGTACTGGAGAAGAACTTACAAGCAACTTTAGTAAAATGATACAACCCCTAACTAAAATATAAATATTTGTCTTTATAATCAAAGTCCTCATTTCTTGTAAAAAGGTTCCCAGAAAAGGACCATTACAGAAAACACAGCCAATAAAAATACAAATGTCCGTGGTTCAGTCTGAAAGAATGCATGGACAACAGTACAAATCTCTCATCTAAGGCTCAGGGATCACTGTAGAAGAAGAAGAATTATGCCAGGGGAATTGTCCCATGGAATTGATACCAGAAGGTTTCATTCTTGATCTCCTTACTTCCCTTTCCCTCCTATTTAGGGTAGTGTGGGAGTAAGGGAGGCATATGCCTTTAATGAATTCCTAATAAAGTACAATCTTATTTTTTTCCCTTGGTTTTTCAAGACAGGGTTTCTCTGTGTAGCCTTGGCTATCCTGGACTCACTTTGTAGACCAGGCTGACCTTGAACTCACAGTGATCCACCTGCCTCTGCCTTCGGAGTGCTGGCATTAAAGGCGTGCGCCACCATGCCTGGAACTAAAGTAGAATTCTTAAGGAACCGGAGCCAACAGTTCCTTCAGTGATGGCCTATGACATGGAACCCCTTTTCTCCATTGTTTGCTTTTGGTCATGGTCTTGTAAGACAAGTGCTTATGAAACATCCTGAGACTCACATAGACTACATAAAGATTATTCTTATAAAAGATTATTAAATAATTACTCATGAATTCAGTATAATATTTTTATTTTTCATTATGTTACCGCACCACTAGATTTTATTTCAAACTTATTGCCAAAATTCACCTATAATTAAATAAATACTCTCCACTCTGCCCAGAAAGACCGATACTCCCCATTTTAAAAGGTTCTGAAGTTTTCAAGTTAAAAAATTCATGTTACAGTATATATTTTAAGAGATTGTCTCATTTATTTTGACTGTGTCTATATTTTATGATTGCTTATGCAGCATTTTCAATGTGAAAATTAATGTCAATGAATCCTTCTGAAACGCCAGCTGCCATCCCAGTTAAATCTTCAATAGACAAATTGCTTATATTTCATGTACTAGCTTTTCTCAAAAAAGCTTCATCAAAGTGGCATTATGCCCTGTCTTACAACTGTGTTGAATTATTTTTTTTCTATCAAAGCAAAAACACACCTTGTCATCCTTGGTTGGCTTAGAAAGCATAAGTCGGATTTCTGGGGCTCTGCTACTGCTTTCTTTATACACACTTGAACATCAATAGCAGAATTATCTGGAGGAATTTAATATAATCTATACTGGCTTTCCAATTTTTATGATCCCTTTTCCTTTACTATTTTGTCCTTCAGGTTTGAACCACGCCTATATGCACTTTGATATTTTCCAGGCTCTTTTTGGGTAATCAACAACCAATCCCAGCCTTTCCAATTCATACATATACCCAAAAATCTGCAGTGGATAGAAATGTTCATTACCACTTTATGGTAAATGATAGGTGCACAGATTGCCATAATATACAAAGGCTAGCATACAGTAATTTCACATTTTGAACAAGAAGAGGGGAAAGAATTGTCATTGCATTTTCACTCTGGAGAAGCTCCAGGATGATTTGTAATGGCAATTTTGGGGTTAAATAGGATTGCAATCCCATTTTGGTCAGAGTAGAATGTAGGCTCTGAGACAGGTGATCAGTGCCTCAAGAAGCATAACAGCTGAGTGTGGTAGTTCCTGAAGTAATCCCATTACTCAGGAGACTGAGAAAGTGTATTGCCAGTAGTTAGAAGCCAGTCTGGGCTGCATAGAATAGCCTGGGTTATGGAGTGAGGCCCTGACTCAAAGTTGTTAATAAGCTGGGGAATTTCTGTCTTTTTTTTTTTTTTTTTACAAATTTTAACTAAATATTTTTACATATATGTTTATATTATTACATGTATATACAATAAATTACCTACAGCAAGCAGAACCACAAAACAATCAGGAATAATCTAGATATATGTTACATTCATAGTGTTACGGCTATTTGTATTTGGCAGCCTTGAAGAAAACAAAACAAATGTCCTTTGGAGCAATTGAGGTGGTTCTGCAGTTCTTTGTTACCAAGCCTAATGACCTGGTTCAAGTCCCAGGACACACAAAGCAGAAGGAAACTAAATATTGTCCTCTGACTTCCACATATGGAATGTAGACACACACAACCTTACACACAAAAAAATGCAATAATTTAAATGTTCTCCAAATTTCAAAATGAAAAATAGTTTATTCTGAAACAAAAAGCTTTTCTAAAATTTTATCTGTCTGAGTTGTCTGCCTCCATGTATATCCATGTACCATGTATGCACAGTAACATCAAAGTAAAGAAGATACAGTGCCCATGATTCCCTAGAACTGAGGTTATACATGATATGAGACATCATGTCGGTTATGGACCAAACTTTGGTTCCCTGAAGAACAGTAAATGAGCTTAACTGCCGAGCCATCTCTCCAACCATTAAGGTACTAAGACTTTAACTTTATTGGAGAGAAACAAGTAGAGAAAAAAATGGAAGAAAGGAGGAGTGAATAAAAAGTAATGAGAGAAGAAATGTTGTTAAAGTGAATACATCACTTAACCTGAGTACTTTAAGAACAATGTTGATTGACCAGATGAATCACAATAAAATGTGAAGTCATAAGAAAAAAAAGCAGTAAATAAGTAAACAAACAAACCAAAAGAAGATAGTTGATAGATAGATGGATAGATAGATAGATAGATAGATAGATAGATAGAGAGATAGATATAGATAGATAATAGATATAGATAGACACCTGGTTTTTAAACAATGTCTTCAATGATAGTTTTCTTGACAAAGAAGCCTAAAAACACATTCACTAGTGAACATGAGGTTGCAGATTAGTTCAGAAATAATGGGAATAAGTGATGAACTATCCTACATTTTAACCAATCACTTCTAGAGCAATTTCTCCAGAATTTATATAAAATTTAATAGGCTCAACTTTCACTATTGTATAACAAGTTAGACAACCATGGTGAACTCCTAGAGCAAGAAATCAGTTGTTTGTTTATCCCATGCCACGAAAGCAATACGTGAAATGGTCTGAGATTTGTGTCTAATTTACCTGAGTGCTCACTACTCCCTACTGACAATTTCCCCATTTCCTGACAAGTCTTAAAGGCACAAGGACTGTGCAGTTCTGATTCTGTTATAAAACGATATTGCCAAAAGCAATGTGGAGTAAGGTATGATTTATAGTTCCAACTCACAGTACATTACTGGGAGACGTCTAGGAAGGAGCTCCAATCAGAAACAACAGATAAAAGAACTAAGGCGACAGTCATGGGGGAATGCCACATACAGGTTTTCTGCTTATACAAGCGAGGATCTCTGTCTGTGAAGTGGTACTACCTGTACTGAGCTAGGCTTTACCACATAAATCATTGATCAAGAAAAATTCCCCAAGTAGGGACTAATTCTGGCATGGACTTGGGCATCCTAAAGTTGATCACTTTACTCTGGACAGGGTAGCCTTTCTAAGGCACAGAAGAAGAGGTCACAGGGTAGTACAGATGACACCGGATAGGCTGAGCTCAGACGTTAGGGGAGGAGGGCTCCCATATCTGCAGCTTAGCAAAGGGAGGGAGAGGGTATGAGGGAAGGAGTAGGATCAGGAAGTGATGAAGGAGGGGGCTACAATAAGGATGTAAAGAATTCAAACTGCAGAACAAACAGGTAACTTATATTGCTAATGCTACAACATGAGAGTAGCTCTGAGACTGGCCGAGTCATGAATGTCTACACACAGACAAGGCTTCCGGCTGGTCACAGATTCCCTGTGACTTATTATTAGATGCCATTCTTCATATGGCATGAATGAAGATTTGCAGATGTCTTACTTCTGCTCAAAGAACAGAGAACCAGCCTTAATTATTCTGTGCATCATGCGCACCTCATACAATTATAATTTTAGATCTGAGTAGTGCTTGTGAGAAATTATACGTTTTCAGAACGAAAGAACTGGACACTATTGCTGGATCAGACCTGATCCATTCATTCCTTTCAGCATGCTGGACACTGACATCCTGCATCCTCCATGTTCCAGCCCCAGGTGCTTCAGTTTCTGTTACCCATCAGAACTGGACCGCTTCCAGGAAAGCAATATAGAAAGCTTCTGATCCCAATTGGTCCAGCAGTATAGACTGTCCCACAAAGAACTCCTATTAAGTCTGGAATTCCTCAACATTTAGAAACTGGACCACAAATGCTAACCCTGGCTTGCTTAACCATTTCCACAATTTTATTTGGGCCCCTACAAAGGTATTAATCATCCCAAATCAGGCAGAAGAAACCTTAGCAGAATGGCATCCCATTTCCACTAAGGAGGGCTGGGTAAGTTTCTGTTTGCTCTCTTGAGATACTCATGCTTTTTTTCACTGGAAGTTGGTTATACATTATTATTTATACAGAGAGAAAACTAGATTGGACTCAGAGATGATTCCCTTTTCCTTTATCTTTCTTTTGTAGGATAGAAGATGGCTGAAAAGGAAGATAAGGGGATATAGAAGTATATAGGGATGAAAGAACAAAAAGTAGATTATTTAATCTACTCCTCAATTTAAGGCCTTAATTGTTACTCACAAATAAGCTTATTTTTAATCTATTGGTATAGAATTTTGTATATTGATGTAAAATACATTTAATTTTAATACATTGGTTTATAAATCAAACAAATTTAAGATTGTTCTTCACACATATTATATATATATACACATATATATGTATATGTTCTAATATGAGTTATTGTACCCATGCAACTCAATTATAATACAAGGTTTACTTCCAATACCTTGAAAGTGCTACTACAGACTATTTAGGATAATTAAGTAATATAAGCTATTGTTAGTTGAGCAAATCACGGTCATGTCAATTACTAGTTTATTTTATCACAATAATATATAAGCTACATCTAACAGATAAATATGATTCTATAAATATATATGGCAAAATAGTTAGATAAGGTCTTCAAAGGCCTCAGAGACTTACAGAATATGGCATTTAAAAATGTTTTTATGATTTTAAAGATTATCTGACATTGAGACAGGTTAACTGCTGGCAACACCCAGCCTTCCTCAAAGATGGATGATGAGCATCAAAGAACCTCCTTATGGTGATGGCTTCAAATGTGGCAAACAAGGCACTGGGAAAAATGTCCTCATTTCTACCACAGATAGAATTCTGCCTAAGAAGTGACAAGCTTGGATTCAGGCAGAGCCCATGACCAAACTGCCAAGACAAGGTAAACAAGTCCTCAATAGTTCCTGCTTCACAAATATGTCTTTCAGACATGTTTGGCCAAAAGGCTGCTGCTGCTGCTGCACTTTTATAGAGAGTTTTGGGTGACTGTTCAGGCTGCAAAGTGTCTCTGTCATATTTTTTATCTTGGTAACCTGCACTTGTAGTTCCCTCAGGCAATTAAGTTTTATTCCTTCTCAAGTCTCTGATGGGGTTGAAGACCAGATAGTTTAGTCTGACAACTAAACTTAGTTGTTTGGGGTAAAGATGTTTTTGCATCGATGTAGATACAGATATGAAATATAATGTATATTGATTTTTTTTAGTTCAGTACTTTTTTTTCTCCTTTATTAATTTATTCTTGTTACATCTCAATGGTTATCCCATCCCTTGTATCCTCCCATTCTTCCCTCCCTTCCATTTTCCCCTTATTCCTCTCCCCTATGACTGTTCCTGAGGGGGATTACCTCCCCCTGTATATGCTCATAGAGTATCAATTCTCTTCTTGGTAACCTCCTGTCTTTCCTCTGAGTGCCACCAAGTCTCCCCCTCCAGGGGACATGGTCAAAGGTGAGGCACCAGAGTATGTGAGAAAGTAATATCCCACTCTCCACTCTACTGTGGAGAGTGTTCTGTCCATTGGCTAGATCTGGGTAGGGCTTTAAGGTTTACCGCCTGTATTGTCCATTTTTCATTCAGAATTTTAGACTCAGCAAGATAGAAAAGGTGTTTACCTCATGTTTGCCAAAACCAAATAGCCAAATCACTGTGGATGTAACATTTATATAATTCTTGATTTTTCATGGTTCTTCCTGCTGTATGTAGTTTATTTTATTTATATGTAATAATATATATGTGTGTATATGTTAAAAATAAATGTAATAATAATTTTAAAAATTATATTTAAGAAAAGAAAAAAATTTCCCGGGAGAACTTGTTTACATGTCATTCTGCTAGAGGCAGTTTCTCAGCTGAGGGGCCCTTTGCCCATATGATCGTAGCTACTGTTAATGTGCCATAAAAGCTAACCATTCCAGTAGTCCTGTGCAATCACCAGTGCTCTCAACTATCAGTTTTACTTCTTTACTATGTAATGTGTCAAAGTTAAAAAAAATTAACAAAAAACCAAAGGTATAATAATAAAAATGGATTACGTCTTTTAAATGAGTGTCATTGAAATGTCTTATTTAAAAATGACTATTAAATTATATACAGGATCAGTTTTACATTATCTCAAGCTACAATCATGATCACACATGTAGATGTTTATATATTAGACACAAGTCTCAAAACCACATCTGATTTACAGAGACATGACAGTATTTTGGGTCACAACATAGACTGGTTACAGGCTTCCCTGGTTTATATTCTTGTTTATCATGCTCTAACTACGTGGCTTTGGACAGGTTACTTACATACAGTTCATCATTACTTCCTGGAATATGGAATGGGGATGACAATAGGTTATCTGGAGAGTCACACTAGGAAGGGAGTAATATATACTCTAGTATGGATTAAATTATATATATATATATATATATATATATATATATATATATATATATATATATAGTGAAAATAGATTAACCGAGTAATAGAAATATATATATATATATATATATATATATATATATATATAATATTCTGTTTGTATATATATATATGTGTCATTATCAGAGCCCAGGATACATAGCAAAGATATAAATTTTAAACATATTTTATGTCATTTGTGAAAAAAAGTCAGTGGTGAACACAGATTCTTTATGGTACCTGACACCAACTTATATTTTAAAATACAAATGAGCCATTCATTAGGGTTCATTTATATTAGCATGTTTCTTAAAGAAGTAATGAAGAGCAAATTGACCACATTGTAGGAATTTGTGACTGTATATATTTATATAACTTTCTTAGGTCATAATTTCTCCCTTTGTACCTGAGGGTGACCTGGAAGTTTTAATCTGTTGGCTTCTACCTTCCTAGTAGTTACAAGGATGCACCACTCCTCATTTCTGATTATATAAGTAATTACAAATTTTAATAGTATCTAATAGATATTTAGGTATTTAGTAGATAATGTGATTTCCAATTACTAATATTTCATTCATCTCAACATGAATGCATTTTTAAAGTGTTTATCAGAAATTTCTAATCTTATATTATTGAATGTTTAGTTATGTATTTTTTTCTCCTTTATTAATTTATTCTTGTTACATCTCAATGGTTATCCCATCCCTTGTATCCTCCCCTTCTTCTCTCCCTCCCATTTTCCCCTTATTCCCCTCCCCTATGATTGTTCCTGAGGGGGATTACCTCCCTCTATATATGTTCATAGGGTATCAAGTCTCTTCTTGGTAACCTGCTGTCCTTCCTCTGAGTGCCACCAGGTCTCCCCCTCCAGGGGACATGGTCAAAGGTGAGGCACCAGAGTATGTGAGAAAGTAGTATCCCACTCTCCACTCTACTGTGGAGAGTGTTCTGTCCATTGGCTAGATCTGGGTAGGGGTTTAAGGACAATACAGGCGGTAGTTACGTAATTTTAATTTCATTCTTTCATGAAGAAACAACTGTTATTCATACATATAGCAATTTTTATAATTTAAATTATTTTAAATGCTAAATAATACATTTATTTGAATGAAAATTATTTAGTTGGTTCATTACTAAATTAGTAAGTGCTATATATATATTTTTTCAAAACAAAGATTTCAATTTTTTTTGAATGATTTGTGTTGCTCATCCAATATGACACTTAAATAAAAATTCTAAAGGTACAGGAGCCTTGTTATTGTGGAGTGATTTTTCAGAAACCATAGTATAAGGTTCATACTTAATAAGAGTTAATAATGTACGAAGATACCCATATCTGTATCTTATATGCGAATGGCCATAACTTTTCTGGTAGGTAAACGTGTAACAGAAAGGACTGCTTTTACAGTAGCTCATCATTCTGAAGCAAATGTGTCTCTTTAGATCACAATAGAGAGAAAAGTAGCCTCCTCTGAAAAGACTTCTGCCTTAGCCATCTCTCCTTCTGCTTCCTGCCAGCAGCACCGCATATTGCCTTGGGTTTCAAGATCTCATGTTAGATGAGAGCTGTCAGAATCCATTCATGCCTCATACAGAGATTTGGTTCCTGGTTTCAGATTAAAAAAAAATGTGAATGTGGATGAGATTAATTTTTCTACTTTATTGCTGAATCCAGTGATAAGCAAGAGTAAGAGATAAGGAGGAATATGGAAGGAGATCGCAGAGGGCAAAAAATTTAGCTGACAGAATTCTTTGTATTTTATGATAGTACAACAAAATTTTACACTATTTAATTCTCGTCTTGGGTAGATGCTATCAGTAGGGTTCATGTTCGCTACCAACTGGGATGTGCTATTCTTAGAGAACAAAGGCTCAGCAGCAATTTTCACTGTTCCAAACTATTTTGTCAATATACAGTTGCTTTAATTTTTTTTTTTTTATGAATTGGGTATACTAAGAGGCTTTGACTCACAAAACACTACCTCACAACACATACATATACACTTTCACTACCTGTGGCCAATACTGTGAGTAGATATTCAGCATAAAATGCAATACAGATCACACGATGACAGGTAACTGAAAATTATTACCAAAAGATACCCAATTATTCCGGCTCCCTTGTGAAACATTTTCAATATTACATATGCTTTGCTGAAGGCTGTATTAGAAAAAAAAACATATACGTTATACCAACTCACTTTCCTTTCCATATGTAAGAGAAGGGACAATCACTACTTCTGGGCTTTGGAATATAAAAATCTTAGAGAACTTCATATAACCATAGTACAGTGTAGAAACATCAGTTTGGTGCAGTGGTGACATCATCACTGGTTCAGATGGATGGCATATACAATCGCTATCATTTTCCTGTGTATCAATCACTCTTTACTGATGTCTTACTGCTCATACTTGAAAGATGATGAAAATAACGCGAAGAGCTAAAAAGATCAAGAGTTTAATCACAGCACTGTTGTTTGCCATTTCTGAACAACACTGAGCAATACAATAAATTTTTAGTATTCCATAAGGAGTTCTAAAGAATGGTAATGAATGTAAGAAAAATTGAATTAACTATTGCAATATTTCCCCAAATATCTCTACCTTCTGTTTGAAACAACAGCACTAGCTTAAGAGTACTGATAAATGAAAGTTTTAATCAGTGCTTAAATAACAGGAAGAGCTGTCAGTTTTCAGAATGAAAATGATAGAAAAATTTCCAATACATGACACTGTGCATGTTAACCCTATTTATCACTATCCTCAGAGCCTAGAAAAAAAAAAGCACATGTTTTCATTACAGAATTTGTATACCAGACAGAAACATTTTCTATTTCTTATTCCTATTTTCAATTACTGTTACTTTATTTTGAATTATGACTGAAATGAAATGTGGACTACATTCCAGACATCTTAAATTATTTCTTCACGATGTGCTTTCCTCTATATTCTAGAGATGTACCCATGCCAACTAGATAGCCTCACTAAGATTTGTGACAGATGCCTCTATTTATCATGTCCCCTATGCTTGGTTGGGGGCGGGGGCGGTGACACCACGGGTTGGCAGAAGCACTCTCCTCCTGCTGCTAGCGTCTGAGAGCAACCTCTAGCACTACTTGCACAAAACTGTTGCTTCTACCTCACCCAGTTTTCTTTGTGTTTTTACATTTTCCTTCTTTTGTTTATTTATTTTCCTACTTTCTTTCTTACAATCTTTCCCCCTCATTTCTCTTACTCTTCTTTCTTTATCCTACACCTTATTTTTCTTTGAGATGTTTTCAATATTTAACGGCATCATTGATGCCCCAATACTTAACATGCTATCAACTTAATACTATCTAGTTTTTAAAACTACCCTGAGAATGCCTGTATCCCGTGAAGAATCACCTCTCATCTAAATCATTTGATTCAGCTTTCTTTAGTATTTTCCTAATTCATTCCCAATGATCCCCTGCAATATGGATTGTATTGTTATCAGATTTAAGACCACCGCAACCCAACATACCTCAGATATGTAGCATGCACACACACACACACACACACACACACACACAGAGAGAGAGAGAGAGAGAGAGAGAGAGAGAGAGAGAGAGAGAGAGAGAGACAGAGACAGAGATAGAGACAGAGACAGAGAGACACAGAGAGACACAGAGAGACACAGAGACACAGAGACAGACAGAGACAGACAGAGACAGACAGAGACAGACAGACAGACACACAGACACACAGAGACAGAGAGACAGAGACAGACAGACAGAAAAAGAGAGACAGAGACAGACAGAGACAGACAGGGAAAGAGAGACAGAGACAGACATAGAGAGAGAGTTTTTTAAACACACAGCGTTGTAAACAGAGAGCAGTATTGTTTTATTCAATAAAACAGTCATAGTCCTAATCATATCCCACAATGTGTAGACACTGTATCACTCTGATTGTCTCCTTATTAAGCACCTCTAGCTCTACTCCCTTCAGCATCTACCAGCAAACAGGACTGGAACAGGTTGGACTCACAGACCATTCTCATTACGTCTCTGGATACCTCCCTTCCACCCTGTAAAAACCACTGATGCTCTTTTTTCTCACCTCAATATCAAAGCCAACAAATATTTGTTCCTAAAGTTAATTTCTTGGTAAGTTCTTTTTTAGCCTTCTTATTGTAAAGGTTAAATATCAACATTACATGTTCCCTTCCCTTCTATATTTTATATGCAATACTAACACAACAATGTATTTTTCTTTATTTATCCACACACAGCTCCTTCACAAGAGTGTGTGCTCCATCTTCTAATCTCTATCTCACAAATGTCTCCTGCCCTGACTCATCCCTATGTACCATGCCATACTGTCATGAATACGTATTCCATATTTACATTCATCTGTTCCCCTCTTGTTATGAAAGCTGCACTGCTCTACACATTTATACCCAGGGGATAACTTTGCACAGTATGATGCTGAACATGGTGTGCATTTACAGAAGATGTAAGATTTTAATACAATTCAGAAACTAACTCCATAGGTGAGAACAGAAGCTGTCTTTGCTTGACAGATATCTAGCAAAGTGAAATGTTATGTGGGTGAAGACACTTGCTGCTAAGCTGAACTATCCAGGTTTGAACCCCAGGACTTACTTGATATAAAGAGGAAACTGACTCTTCACAGTATTCCTCAAGCACATTTTGGTAAACATGTCTTCTCAGAAGACATAAAATATTTAAAGGATACATGTTATGGAAGTTTCCATCAAGAATAACATTCAGGTTTACAAAAAAACAAATATCAGCATTTTAATTTTACATGAACTACATCACAATAATTAATTAACTTTAACAATGAAATGTTCTAAAATAGATTGTTATTATGTTAATTAAATCCTCCAGATATAAATTATATTAGAATGATTATATTTTAGAAAAACTAAGAGAGCCAAAAAACAGGAATGTTTTCTTATAAAAATGATTTAACTATTGATAACCTAATTACTTAGTAAAAGTGTACAGAGAGTTGTATATCTGAAACTGAGTAAGTTCAGATGTCAATTCACGTTTATCTTTACCTGTCCACAATTTCAATTGCTCATTTTAGAAAAGTATGATTAAATTGGCAAAATAAATTATCATACATCTATAACAACAATTCAGTGAAGTAGAACAATCTGACAGTTGATAACTTCTTCCTCCCTCTATAAAGGGACCCCTACAACTTCCCCAAAGAGATTTGCTTTGTGCAATCAAACACTTTGAGGAGACTCATCAATATTTTACATCTAAGACCCAAATACTCTTGATCATACTAGGATCATTTCAAGAAAATACCTTTCAAAATTAGGCCAAGTAACTTCCATCTTACTATTCAGCACTTTGCTATACATGATTTTGCAAAAGTACTGTTCCATGAAGAAATCTAAAACCCACAGGGCCAATGTCATTTGTCTCTTCTCTCAGATAATTCAGGAACACCCTCCTTATTCACAGTTCTGGCTTCTTGACCCACCCTTACTGCAAGATCGTAGATTGATGAAGGATGAATTGCATTCCAAAGTGTACCCAGGTAATTTTTTTTTAAACAACTATAAAATGGGATTACATGAATTCTTGAAAATGTGTTGGGTCCTTGGTAAAAACTCGTTATTGAGTGGATATTTTCTCCATCCTCTGTCCACTAGGCACCAACAGACAAAAGGTAGCATAAAAAAAGAGAGTAGTAAAGGGAGAACTAGGCAGTACAGCTCTCGCTCTTCATTGTGTTTTAAACCACGATCAAGTAGCACCATGTTTTAGGTTGTCAGAAGCACAGACCCTTAAGCACACACCCTTAAGATCTGGCCCAGCAAACTGGTTTATTTCACCCCAGCATTCTGATAAGTGCCTTCAATTAATGACAGGATGTATGTAGAGTAGAGCACGTATGACATGGTCCTGATACAAGCACTAGGGAACAGAACTGAAGATATACTCAAACCGCTAGCCCTGTCTTCAGAGATAGCAACTCCTTAAGTGAAAGATGCAGGTTAGATCCTGAATTTTCCCTTTCCACTATTCTGCTTCATTTCTTTTGTCCTATGTCACTTAACAGCCCTGAAACTTTCCTTCCTTTATGCCCATGACTGTTTCCACTTATGATTCAAAGTATATGGAGGTGAATGGGTGTTTGAAGGATGTGTGTTTGTGTGTGTGTGTGTGTGTGCGTGTGTGTGCAGGTTAAGTGTGTGTATGTGTGTAGGTGTGTGGAAAGTGTGTGTGTGTGCAGAGCGTGTGTATATGTGTGTGTGGTATGTGTGTATGTATTTATGTGTGTGTGTGTGTGTGTGTGTGTGTGTGTGTTGTGAGTGTTTGGGGGATATAGCACATCTAAACTCATTCATCACAGAATGCATAGTCATAGAAGGTTGGACTTTACTTGAAAGAGAGAACCTCCCTGCATGACAAAATATGAATCTGCCATGTGAAGAGATGAATGCTTTCAGTTTTTAAACTGCAGACAAGCATACGTTATATACTTTATGGTAGAAAGGATTGTACTAAGATTTCTTATTCTCACATTGTGAGCAGTTGGTTTCATTTCCAAGGGGGCTTCCATGGTAACACAAAGAAGGAATCTTTTCATGGTGGTGTTTAGGTGACCCCTGGAATTTTGAGTTCATGGGTAAAATATGTTTCAAAAATATGTGTGATTATGCACTTAATGTCACAAAATTTACTGTACAATTATCAAAGATGCATATATTTAAGTTGCATTAATATATGTGGACTTTATATTTTCCAAAATAAATAGCATATCTTATATAACACTGACCAAAACTATTAACATGAAATATTAAGCAGTCAATACTACAGAAAAAATAAATCTGTCAAATGGTTACATATAATGCCTACAATTTTATGATGGTTTACAGTCATCACCAACATTTAAATCTATGAAAAATATGAAAGGAAAAATAGGAAAGCTTAAAAGCTTTTGTAATTAATCCAAATGCCTTTCAACAGCAATTTGTAACTAAACATGACAGGCATCGCCATAAAATCAACATTATATTAAAAATAACAACTCGGCAGCTAAAAAAAATCTAACTCAAATAAGACATCTCAAAATTTATAAGTATAACTGACCATTTTTCTTCCAGAAAGCAATATAAAATTAGTTTTGTCCTGTAGTAAAAGAAATATAACATTCTCAAATGAATGACTAAATTGTTCAATAATATAAATATGCCACTAGAAATATTAATATTCTGATGTAAATTAATTTATTATTTAAAGGATTTGTTGAATCCCAAAACTCAGGGAGGTAGAAGCAGGTAGATCACTGTGAGTTCCAAACCAGTCTGGTCTATAAAGTGAGCCCAAGACAGCCAAAGCTACACAGAGAAACCTTGTATCAAACAAAACAAAACGAAACAAAAACAAAAAAATGCTTATCTATAAAAGTAAATACTGATGTGAGTTTGGAAGTGTATTTCGGTTTTAAAGTGCTTGCCTAGGAAGCAAAGGATCTGAGTTCTTTCCTTAGCACAAATATATACTCACTCCTGTTTATCATCTAAGAATCGGGACCGTCTGAGCAACCCATGATGACTACCTCTTACTAAGACCATTAATGACATATGTAAAGGTCTACTCTACAAAACAAGGCAGCATTTTCATGACACAGGAATTTATAATCTTTCTTTAAGCTATAGAGACTAAACATTAAGAATACAACAAAAATGCTGTTCTCTAAAGTAAGCAGAACAGGTCTTCAGAAATGCAAACCCTAACTCTAGGAAACAGTACGTGACAAAATAGATGGAATTTTGTGAAAGAGATTAAGTTAACATTTTGATGCACTCTCTCCATATCTTTTCACTATAGTACTTGAAGTCCTAGCTAGACCAATAAAGCAACTAAAGGAGATCAAGCTGATACAAATAGGAAAGGAATAAGTCAAGCTGTCACTATCATCAGATGACATGATAGTATTCATAAGTGACTCTAAAAATTCTACCAAGGAACTCCTGAAGCTGATGAATATCTTCAATAAAATGGCTGGATACAAAATCAACTTTTTTAAAAAATCACTGCTATTTACAAATGAAAAAATCTCTGCTATTTACAAATGAAAATGGGCTGTGAAAGAAGTTTGGAGAACTACACCCTTCATAATAGACACAAATAATATAAAGTAACTTGTTGTTACTCTAACAAAGCAAGTGAAAGACTTGTATGAAAAAAGTTCAAGTGCCTAAAGAAAGAAATTGAAGATAACAAAAGATGGAATGATATCTCATGTTTGTGGATCAGGAGAATCAACAGGAAAAATGGCCGTCTTACCAAAGGCAATTTACAGATTGACTAGAATTCCCATTAAAATTACAACAGTTCTTTACTGACTTGAAAGATCAGTTCTCAAAAACATATAAAAAAAACAGAGTAGCTAAAACAATCCTGTACAATTAAATATCATCGGGAGGAATCTCCATCCTGAATCTCAAGCTGTACTAAAGGGCAACAGAAATTAAAACAGCATGGCACCGGCATGAATGGAGACAGGGATTGAAAAGAAAGAAGGAATATATAGAAATATATATCAATGATAGGACAAAAGTAGATTAATGAATCTACTCCACAATAGTGCCTTAATTGTTACTCACAGAATTATTTTTAGTTCATTGATATAGAGTTTTATATATTGATAATTAATAAGTTTAATTTTGACACATTGGTATAGAGTTGAAATTTATGATTGTTCTTTACACAAATTATATATTTCTACTCTAATATGCTGTATTATACTCATGCAATTTAATTATAATACAAGGCTTATTTCCAATACTTTGAAAGTGCTATTGCAGGCTATTTAGGGTAATTAAGTAATACAAGCTAACTGCTGGTTGTTCTAATCATTTTTGTGTCAATTATTAGTCTATTTATATCACAAGATTATATATATATCCTAGGTTTAACAGATAGATATTATTCTATAGATATGTAAAGTAAAATAATTAGATAAGGTCTTCAAAAGCCTCAAAGATATACAGAATATGACATTTAAATATATTTTTTATTATTTAAAAGATTCCTTGACAATGATACAGGTTAACTCCTGGCAACAACCAGCATACTTTAAAGAAGATGATGAGCATCAAAGAAACTCCTTATGGGGAGGTCTCCAAATGTGGCAAACAAGCCACTGGGCAAAATGTCCTCATTTATACCACAGGTTTAATTCTGCCTTAAAAAGGGCAAGATTGGATTCAGGCAGAATCGATGGCCAAACTCTGCCAAGACAGAGTAAGCACGTCCTCAATAGTTGATGCCTCACAAATATGTCTATCAGTTATATTGGGCCAGAAAGCTGAAGAGGATGCTCCAACATCATATAAAGTTTTGGGTGACAGTTTAGGTAGAAAATTGTTTCTGAAACTTTTTCATTTTAGAAGCAGGTAACCTGTACTTCCAGTTTAGAAGCAGGTAACCTGTACTTCAGGTAATTTAGTTTTATTCCTTCTAAAGTCTCTGATGGGGTTGAATACCAGATAGTTTAGTTTTAGAATTAAGCTTTGTTGTTTAGGGGGAACATGTTTTTACATCTAGATAGATGTTTAAAAAGGGATGAGATATGATGGATATTACTTATATTCAGAAATTTATACTCACCAAGAGTAGAAAGATGTTTTCTTCAAGATTGCCAAATACAAATAACCAAAGCACTATGTGTGTATAACATTTATATAATTCCTTGTTGTTTCATGGTTCTTCTTGCTCTATGTAGTGTATTGTATATATGTAAAAATAAAATAAAGAAATGTAAAGTACAAGGTTGAGACTATCATTCATCTGGTAGAGTACTTAACAGAAGCAAAGCCCTGGATTCAATTTTCTCTACAAAATAGAGCAGGCCTGATGACATGTCTACAGTCCCAGCATCAGGAGGGAGAGGCAGGAATATCCTTCAAGGTGATCTTGAACTACATATCAAGTTAAAAGCTAACCTTGTCTATTTGAGACTCCAACTAAAGGAAATGAAAAGAAAGTAGGAAGGAGGAAGTCTTAAACCCTTATAGAAGAATGATTTGCTCTCCAACTGTCTTCAGCCTCCCATGACAATTCACTTGTAATGCTAGAGAACAAGGCTGAAATTAACTTTGTAAAACACCTTCATAATGGGGACTATATAGCTACCTCAGAATCCTGATCCTACACTTAATCACTTTTGAAGGTAGTTCTTTAAAATTCAGGACAATGAGAAATAACAAAAATTCATTTGAACATAAATGAGCTGATTGTTTATCATGTATCACCCATATAGTAAAGGCAGGTTGATATTATTTTTGGTACCAGTATATATGGAAAAGCTACTTTGATTGCAGTTTTCTGACTTCCTCTTTCCTGTGAGATTCTGGGTTACTGTGTTCTCATGTAATTGGTAAATACCACCATCCTCCTATCAGCAACGTTTCATAAATACACAGCTAATACATAAGGTACAAATTAAGATTTGCACTTTTATATAAAAAATTCTGAAAGTATATATTTTCTTCCCTAAGTTACTCTATAACATTCGGTAAATTGTAATTTTCTCAACCCTTAGATGAATATCTCAATCACATTTTACATGTGTGACTTTAAAGACTCTTAGATACCTTCCTTGTGTTCACAGCAGATAATATCCTCTAGGGAGAATTATTACTCTGCCACCATAGCTTTGCCTGTTCTTGAACTTTATATAGTGTTATGCTTCCATGTCTACCCTGTTTCACTGTGATGCCCATCCATGTTGCTGTGTGTCATCCTATCTTGCTCCTTTGAACTGTTAGGACTATAATATTATGGTTGAAAAAATTTTTTTGATACAGAACAATTATCCTGGACTATCCAGATAGACACAAAACTAGGCAAGGCAAGTAATTCTGGTTCTTCCAGATAAAACATTATTGATCTTGCTCCTTACAAAACTTAATAACTGCTTTAATTGCTGATATTTAATAACTGTTAATATAAAAATGTATTGTTTGTCACTAATTTTGAGAGAATTTGTTACCGCAGAGTAGGAAACTAATATACCATGTGTCTTGACTTGTGGCATGGTGCATTCATGCAAGCATATGGGAGAGAACAGAGAAATACCTCCAGTATCCTTCCTTACCATTTTCTTCCTTATTTATTGAGACTTTATATCTTACTGAAGTTGGCATCGTTTCAGCTAGACTGGCTGGCAGGAAATCTGTCAGAATGCACCTGTTTCCACCTTTTACCCATCATAGGCACACCAAATGCTAAATTACAGGCTTACATTGCTATGCACAGATTTTTATGAGGGCTTTGGGACTTAAAATACAGCCCTTTCAAGCACCATTTCTCACTGAGCTATTTCCCCAGGGCCCAGTCCATAATAGCTTCCAATTTTGTGTCTTTATGAGATTCCTTAGTGTGCAAACAAGTGGGTCTCTGCATAATATCTGTTTCCTATGCCTTTTCGTGAGCTCTCTTCTTTCCAATTGTTCATTTTGTCCTAATCTGATTTGCCTGGGATTGGTTTTATGTAATTATAAATTGTTTTATTATCATCTCTTAGATGATTGTTTTCTATGGAGAAACAGAAAGAGGGTGGATTTAAATGGGAATGGGGGAGAGGAGGAAATGGAAGAAGTAGAGGGATGGAAAACCATTAACCATGGTTTTAAAAAACCCTCCTTTTACAATAAAACAACTACAACAACATAAGCACTCAGCCATGTAACTGACAACAGGAGTTTTATAAATTGTGTCTCAGCTTACTTGGGCACTGACTCATATGTTACACTATTAATTTCATTTAGGTTAGATTGTTTTAACAAATTTTTTTTGTTTTCTGCATTTCTTTTTTTTCATATTTTCATCTTTATTTTTTAAATAATTTATTCAGATTACATCTCGATTGTGATCCCTCTCACTTGTATCTTCCCATTCTTCCATCCCTCTTTCACCTTAATCCTGTCCCCTAGACCTTTGAAAGAAGGGGACCTCCTCCCCACTGTATAAATTAGCAGCTCATATTATTTCTTATGGGTTCAAATAATTCTGGTGGTTGGTGCTGCAAGGCCATAGGTGTAGCATTCTACAAGCCATAATCATCTATATTTTCCCTCCCAGGCTGAGCTTGACATCTTCTATTTATAACTATGAAATAAGTTGATATATTTAATTAAAACTACTCTACAGTATAAGCCAGTTTGCAAGTTTCAAAGTAAATTTATTGTTCTAAAAATTATAATCAGTCAAGAAAATTCAAGCCACTGATATCTTCCCAATATACTGTGATTAATTTATTTTGTTGATAGCTTGTGAATAGTGTGTTCAAGATTTTATGGAATCTAGCACTACATGCAGTTAATATGAACATATAGATAAATAAATAATTCTGCTAAGAGAGTGGAGCAAAGGGAGGGAATTCATTCATTACTGAGTTCATAATTTGATCTCTCCAATTAATTTCTAGTTGCTACTATGTTCCACTCCCCTGTCATTTTAATAACATGATTTAACCTAGATAGTTATCTATCTCACAGCATTAATATGTCATCTTTAACATACAAGCAGTCTGTTTATTTTATTCATGTATTATGAGCCAAAAATTTCTATTCTGGAATTAAAATATTTGCAAAAAGGTAATAAAAAAGAAAATATATATTTATAAGTGAAATTTAGTGTTCCTTACACCATTTTATTGCTGCATGTGTTCCTTTCATTCTTACTACATTTCTCTTTTCTTTCCAATATATTATTAAATATATTATTATTTTATACTTATATAATTAATATTTATATTAGCAATATACATAATATATTATATGCCATATATTACATGTGATATATTAATATTAATATTATATTATTGATATATATTAATACTTTTCAAGTATATATCTATGAAGAAACTTCAGCTTACTAACTTGCATCCTTTCTTAATTTCAATTTATTATTTACTATAACTATTACTTTTTGTTACCATTAATTAATATTATAGTCCCAGCTCTACTTATAGTTTCCACATGCATCAATTAAAAAAGAATTATCCAATAATCACTTTGATTTTCTTCTTATGTGAAAAAAGTCAGGAAATAAATTTCAGGTATCATTGTAGTCTTAAATGTATACACAACGTGCAAAATTAAATTTTAGTAACTGATTTAAGTTTTTTAGAAGATAGTGAGAGATAGATGGACACTATTCATTTTTAATTATATTTCTGAGACTGTAATATCACTAAAATATTTTCCTTTTCCATTTTTCCCTCCAAACACTCCCATATATTCTTGACTCAACTCCCTTCCAAATTCATAGACACTTTTTCACTAATTGTAATTTATTTGAAAATCAAAACCTAAAATTTTATATATAGAATATTTCTCATTTTAAGGCTTAATAACCTTTGCAACAAAAGTATATTGTATTTAGAAATTATAAAAACATGAATATATAAAAATTTAGTACTTTGAAGAAGTAAGCCCCTTTTATATTCTGAAAAGCCAAATAAAAATAACTTGGAACTTCAACAATTTAAGGGAATTGTAATGAGCATCTCCTATGTTGCCCTGTAGAACTTCAGTTTACTTGGACATTCCATGGACCGTCTGATTACCAACTTACTTATTATATGAGAAATCTAATCAGAAATAACCCTGAAATTTGTGAGTGATTTGTTTTTTTTACTGATTCTCTACCCTACATGTATAAATTAAAAGAACAATTCATGACTCTGGGGCCAGCACTGACTTAATGGATACATCTACAGCAACACTCCTGTTCTCAAGACTCAGAGTATTATAGAAGGGTATGTGTAAAGCTGTAAAGTCCAGAAGAGTTGATAATCTGCTGTCAGATTGTGTCTCCTAGAAAAGACAGGGAGGCTTCAGTCTTTACACCTTAACAATATGGGTGCTTGTGATGACACATACACACAGGGAGAGAGGAGGGACAGAGAGAGGAGGAGAGATGTAAAGACAGAGAGACAGAAGGGGAGAAGGGGAAGACAGAGAAAGAAAGAGAGAGAGAGATCTTCAGAAGTGAGTCTCCTCACTGAAGACTAGTTCTAAACAGTGAGCCCTAAAATCAAATACATACAAGTAACATTAAAGAGAGTCCAAAGGTTATATTTAAATACTATGCACTTATGCACACATATAACATTTAGACAGAGGCCATGATTTTGTGAGGGAGTGGGAACGTGGATGTGGTTCCATGGAAGTGATGGAAGAAAGAAAGGGAATGAGAATTCTGTAATTATACTATAAGAAAAGTGATGAATAAAGTATTAATTGATACCTTTTTGTGTGTGTTTCTATTTGTTTCTCTTGAATACAAGACTCAGTTGTATGGCAGTAAAGATTTTTAAACTAAAATGATCAAACTGTCTTCTGGGTATATTCCAAGGAGTGGAATACCTGGGTCTAGCGGAAGCCCTATTCCCAGTTTTCTGAGATAGCACCAGATAGATTTCCAAAGTGGCTATACTAGTTTGCATTCCCACCAGCAATGAAGGAGTTTTCCTCTCTCTCCACATCCTCGGCAGCATGTGGTACCACTTGAATGTTTGATTTTAGCCATTCTGATGGGTGTAAGATGGAATCTCAGAGTTGCTTTGATTTGCATTTCTCTGATGACTAGAGATGTTGAACATTTCTTTAAGTGTGTCTCAGCCATTTGATATTCCTCTGTTGAGAAATCTCTGTTTAATTCTGAGCCCCATTTCTCAATTGGATTATTTGATTTGGTGGTGTTTAATTTCTTGAGTTCTTTATAAAGTTTGTATACCCAGAAGATGCCCCAGCACACAACAAGAAAATTTGCTCAACCATGTTCATAGCAGCCTTATTCATAATAGCCAAAACATGGAAACAGCCTAAGTGTCCCTCAGTAGAAGAATGGATAAAGAAACTGTGGTACAGTTACACTATGGAATACTACTCAGCTATTAAAAACAAGTAATTCCCAAAATTTGTGGACAAATGGATTGAACTAGAAATGATCATAATGAGTGAGCTAGCCCAGAAGCAGAGAGACTCAAATGGTATATACTCACTTATAACTGGACACTAGCCCACGGGGCATGTCCCATGAAAGTCTTCACCTAGCAGGAAAGTGGGATAGAGGTGAGGACATCCTATTGAGACTCTAGGTGAGAAAAATATAGAGGATAAGGAAGTAGGTGGATCCAGAGGGTCCTAGAAACCTACAAGAGGAACATTATGATGGGTGGATCTGAGCCCAGGGGTTCTGCTTGATCTAAGGCACCAACCAAGGACAATACGTGCAGTCATCATCAAACCCCTACCCAGATCTAGCCAAGGGACAGAACATTCTCCACAGTTGAGAGGAGACTGGATCCTGACTTTCAAACGATCTCTGGTGTCCCTTTGGCCATGTCCCTTTGTTGGGGAGGCCCAATGAACTCGGAAGAAGGATAGCGGACTACCAAGAAGAGACTTGATACCCTAGCACCATATTCATGGGGAGAAGCTCCCCCCTCAGTCACAGTCATAGGGAAGGGGGATTGGGGTGAAAGTGGGAGGGAGGGAGGAATGGAGGATGCATGGGATGGGATAGAAAATGAGATGTAATATGAATTATTTTATTTTTCAATAAAAATGTGTTAAAAAATAAAATAAAATGATCAAAGTAAAGCTCCTCTACACAATATTTATCCACCTTTTCATAAGCATTGTATTTGTGATACTTTCTGCAATTTCACAATTCATTTTCGAAAAACAATTCAATCCAATTTTACAAACGTAATTCAAATTCTATTTCTGTTATATCTGATACCACTCATTCCTCAGATGATCACTCTAAGTCACATGTGGCAATTACATTAACATAGCCAATTTTTATATTACTAAAAAGCACAAAATTCAACTGTTTCTTCTAGCCAAATTTTGTGATAGACAGGGGTTTATAAGAAAGTTTTTCTCACTTTTCATGATTATGCAAAAGTATGGTATGCGTATTACTATCTTGGAATTTCTCTATCTCCATGTGAAACCAAGGTAAAATTATTTTAAACAACGATGCAATCAAATCCATGAAGTTGTTACACAGAGAAATCTGAGACTTAGGTAGAAGGAATATGGTATGAGCAAATACTAAAGTCGCTCAGCTGATGGGGTGAGGCCACTTCTCTTTGCCATCTTTCTATGAGACTATAGACCCACTAACTTTTATACTGGATTTCACTATTAGTTCCTTGCACATGGCCATATCCTATGTAACTCTGAATTGCTGTCTATGCTCCATCAACTCCATATAGTTAATCAGTCTTATGGAACCTATGGTAGGTGACAATTTTAAATATTCTCAATTATTAATTTCACTGAAATATTCTACATATCCATATTTAAAGTGCATTTTATGATCTATCAATCGTGTGATGTTCATAGCTTGTCTGTACTTAAAATAATTTATAGCAAGTAGCATCATTTTTTATTCAAATGTGTCCTCATTTGTCCAATAGTATATAGATAAAGTTGCTAACTAACAGAGAGCAGGTTGCATTTCCTTTAGTTAGTATACACAGGTTTTATTTTCTTTTTTTTTCTCCTTTATTCATTTATTCTTGTTACATCTCAATGGTTATCCCATCCCTTGTATCCTCCCATTCTTCCCTCCCTCCCATTTTCCCCTTATTCCTCTCCCCGATGACTGTACCAGAGGGGGATTACCTCCCCCTGTATATGTTCATAGGGTATCAAGTCTCTTCTTGGTAACCTGCTGTCCTTCCTCTGAGTGCCACCAGGTCTCCCCCTCCAGAGGACATGGTCAAAGGTGAGGCACCAGAGTATGTGAGAAAGTAATATCCCACTCTCCACTCTACTGTGGAGAGTGTTCTGTCCATTGTCTAGATCTGGGTAGGGGTTTAAGGTTTACCGCCTGCATTGTCCTTGGCTGGTGCCTTAGTTTGAGTGGGACCCCTGTGCCCAAATCTGCCTATCATAATATTCTACTTGTAGGCTTCTAGGAACCTCTGGATCCTTCTACTTTGCCATTCTCCCATGATTCTCTCATCTAGAGTCCCACTAGAATGTCCTCTCCTCTGTCTCAGTTTCCTGGTAAGTGAAGGCTTTCGTGGGACATGCCCCTTGGGCTAATATGCAGATATAAGATATACCATTTGAGTCTTTTTGCTTCTGGGTTAACTCACTCATTATGATCATTTCTAGCTCAATCCATTTATCCACAAATTTCGGGAATTCCTTGTTTTTAATAGGTGAATAGTATTCCATAGTGTATATGTACCACAGTTTCTTTATCCATTCTTCTATTGAGGTCTAATATCCAAAATATATAAAGAACTCAAGAAATTAAACACCACCAAACCAAATAACCCAATTGAGAAATGGGGCTTGGAACTAAACAGAGAATTCTCAACAGAGGAATATCAAATGGCTGAGAAACACTTAAAGAAATGCTCAACCTCCTTAATCATCAGGGAAATGCAAATCAAAACAACTCTGAGATTCCATCTTACACCCATCAGAATGGCTAAGATCAAAAATTCAAGCGACACCACATGCTGGCGAGGATGTGGGGAGAGAGGAACACTCCTTCATTGCTGGTGGGAATGCAAACTAGTACAACCACTTTGGAAATCTATCTGGTGCTATCTCAGAAAACTGGGAATAGGGCTTCCTCAAGACCCAGCTATTCCACTCCTTGGAATATACCCAGAAGATACTCCAGCACACAAGAAAATTTGCTCAACCATGTTCATAGCAGCCTTATTTATAATAGCCAGAACATGGAAACCGGTTTTATTTTCAACCCTTAAGTATTAATGGAAAAATTAAGAAATAAAAATAAAGCACATGTATATATTGGCTTTTTAAAAAAATCTGTTACAATCTGGCTTTTTCTATTTCAGTAAGTAACAGTTTGTATTCACTACGTTTTTGTATAGAATCTAAACAACTTTTTTTCATCTATCATAGCATCATAGCAACTGTAAAACAAACAATATATATATCTTAAGTATCCTATGAAGTCTTTCAGTGTCTTCCTTTCAATATGAATGACTTGATGTGGTTTAATGACATAAGAATTAGAGGGTATTCAGGTTGAGTTGTGAGGGAGAATTTGAGTTTTGCTGTGTGCAAAATATGCAAAGCATAACAAACCTGTTAACTGTTCTCTGTTCCAGTTTGCAAAATGGTTTAGCAGAAGTATTAAACTTTAACAGATGGTTTGAGCTTGAGATGAAGTCAAGCATGTGAAGTACATGTGAAACATGTATTTATAATTTTACAGTCTATTTGTCATTTCTATCCCCACATTGTACAATAATATAGTGAGGAGATTGTTTTTCCAGTCATTAACAGGAAAAAACTTGGTAGGAGACAGTGTCAAAATTGTGGGAACTAAAAAAGTAGAGATATGGAATGCTCTGAGGTTCATAATGGCAAAACCAAGACCAGAGTTTATTAAGGCTAAAAAAAAAAAAATCTTTAAAGTGAAAAAAAAAAAAAAAAGGACTTGTTAAATACATAAAATTCGATTAGACTGAAAAGAAGAGGGGACAGCCCTGTTTCATTATTGATTTTAATATAATCACTTCAATTTTTACTCCATTTGAGAGAATGTTGGCTGTAGGTCTGTCATAGGAACCCTTTACTGTATTGAGGTGTGTGCCCTCCAGTCCTATCTGCTCTAAAACTTTTACCATAAAGGCATGTGGCATTTTGTCAAAGGGTCTTTTGCTTCTATTGAGATGATCCTGAGACTTTTATATTTAAGCCCATTTATATAATCTATTATATGTTTTGACTTACATATATAGAGCCTGCATCTCCCAGATAAACTTGATCATGGTGAATGGCCCTTTGGACATGGCCCTGTACTCAGCTTGTAACGCTTTTATTGAGGGATTGAAGAACAGCTTAGGTCTCTAGTTTCCTGCTGTTCCCTAAATCTTGAAATGACTAAATTTATATTCAGTGAGATTTAAAGGTATATAGGGAAGGAGTACTGGCAATCATTGGACAATGTTGAGACAACAAATGTCATTTAAAAAAAAACACACAGGGCCAAGTAACTTTCTACGATTAATAAATTCTGAAAACACAGATATCCTCGTTGTGGGATGGTTTTGTGTCCTGTGTATTCAAATGATGATTTATGTACCCAGAGACCTGGTTGTAATCCTGGTGTTGGCAGGTCCTCCTTCAATGTTTTTTTTATTTTTTAATTTTTTTTATTTTGTCTCCTTTATTAATTTATTCTTGTTACATCTCAATGGTTATCCCATCCCTTGTATCCTCCCATTCTTCTCTCCCTCCCATTTTCCCCTTATTCCCCTCCCCTATGACTGATCCTGAGGGGGATTTCCTCCCCCTGTATATGCTCATAGGGTATCAAGTCTCTTCTTGGTAACCTGCTGTCCTTCCTCTGAGTGCCACCAGGTCTCCCCCTCCAGGGGACATGGTCAAAGGTGTGTTCTCCATTGCCTCTGATTGGATAATAAAGAGCTGAACAGACTATAACGGGATAGGAGAGCTAAGGCAGGACTTACATTCCCAGGGAAGGTTCCCAATTGGAGAGCAGAGAGAGAAGCAGAGTTGGGAGTCATCACGAGGGAGATGGCCTGAGGACATGGATAGAGCAGGGGCATCCGGGGCAAGGCTAAGATAGCAGTTAATATGGTCCATAGCTGGGAAGTAATGCAGACCAGTGTTGATGGATTAGAGTAGCTCAGTATCTTTCCCAACTATAGTGCTTGAAACTTATTAATAAATAAAATAGGTTTCTGTATCATTATTTGGGAGCAAGAGAAGGAACAGAAAAGTCTGTTATATTAATGTTACGCATCCTGCATTCTTCCCCAGTTAGGCTACCACAGTCTGGTGAGGAACCTGCATTTGAACTTTCACAGTTAGGTAATAACAACAAGGAAGAAGACATAAAGTTGTAGTCAGAGGCTCCTGCATAACATCTAATGACCCTTCATTCCTAGCAAGCTACAGAAAAACATCAAGCAGACAGGTCAAGGCTGCTGAACTTAAGCATGATCCCCAGGATAAGCTCCTCTGAAGTTGAAGGACTTTCACAATAAGGTTTGCTTTTTATTTTTCAAAAAAAAAAAAAAAAAGGAAAGAAAGAAAGAAAAGGGAGATGGAGTACTTTAGAAAACACATTAAGTATAAATAGAAGAAAGTGTTTAAAAAATCATTGACATTGCTATGTTCAAAAAAAAAAATGAAAACATTGTGCTCATGAAAAATGTAGTCAAGTAGTCAAAATAAAATTTGAAAACTGAAACAAAAATGACATAGTTCTTTTAAGTAGAACACATTCAGAGTAAAAGAAATCAGGACAAGTGTTTGGGAAGAAATATGAATTTTCCTTGAAATTATTCCCTGAAATGTGCCTCTTTAGAGAAAAATGGTGCCCTGCCCAAGGGCAGTAAACTTATCTAGAGCCAAACGGTAATATAGATCTGACTAGACTCCATCCAGGGAAGCAGGTTCACTAACTGAAGATTTCTTAACTCCCTTCTCACCTTCTCATCAAGTTCTTTAGTCTCACAACCAGCTCAATCGCAGACCATCTGCCACAGCCTATTCCCCCTCCCCACTCTGCTCTGTCCTCATCTCCAAGGGTTCACACAAATCTTCTCCAGCCTTCCTTTTCCCTAATCATTGTTTTACCTCAGTCTCAAACTCCAGTAAGCACTCCTTGGCAAACCACCAGCCAAGCCTACCTCAGAGCAAGAAAGCCAGTGAAGCAGGTAGGTCAGCTGCAGATCAGCATTTTCTTTCCTTTCCACCAAATCCAAGTACACAGCCACATCCTGGTAGCAGTCCACACGCTGTGGCTTCTTCTCCTTATCTGCTCTCATTCCAAGGGGACTAAACACATCCTGGTCAAACATAATTTCTGCCTTTCAGTGGACACCTCCCAGCATATCCCCATTCTTTATCAATTCCCAATACCCAGAAACACATTGTACCTATAACCTCCAGTGGTCACACCTAATAGATCCCCCCAAAAAATTCTATTGGGCAACACACAGCCTCCACATCCTCCTAAGATCCAGAAAACATCAGAAACCGAGTAAATAAAACACGAACCAAAGACAAAACCATATATCATTATCTGAAATTATATTCATCCCAAACTGAGATCTGTAAACACAAGTATAAAAACATAATAACAGCTAGGACAATACATTTCCACTGGACCCCAGGAACCTCTCCACAGTAAGTCCTGAGAACTGTAACAGCTGAATCACAGCACAAAGATCTTAAAACAGACTTTATAAATATGATAGAGATCTTTAAGGAGGAAGTGAATAATTTTCTTAAAGAAACTCATGAAAACACAAACATTGGAAGTAATCAATAAAACAGGATAAGATCTGAAAGTGGAAAGACAATCATTAAAAAATCCAATCCAAGGTATATATAGAAATAAAACATTTAACATCTTGAATAGGAATATTAGAGACAAGCTTTACAAACAGAATACAAGAGACAGAAGCTGTTAAAGAAGAAATGAATACCTCAGTCAAGGAAAAAATGTTAAATATAAAAAATTTGGGCATGAAACATCCTAGAAATACAGGACACCATGAAAAGACCATAGCTAAGAATAGGAATCCAAAAGAAGAAGAAAACCAGATCAAAGGCCCCAAAAATATTTAACAACATATACAAGAAAGTTTTCCATTTCTAAGGAAAGAGATGTATATAAAGGTACCAAAAAACAAAACAAAACAAAAAAAACCATAGAGAATGCAAGTTTGAAAAGTAATGAAATTCCTCTTTGCACATTCTATTCAAAATGGTAAATACAGAGAACAAAGAAAAATACAAGGGATGGAATAACCATTGAGATGTAACAAGAAGAAATTAATAAAGGAGAAAAAAAGAAAATATTATATCTGCAAGGGGAAAAGATCAAATAACATAAATAGACCTATTAGAATAACACCTAACATTGTAATGTAGAATCTAAATGCTGGATGAGTCATGGCAGATGTTCTATAAATTCTAAGAAACCACAAATGCCAGCCTAGAATACTATGCCAGGCTGAAATATTATACCCAATACAACTTTCAATTACAGTAGAAAAGAAAACATTACATGATAAAATCAAATTTAGCAATATTTACCTAATCTAACCCTATAGAAAGTGTAAGAGGGTAAGACAGAGATCATCTAACATATGTAAATTGATGAATGTAACCTTCTTATAAAGACACTGAAAGACAAAAGCCGTGTGATCTTCTCAGTAGATGTCAAATGGCCTTTCACAAAACCTAACCAGCCTTCATGGACATCTCCTGACAACAACTGAAGCTTCTAGTGCATCTAATCATGTTGCTGGCAAATGAAGTGCCACGGGAACACCCACACCACCCAGGGTCCCGTAAGAGTATCTGTTGCTCTGTGTGAGACTCAGTTGCTGAAGATGACAGCTACACAACTCATTGAACATGAAGAAGTCAAGTTGCACAGAGCCTTCAGTATTCTGTACTATTGCTGATGTTACAGGAGGAAAAACTTCACACTACCTAAGGAGAAAGAAAGACCAACTCAGCTATAAAATTTTGATCTACAATGGTGCCCTGCCTGCATGATATGCTAGGGCTACGGTGGCACAAAACTTATGGGAGTAACTAACCAATTTTACTTAAGGTGTAGTCCGTGAGATAAAGGCATTGTTTTTCTTAAAGGTCTAGAGAAGGAGGCCATATCCCTTGGCTTTAAGTTAATACATTCAGCTTAACTAACATATTCATGAAACAGCTATAATTACAGAAGAGAAATGACTAGTAGGTAATGCGCTTCTTCAGCCAATAAAATTAGGATGTGAATTTGATCACAAGAATCTATGTTTAAAAAAATTAGTTGAACATGATAACATGTAGTTGTACATACAGTGCTGGGGAAAGGAAGACAGAGAGTCCCCTGGGGTTTCCTACTTGTGCTAGGCTTTGTGTCTAGCATTAGCCAATTTTTAAAAAATTAGAAAGCAGTTGGTACCTGGCATGTGAGAAACATTATTGAAGATTATTTGTTGGCCTCCAAATGGAGGCACACACACTCATAAACACATACATCTAAACAGGGAGTGAAATATTAATGTTTTGTATTTTCATAGCAAATTGGCTACATTGCATCCACCAGTATCTAAGGGATGTTATTAGGCTATAACACAAGATTTTCACCTCAGCCTTGCAATTTTGCCAGATGTTCCTGTATGCCATGGCATTATTGTTTTCTAATACCTAATCACAAGAGTGGTACAATTACTGCTCTTAAAGTATTAATTTTCAAAGCTCTGTAGGGATCTAAACAACTAAACTTAAATCTAAAACTAAACTATCTGGTCCTCAATCCCATCAGAGATGTAAGAAGGAACAAATTTAATTATCTGAGTATACAGAGAGTGCAAGTTAGCAGCTTCCCAAACAGATGGAGACAGTTTGCTGCCTGAACAGTCACTCAAAACTCTATAACGTTGGAGCATCATCTTTAGCCTTCTGGCCCATTATCTGACAGACATATTTGTGAGGCAGGAACCATTGAGGACTTGATTATCCTTTCTTGGCAGAGTTTGGCTGTTGACTCTGTCTGCATCCAAGCTTGTCCACTTTTAGGCAGAATTTTGTCTGTGGCAGAAATGAGGAAATTTAGCCCAGTGGCTTTTTGTCACATTTGAAGCCATCTCCATAAAGATGTTCTTTGATGCTCATTATCTTCTTCGAGGTAGGCTGGGTGTTGCCAGGAGTTAACCTGTCTCATTGTAAATATATCTTTAATATAATAAAAACATCTTTAAATGCCACATTCTGTATGTCTCTGAGGTTTTTGAATACCAAACACTTTGGAGAATTTTGAAGACCAGATAGTTTAGTTTTATAATTTAGCTTAGTTGTTTGTTTAGGGGTTAAGATGATTTTAAGTCTAGATAGATGTTTTAATTTGATAATGATAAAATATAATAGATATTGATTTACATTCAAACTTATAGACTCACCAAGATAGGAAAGATGTTTTCTTCAAGTTTGCTGAATACAAATAGCCAAAACACTATGAATGGAACATATATATTTGCTGAATGTTTCATAGTTTTTCTTTCTGTAGGTACTTTTTTGTATATGTATATAATTATATATGTATATAAAATATTAAAAATATAAAAATCATAAAAAAGAAAGGATGCCCATCTGTAGTACAGGTAAACAGACAGTTGCAGAGCAACTTGGGCCTAGATAGAAGGCAGTCAGGTTCTTCTGGAAACATCCATCTCTTAGTGGTACTACATGCTATGAGTATGTTCTGTTATTCCAGGTTTTAATTGTACCCAGCCCCTTTCTTGCTCTGTAATTCACTATCTCTCCTGCCTGGCATAATGTAAAGGTGTGTTGACATGCCCAACACTGTGTAGGTAGGAAGAGTTCTGCTCTGTTCACATAAAGCTTACTTCATCCATTCACTGCAATTCCGTAATCTCAAAACCAATCCTGTGAACTCTGCAGTTTCCTTTTGTTTCCAAGTTTTGAGAAAAAGCCTCACAAAAAATGCTCCAACTGACAAGTCCATGTAGTAGTTTTTGTAACTTGATTGGCCTGGTAGTGCTTGTCTTCCTTTGATTGGAAAAATTTCCTTGAAGTATCAACATGTTATAAACAGTGGAATTTGAACTTTCAAAACCCTTGTAGATAATTGAATGAAACAAGATAACGTATATATTGCATAGATTTCTCATTGAATTTCACTTTCTCACTACATAAGGAACTATCTAGCCAATGGACAGAACACTCTCCACAGTAGAGTGGAGAGTGGGATATGACTTTCTCACATACTCTGGTGCCTCACCTTTGACAATGTCCCCTGGAGGGAGAGACCGGGTAGCACTCAGAGGAAGGACAGCAGGTTACCAAGAAGAGACTTGATACCCTATGAACATATACAGGGGGAGGTAATCCCCCTCAGGAACAGTCATAGGGGAGGGGAATAAGGGGAAATGGGAGGAAGGGAAGAATGGGAGGATACAAGGGATGGGATAACCATTGAGATGTAACAAGAATAAATTAATAAAGGAGAAAAAAAAAGTGCAAAAAAAAAAAAGAAAAGAAAAAAATACAACAATGTTAAGTGAAATGTGGATTCCCATGTTGAAGAGGTGTACCTGGAACTCAGCAAAACAGGCTAACCTCATTGTTTGAGTATTATATAATATGTCAAATATCCAACATTCTCTTATAAAGAGAAAGAAAGTTTATTCTCGAAAGAACCAAAACATCATGTCTGTCCAACAACAAACTGTCAGGAAGATGTCAATGAATGGTTTCTATTTTATAAATAAAAACGAGTTCCTATTTAGAATATTTCATCCAAGGCGAGTTGCGAATTTTTTATCCATGTGAATCAAGTATGGGAGAATAATAAGTATTTTATGCATTAAACATGAGCTTTTAATAGACTGGGCCCCAGGATGTAACTAGAATATGTCCTGAAGTAATATGCCTGCGTGAGAGGCAACAACAAGATAAAGGATGCTGGAGACTCACTGGGTAGAGAAGACAGAATACTCCCCAACAGAGGTATAGTGACACCCAACTGTCAACTCCATATGAAGCCTAGTGAACTGATATCATAAGAATCCATCTACAGGTGCAATAGTGCTGTGACCTTAGACAGGTGAAAGTGATGGAAATCTGTTTCTCCTCATTAAGTAAGGAGAAACACCACACACACACACACACACACACACACACACACACACACACAGACACACACACACAAACACACACACAGAGACACACACACATACAGACACACACACAGAGACACACACACACACAGACACAGACACACACACACACACACAGACACACACACACAGACACACAGACACACACACACACACACAGAGACACACACACACAGACACACACACACACAGACACACACACACAGACACACAGACACATATACACACACACACAGACACACACACACAGACACACACACACAGACACACAGACACACACACACAGACACACACAGACACACACACACAGATACACACACACACAGACACACACAGACACACACACACACACACACACACACACACACACACACACACACACACGCATAGCCATACCCTTAGAAGAAATACAGTTCTAGCATACTAACAAAGATTGATCTAGTTTGTCAGGCATGCAACATCAACATGGGAGAATTGTTCACAAAATTTTTTGAACAAAATTTTTTCCTTGAAAAAGGATTGCTAACAAAAAGCTTTTTACAAAGTAAAACAAAAACAAAAACAAAATGAAGTTAGTAAAGAATACACTATAAAAATCCAGATGAACTCTGAATAAATTATAAGAAAAATAGATAAATAAAAATGCACACACTACACACACCATTTGTAACTAACACCATAAAATTATAATGCAATTCTATCAGAAGTTATGGGTGAAAATTAGCAATAAATATCAAAGCGTGAGCAGGTGAAAGCTAATTGTATAATTATAATTTCAGGGATGTGAGTGGAAGATGGTAATTTCACAAAATTATGCTTTGACCACAAATATAGAGACACAGGTGTACTACTATAAATCACTTTCATTTAATAGAATTAACAAAATATAATGAAACATGGAGCAAACATGGTCTACATAAAGAAACATACTCTCACTTATCAAAAGAGGATTTGATGCACAGCATCACAAAATGACAAATGAAGAACTAAAAAGTTTCTTATTTCTTTAAAAACTTAGAGATATTAAAAATCCAGTAAAGTGGTTACAAATAAGATGATAGTTTCACAAAATAGAAGTAAAAGACAAGAATTATAAGATATATTTAGAATCACGAGTACACCTGGGATCATAAAACTATATGAAAATGACTTTGATACATTATCAACAAATTCTTAAAAAGTAAATATATACTTAAATTTTTTCTAACATTGTTGAAGAATACAAATCAATCACAGACATGTCAAAGTTGCTTATAATTTTACCTACTCATACATGTGACATGTAAAAGGAAAACTGGTAGGCCCACATAGCTGGGTCACCTAACTTCACAAACCTGTCTTCTAGAGAGATTATATTGTTTATTAGCTTTAAAAAGGAAGGCTTTAACACAAACACAGTGAGAAACCCCTTCTCATCAAAAATAACAACACAGAAACTATGAAAGACAACAGCTACAGCTTTTTTATTGATAAAAGTCCACATTTGTCTTCTTGAACATGGAGATGTCTAATATCATTGATCATGTCTTATAGTGACAGCTGCCTTTTATCAGAGTTTATAATTCCTAAATATTGCTGGTTTATATTATATGACATTTTAAATACAAGGAATGTCTTTGGGTAGAGACCTTCTGTATATATTGATGGCTTTATAAGACAACAGAGTAAACCAGAAATGTCCACTGTGTTTACTGAATCTTTCCTTGTGGTGCTCTGTGTGTGCTATAGACTCTTCCAGCAGGGATATTATTACCAGAAACATTCCAACAAGCACCCAGAACAGTGAGGCACATAAACCTCATTTCTAAAATAAATGTAGTAGCCTAGGTTGATTCTCCAGAAATGGTCTTTTAACTGTAAGTTTCTGTTATGGCTGAGGTACTGCTAAGTATTTTATACATGCAATAAAAATTATAGTCTTATGTATGCTTATGTATGTGATATTTAAACCAATAAGTATACTATATAATATACAATATACATTATATAAATATATATCCAGTTTTGAAACTATTTAGTAAGTAATATTTCCTTTTACTACGGTGTCTTCCTCGCTAGGAAAACTCAACAGTGACTCAAACATATTTATCTCATTACAGAGATGAAAGGTGTGCTTGTACATTTGTCAAGAATTACTTCGTGTGTTATGTTTATTTTCAATAAACAATCAAAGAATATAATTTTTAATTACTACCTTGAAGACCCTTGTTTTACATGAATTTATTGAGTTGGAGATGTCTATCACACCATTTAAAAGTGCTTGAGGTCAAGCATAGTGACCTGATTTTGATCCCCGTGACACACATGCTGAAGAGATCATAACCATAGGAGTTGTCCTGTGATCTCCACTGAAGTGTAATGCTCTGCATATCACCCCATCTTAAAAGCAAATAAAAATAAATGTTTAAAATAAATCTTAAAACTGTCATTAATTAAGCTGTGATTTATACTAATTCCAAGGTGAAGAAGAAAAAGGAACTGAAACAGTAAGCTGAGATGGACATGCCTGGGTGATCCAAGAAAAGTCACGTGTGGCTTAGGACATACCAGGGGTGAAGGTTTAATAAGTAGAAAGAAGGTTCAACAGCCACTGCTCAAGGTGGAACAAGGTGTGTGGGTATGAAAATCAGCCAGAAGGACCCTGGAAATTCCAAAGAGTCAGAGCAATGGAATGTTAGAGGTATGGTCTCATTTTCTATTTCATCACTTTTTAGATCAAGTTTTCACCACTGATTTGTCCCCTAGAAAGCATTCAGGATTGCTAAGAACATTTTTTTATTGTCATGGTTTGAGATTTTAGAAGGATTCTGATGCAAGATTCAGTTGACTAGAGATCCAGGTGCTTTCGAGTATCTTAAAATGCATAGGGCAATTTTCTACAGTACAGTCACTGGCCAAGATGTCTGCAATGGTAGAATGGAAAACCCTTTTGAAAATAACTAATTTAATATATCCTAGTTCTTCTGAGTTTATACGGAATATAGTTGAGGTTGTATGAAATTGAATAGCTAATTCATTTACTCAATCATGTTTAATTATTACCCTATTTCTGATCATCTCTTTGTCACATAGAAATGAACACAATAGACTACACACCCTTCTTGCTAAACTTCCGGTACACATAAAAGCACTGGGTGGCCTAATCCATTTATAATCATTCTTATGAGTTTTTTCAAGCAAATGCTTCCAATCTGTATATTTAGTTTGTGTTTTTGAAAACATCTAGCATATAATATTTGTTGTTGAATAAGTTTTCTTCCTAGAACATGAAAATGGATAAATTAATTTCATTAAGTTATCCAAGCTTATGAAAAGCAATTTATGAGACAAAGTCAACACAGTAAAACTTTTTTCTGAAAAGCTAAAAAAAAAATTAGGACATCACTGTAAAAAACAAAGCACAGTGTGCTGTGTAATTTCCTAATTATTATGTTCCATCCAAAAAAATATTCCAACTCAAAAATATTTTCAATTATTTTGTACAAAGGAAATTTTGGATGTGGTTTTTAGTTATGTTCTCTGAACATTAAAAATAAGTATGAAAAAGTATATAGGAAAATTAAATTTAAAAATCTAGTTTATGAAATTAAGAAATCAATAACTTTTTTGGTTCAGAAACAAAGATCTAGACAATGGACAGAACACTCTCCACAGTAGAGTGGAGAGTGGGATATTACTTTCTCACATACTCTGATGTCTCACCTTTGACCATGTCCCCTGAAGGGGGAGACCTGGTGGCACTCAGAGGAAGGACAGCAGGTTACCAAGAAGAGACTTGATACCCTATGAGCATATACAGGGGGAGGTAATCCCCCTCAGGAACAGTCATAGGGGAGGGGAATAAGGGGGAAATGGGAGGGAGGGAAGAATAGGAGGATACAAGGGATGGGATAACCATTGAGATGTAAGATGAATAAATTAATAAGGGAGAAAAAATAATTCTATATCATGCAGGTCTCATCATAGTTCTCAATTTATTCTTTCTTCCATATTGCAAAAGTATCTTGTCTCCTATGATTATTTTCCTGAGTACTGAACTAACAGCATGTCATCTCACTCATGAAGGATTTGCTTACTCTATATCTTTTTCTTTTTTTCATTTTTAAAACTTTTTGTTGATTCTTTGTGATATCATATCATGCACTCCAGTCCCATTCATCACCCTGTCCCCTCATACCTACCCTTTACCTTTGCAACTGCTGCTCCCAAAAGAAAATAAAAACATACAAAATAAACTAACGATGAATAAATGGGACTTCATGAAACTGAAAAGTTTCTGTAAGGCAGAGGACACTGTCAACTGAACAAAAAGGTAGCCTATAAGACGAGAAAAATATCTGTACCAATTCTCTAGCCAATAGAAGTATAATATCCAAAATATATAAAGAACTCAAGAAAATAGACATCAAAAAGCAAATAATCCAATTAAAAATCATGGAAAGCTCTAAACAGAATTTTCAAAAGATGTATCTCAAATGACTGAGAAACACTTACAGAAATGTTTTCTGGTGTTACGGTGCACACCTTTAATCCTAGCACTCAGGAGGGAGAGGCAGGTGTATTGCAGTGTGTTTGAGGCCAGTCCTGGTCTATAAATGAGTCTAGGACAGCCAAAGCTACACAGAGAAATCCTGTCTTGAAAAATAAACAAAACAAACCAACCAACCAACAAATAAATAAAAATAAAGGAATGTTCATCAATCTTTGCAGTAAGGCAAATACAAATCAAACTACTTGAGATTATATCATATACATTTAAGAATTTCTAAGGTCAAATACACAAATAACAGGTCATGCTGGCAAAGATGTTGAGCAAGGGCAACACTCTTCCATTGCTGGTGAGAGTTCAAACTTTTACAACTACTATGGAAAGCAGTATAGAAATTCCTCAGAAAAGTGGGACTCTATCTACCTCAAGACCCAGATATACCAATCTTGGGAATATACTCAAAGGATGCTCCATTTACCACCAGAACCCTTGCTAAGTTATATTAATTACTGCTTTACTCATACTTGTCAGAAACCAGAACCAACTTAGATGTGCATCAACTGAAGAATGGACAAAGAAACTGTGGTATGTTTACTTAGTATTACTCAGCTGTTAGAAAATGTCATCATGAGATTTGCAGGCAAATGGAGGCAACCAGAAAAATAATCACCCTGAGTGAGGTAACCCAGATTCGGAAAGATAAATATGGTTTTTATTCATTTATAATTTGATATAAGGTATTAGCTAAATAATAATTAAGCTATAAACCACAGATCCATGTAGTTAGCTGAGAAAGAGGAGACATGGTGGGGTGGGCACATGGACATCCTTGGGAAGGGGAAATAGAATAGATTTTATAGGTGAACTGGGGGCAGGTCGGGATGAAAGCAGGAAGGATGTATGGAAAAGGAATGGAGGAAGAGAATGTGGGGAAAGACAGCTGGAACAGGGGGCATTACAGGTGGTGGTCTTAGAACCTATTGCAGTAGAATATTCCTTTGATCTATGAGAGTGACCCTACTGAGGACTCACAGTAATGAATGATACAGAGTGTGAACTGGCCACATTATATAACCAAGCAAGGATTCCTGTGGTGGAACTGGGTTGCATTTGTTGAGTTTTGGCCAAGCATGAGCCCTGAAAATCCATAAACAACCTAGCCCGATGCTGGGACAGAAGGTCACTCTCTGAAAACTGACAGCAGGACCCCATTGCTAAGTGCAACCTTCCCACAGCTCACTGAAAATACAGAGGTCCAACTGGGGAAGGAATGGAGCCTTCACCACTATGTTCTAGTCTCTTTGACATGGAAAGATACTGTGCAGGTTATGGAAAGAGAAATCTAGATAGCAGCCCACCCATAAAATCCTCCACCTACAATATGCCATCCCTGCATATTATGCAGGGACAATAGTGGTGTAGAACTTGTGCATGTGGCCAACCAATGTTTCATTTCACTTGAAAGCCAGGGCCAACAGGGATCACATATCCTATATTGCCTGGATAGCCAGAAACAGGAGACTGGAAAGTCCAGAGAACTATGGGAGAACCAAACACAACTGGGAAAAAAATCAGTGAAATTATTTCTAATGATATTCTGTTATAATCATAGATTGGTGCCTTATGCAGTCATCATCAGAGAGGTTTCATCAGTAGTAGCAAGGCAAAATGAAGAGAAAGTCTAATTGGTGTTCCCTTCCCCCTTAGAAATTAGGGAACTTCACAGAAGATGGGAAAGGATGACTTTAAGTTTCAGAGGGGAAGAAGAACTCCAAGGGAACCTGGCTCACAGAATCAACTAAGCAGAGCTCACATGAGCTCACAGAGACTGAAGGAGCAAGCATGGGTCAGCACAGATCAGCATCAGGCTCTCTGTGCATATTATAGCTGTTAGCTTGGTGCTTTGTGCGAATCCTGCCCATGGAAACAGCTTTTTCTCTAAATCTTTCACCTGCACTTGAGACTCTTTTCCTATTGGGTTGTCCTGTCCAACATCTCAGTGAGGGCTTTTGATGTGTCATATTGTATCATGTCTTGTCCTGTTTGGCTGTTGTCTTGTAAAGACCCACTCTTTTCTTAGGAAAACTTAGCAGGGCAATACATCTTTGGGAGAGGAGAGGTAGGATGAAGCTGAGAGAGTGGAGGTAGGGAAAACTGTGTTTGGAAAGTATTATATGAGAGAAGAATCTATTTTTAATTAAAAATGAGAGAAAGAAAGAAAGAAAGAAAGAAAGAAAGAAAGAAAGAAAGAAAGAAAGAAAGAAGAAACAAATCAGCTTCAGGAACATTGAAAAGTGAGTGGACAGAGTGATAGAGTGAGTATACAATTTTAGATACTGACTATGACTGTTATACACTGCATCATACTGGCTAGAAACAATAGAAGCAAGTCATACCATGAGTAAGTAAAGGAATTGTGAGTCATCTATTGAATGGCTATTAATATTAAATATTGATTTATTAGTTTATTAAACTTAACAGGTACTCCTTAACCAGCTTTATACCCAACTTACCACACAGAGAGACCATGGTCTATTTAATTAGCTAAAGTAAGATAATAAGAAAGTCAAGAGGCCATTCATTTGTAATGTAGTAGAAATACTGACTTAATGTGCTGTTTTCTTAGGTATGGGCTGAAGATAGACCATTAATATTATAGTCTGTATTAGTGCATGTAGACTCAAACAAGTAGAACTTAGCGATGTAGGTCCTTACAGAATATTGATTGTTTGATAGTTTAGTTTCCTGATCCTGAGCCTGAGGTTGGTTCTCTGTTACAGCCAAAGGAACAAGGAATTTCCAGTGAGATTATCCTAGGAATATCAGAAGTTGTGTCCATAAGACTTATCAATGTGATTGCTTAAAAAATGAGCTGAAGAAGATCAATAGAAACAGACATAATAATATGAATGGGAAAAAAGCCTGCAAGGGCTAAACCCTACACAAAGAACTACAAGCAACCGGGCACCTAAGAAATGCTGATAAGAAAAGAAATTATCTCCAAGGAAAGCATGCCAGTTAGTGGCTGCATGTAGATACAGATGCATCCACAGGTACACTGATGAAATGATATCTAACAGAGATAGATTTTTTTCCATTATAATACTTATCCTTTCACTCCACAAGTCAGTAAAATCATCATGAGATACAAACTTTGTGCAAAGTATCTAAAGTCATTGTAAGATATAACATTGCTCAATTTCCTTAACTAAGGGATCATGTGTAAATAACATCATAACTTGACAAATAAAGTAGAATATATCTTTAAGTAAATATTCAACAAACCAATAAATTCTTTTTAGTGTCATAAAACATCAGTATACACACACACACACACACACACACACACACACACACACACACACACATACACACACACACACACCAGACTGTTCATAAGCAACTATACAAGAATGAAGATAGCAGCAAAATGATTAAGGCAGGAATATTCTAATGTATAAGGTGCGCTGATAGTTAAACATACAATGATGAATCATAAGGTAACCTTTCACTTTATTCACTGCAGAAAGTTCAGCTAACATAGACATTTCAGGAGAAACATTAATAGCTGATTTCCCTCACTGTTCAGTAACAGATACCTAATGTGTATACGTGATGAGCGCATCCTTTGACCATACTAAAATCATTTAAACTTGGATTAAACTTAAATTTAACCTACTTTTCTAATTACTATACCCTTTAAACTTAAACAGAACATAGTCATGAGCGTCAAATGTTTAAAATGGAATTTCCTACTAAGAGGAGATAAATGCTCTTTTAATAACTAGGAAATAGCATAAAATTAAACAAGCATGTTAACAAAATTATGATATTTTAATGTTTTCTTTAATGTAGTAATGCTGGAATCTGTCAAAATATGTTTCTCAAAATATTGCAAATAATTAGTTACACAAATAAAACCTACGTGCAGAATATTTTTCTAAAATTGAAAGAGGTAAAGACCTATTTCAATATGGTAAAAATTACCCCATTTAAAAACAATGTCTATACTATCTAATATCTACTGATTACCAGTCTTATTAGCTAGTCAGTAAGCTCTTTATAGGTATTTAATTTCAATTTCAATTTAGTTAATTTCATCCTAGTTGTACAATGAATACAGTACTATCATATTAATTTGATTGATGCTCAATGCAATGTTTAGGGAGTCTGCATGTCTAATTGGAGTCTACCAACTCACAAGGGTTAGCAGGTCTCCATCTGCTCGCAATGAAGTACAAAGCTTTTTTATAACGTCTAATTTGAGGTTCTGCCTGGTCTATGCCGGTGTCCTTGTGCCATGCGCTTAGCAATCAGGGTTTCAAAAACCAAATGAGGCTTGAAGCGACTCCAACCAACTCAAGCATGGTGAGCTTGGCTCTGGCAAGCCTTAAACCTCTCCCCAATTCCCTCTCTCTCTCTCTCTCTCTCTCTCTCTCTCTCTCTCTCTCTCTCTCTCTCTCTCTCTCTCTCGTTAAAAACCATTAGATTGCATTTCTAAAGCTAGTCACCAAGGTCTATTCCCTTCCTTGGCCATGTTCTCCTCCTGAGGCTGACTAACAAGACCCTGCTTTCAAAGCATTGATGTCCGTCAATCAAATGCCCCCTTTGGCTTGCCTAATTAACACGCCCCATTAAAATTAAACACCTCATCCTAATATGGGGTTTCCCCTTTCATCTTTATAAACCACCATTGTTTGTGTGCCATGTCTGTCTCCTCCCTATCCAGAGGCAGCCCTTTGTCCTCTGGGAAAAAACCACGCTTCCCCCTTCTTGCTTTCTCCCTAACCCTTCTCTCTTACCCTCTATCTCTTGTGTTTGTCTTTTATTTCCAGCCCTCTGTCCATCTTGGGCCATTAAATCACCTTTGTGCTGAGAACTTTGTCTAGGAGTCATGAGCCAATACTTTTCCTTTCAGAGATGAATGGAAATACATGCAAAAAAATTAGGTTAGCAGCAACCTAAAACATGTGGCTTCACAAATTACACCATCCTAGGATTCACAGAGCACTGCTTTCTATTTTCTGCTGTGTCCCCAGGAGACTTTTTGAAGTATGTAATAACCAACAATATGTACAAACTCAGTACAGTTAACTTTTAAACATGTAAATCTTCACTCATACTAGACACATTTCTGGTACTCAGAAGTCTCATACTGGTGGTGCCCATGCTGTTTTTATTGTAGCAAAGACACTCAAGTATTATTTTATTTCCATAGACGGTGGTGGGTTTACTGTACAGCATTGTCAACTTGGATGTCAAGAATAAGGACAAATCGCATGATTTTCGACTTGGTATCATCAAATTGACTGATGAAACATCATTTTCATGGGATCCAAACAGAAAGCATGAACTATTGTTTTTAAAGTCATTAACTAGAAAGCATTCCTTCATTTGGCAGCAATACACAGTTCCAAGTGACATTGACCAACTCCAAACTGATATAAGTGGAGAAAGTCACCATTCATGAATGTGGCTTCAGAGGACGCCTGAACTCTGTCTACCTTTTCTTTACTTGAATAATTCTGTTTGATCAAAAAAAAACTCTAAGTAACCCCTAGATCAGAAGATAACCCAAAGCCCTACTAAGTGAATGTCTAAACTGTCTTTGTAAGATGGACCCAGAAATCAGTGTTGATTACCTACCCAGGAATATACCAAAGAAATGTGCATTTCTGTTGCTATTTTTAACCTGTCGTTACTTTGCATTCTTTCTACATTATTATTTTATTTATGTTTTTTTTCTATCATGAACCTCTAAGTTTAAGTTTTCAATCTTAAAAAGCAAATAAAAACTGTTACCACAGATTTTTTTCTTGTTATATTTGATTGTCTTTGGTTTCAATAAAATTGGTTTATATTGTAATGCCTAATATTTTATTAAGTGCATTTACAGTAATCTCTAAGATTACTTCCATAGGTAACCAACTTAATCTTTCTCTCCATTCTTTTCTCTCTTTTTAGTCTCTTTTCTTCTTTTTCGACTTCCTGCTGATTTATTTTTCCTTTTGTTTCTCTGTTGTTTTCTCCTCTTCACTCACACAGATAAACATACAAATTTATACATACGTTTATATATTATCTAATATATGCATGTGTGTGTGTGTGTGTGTGTGTGTGTGTGTGTGTGTGTGTGTGAAATCTCAACTGAAATCCCAGGATGAGTAATGAGTCATCTAATCAAGGCCTGTTTCCTACTTAGGATCAATGACGAAGCCCATGACCAAACAGTGGGTCCAGAAGAAACCATAGGTCTAAAATGAATATCCAGAAATAACACAAACCAAATTATCTTTCCACCCTGACAGGGATCAGGAAAGAAAAAAGCATATGTCTACTATTCTTACCAATTATTTGAGTTGTCAGTTCCTATGCTTCTTTCATAGATATTAAAAGGTAAACAGAAGAAAGAATCCTTTGAAGGGAAGTGACATGAATAAAATTTTGTTCAATGTTCATTTCCATCACAGTTATGTGGTGATCAGCTCCAAAAACATTCCTACCTATTCTCTTTGTATTTCAATGAAAAACTGAAATAAAAAAATTATTGTTTCTGTGATCAATCATACTCATTTAATCTTTAGGATACAAAAATATAAAAAGATGACAAGGGAGGGGGCTACAATCAAGTGTAAAGTGAACTAATTTTTAAAATTCTAAATAAAACACAAAAGTATAAAAATAAAATGTTTCAAGTATTGAGGCTAGGCTTACAGAATGTCCTTTCTATTGGGCTTAAGAAACGAGACATGTACAACATGCACAGCAACAATTTTGACACCCGACCACTTGAATCTTTGTGGGAAGCTATTACTATCTCACAGAGCAGGGTCCAGCGTGTTACACTTTCCAATCTCCCCTTCACTCTTGGCACTTGGGATTTGTTATCATGTCGGGGAAATAAAGATTCATTACACCAATGTTTTGCTTTAAGAATCATCTTAGTGTTACACCTACCTATCTGTGTTAAAAAAAAAAATCTATCTAGTAAATGCCGTATGACCTCAGAACAGTACTTTCTGTGGTATATCTGCAAATATTTTATAAGTTGCTCTAAAATGTTGCCACCAACCTAGGATTTTAAAGTAGATAAAATGAGTGTTCCCCAAAGTTACTTTAAGAACTTGGAAGAATAGATAATACATACAATAGGGAAAACTGCTGACTGGAATGCCCAATGCAGATACAGTGTAGTTCCACTTGAGCTATGCCAGCACACAGTTTTCTATTCAATACATCTAAGAAGACAAAACTGAAGCACAAATGTAACTAATCAGAATTGTTAAGATTATATTTAATGAAAATCACAGAGTAAGATTAAGGAAATGATGATTAAGTGAGCTGGTATAGTTTTCTTTTTATTGATTCTCTCCTCAAGGGTCTCACTGACAATGTTCTGAAAATTTTCACAAATATTGCAACAGTAGACATAAATTATAGTTCTTGGAGTCATTGTACATTCTAATCATGAGTAATATACACATGGATGTAACACTACACTTATCATAGATGAGGCAAGAGGAACAATATTTCATTATTAAAACTATTCCTTCAAGATATGTTCATTTTCCAGGTCCTGCTTTGCTAGCTTATGAAGTAAATTATGGATCAAAATGTAGTAGACAGAGAACTCAGTGGGAAACCAAATAAGGAACCAAGCAACCAACAACCAAACAAACAAACAACTCAGTTACCCAGCATATCGTAAGGAAAACTGCTCATGTAAATAGTTTTAAGTTAACTTCTCAAGATAAGACTTGTCAAGGTCTCACGCAGTGCTACAACAGAGTGGGACAGAAGTTAAAATGTGAAGCATTGGAAAGAAAGAAACAATTTTATGGGAACACATTTAGTTTACATCACGTACATACAAGACACACAGAAAAAGAATAGCTAAAAACAGATTTGCTTAACAAATTTCTTGTCAAAAGCTGTACATCTTGAAAAACCCAGTAGACTATTTGGTGAAAACCAAAGAAGGCAGGGAAAGCCAGAGGCTCTCTGAATCCTGTATGGAAAATATCTGTTGTATACTTCAGGTCCTGGACCATTAAAATAAGCCCTTTCTGATACAGTAATGTTAAAATTCCACAGTAAAATACATATGACAGTTTTGAGTATTTTAATGTGTTTACTTTGCTTTGTCTCCCAGCACTAAGGATCAAGTATAGGCCTTAGCATAGTAGATGTACACTCTAACACACATCATGACTCCTGCATGAGTAGGAATTTTATAAAATGCTTTCTGTAACATTAGCAAACCTTTTGAGTAACATTAGTAAACAAGTCGCCAATCAAGGGAAATAAAAATATAGGAATAAAGACAAAATTGTAATATTACTTTGGTTTAGATTGTGGAATATCAATAGAAGTTGTTCTTTATCATTAAAGAAACCAAAAGAAGGCTAGGACTAGAATTGCATGGTGTGCATTTTAGTGCCAAACAATGTTATAAAACCTACACTGTGTGATTGGTAACAGAAAACACAAGCCAAATGCTCACCATATGTCTTACTTCTATCGTACCATGAGATGACAAGAAAGATGTTAATGTAAGCATATATATGTTTATATGAGTGTACACATACATGTGTCCACATATAAGTATATAGGCATACACTATAGTCTTTGGCAATAAGCCTCCATAATGGCATCACCTCTGGGAAAGGTTCTTGCTGTTTTTTTAACACTATTGCTTATGAATAGCTTTCCAATAATTGAAAAGGGCGTTAACATTTCAAGCATTTCAATGGATGTGAATGTTTTTCACATATTTAAAGAATGCAGTTGGGCATAACCTGGTTGTCAGTATCAATCTATCACACATCTTGTTTCCATTTTCTAGTGCAAGGCAGTTTTGTCAGAGTTTGTTACTGTACTCGGGGGATCACTCTGTTTGTCAGTTACTATTCTGTCTTGAACCTAGTAAATAGCCTCTGAGAAATTCTGAGATGCAGAACCAAGTCTTGGGTGATGTTTTCCAGTATGTGTTCTGTAATATTTATGAATCAAAGTTTAGAAATAGTATAGCTCTCTAATAGTTTAATCAATATTTCCTTGTGACAGTGAAGGAGGAACAGTAGAAAACCATAACTATATATATTGTTTACCCTCTGAGCCTGAATTTGCATTACATGTATATATACTAGCAATCATTTAAAACATTTAAGACATGAAATTTTGTTTAAGGTCACAGATCATCAGAACTCTATTGTGGTACTTACTTGTGTTTTCCTAGGAGGTGTTGAACAAAGGTGAAATGGATGTTAGTATAGATTGAGTCAAGAATGAACATGTTAACAACAGAAATTCCAAGTTGGATTTAATGAAAGAGATGAAAATTTTAAAGCACATATTATAGTTAAGCATGAATATTAAAACATAGACAGTGATATGATTTGATTGGTTATCAACACACTTGGACCTATCTTACGTTTTTTTGCTTACACTGGAGCTGTGCCATGCTTGACTCCAATGTAGCCAAGGGTAAATGGTATAACACAATTAACATTTGAAATGTCCACCTGAAAGCACAATGAAAATATCACAGAGCTACTAAAACCATTTGAAAAGAAATGCCCAGTAAAAGCGTATTGTTCTTAGAATGCAACATGACAACAATTATAATAATTGACATTTGTGATAGGACTCAGGACAGACTAATTTAAGGAAACATGTCATAATGATATTTGAGAAAACAGAATTAGGCCTGCCTCACTTTTCCTTGTACAGCTTTCTCAATCTGTGTTCTCTACTAAAGAGCATCCTCCTATATTCTAAAAGGAAGGGTCATCTCTAAGTACAAATACAGATGAACACGTCTGTTTAAGAAGGGAAACTGAAACACCTGGCCAGCTAATCACTTTCAACCATCAGTTGATTTTAAGTAACATAGTTTAGTCCAACCAAATTTTCCCAACCTGGCCTTCATTTCTAAATGACACCCAGCAAAATGAACACTTAGATTTACCTGTTTCATTGACATCTTATTTTCAGAAAGGTCTCATGACATATAAACATCATATAAATTAATATTTTATGTTTTTCTTTATTAAATATTCTTTTTAAAGACTTGCCTTTGGATGTAGAATTTAGTAATGAGGAAAGAAAACTTCCCCTACAACAGGTACTGCTTTCAGCACTCCTCAATACATACTCCATTAACCCTTTGAGTACTGGAATTCCAGGCAAGTATTTCCAGTGCAGAGCTAATACAAGGTGGCAAATTACGAAAAGTGGAATTTAGAGAGTCTAATGCGGTGTAGAACAGATATAATCAGAGTGCTAGGGAGGTTACAACATGAGGTTTGGGAAGGAAAGATCATACTCAGCTCTGCATTGATTTCAAAGATGGCTTGAGATACACAACAACACGTCTCAAGAAATAAAGAGGGAAAGAGAGAAAAACAAAGGGAGGGGGAGGGGGGAGGGAGGGAGGGAGGGAGGGAGGGAGAGAGAGAGCCAGAAAGATGGAGACAAACAGACAAACAAAAGACCTCTCCTCAAAAAAAGTAATAATTAGGGCCTCCAAAAGGTAGAAGAATGGTTATGAGCCTAGAATTCTTCTATGTAGAGGATCTTGGCTCAGTTCCCAACACCCACATGACAGCTACCAATGTCTGTAACTCCAGTCTGGGGGATCCTATCTAGGGTTCTGGCCTCTCTAGTTACACTACATACTAGGTACTCCATTTTTTAAAAAGCAGAGAAAATGTCTATAATCAAAATAAAAATGGGGGAAAAAAAGATTAGGGGATGGTGAGACAATTCACACTAAAGCAACACAAATGGTGAGATAGGATTTTGAAGCCTCAGCATCCACATAAAAGTAGGGGGCATCCTGGCATCCCTGCTGAGCTCAGGAGGTAAACGTGAGGGATCCATGAGGCCAAGCTGCCTGGCTAACCACTGGGTTCAATGAAGTGACCTTATCTTAGTAAATAAAGTGAAAAGTGACTTAAGAAGACTCCTGATGTCATTCTCTGGCCTCTACATATACACATGAGATTGCCAAAGACTGCCCAACCTGAAACCTATCCCATGGGAGAGAGCCAACCCCTGATACTATTAATAAAACTCTGCTGTGCTTACAGACAGGAGCTTAGTATAACTGTCTTCTGAGAGGCTTCATTCAGCAGATGATGAAAACAGACGCAGAAACCCACAGCCAAACAACAAGCCCAAGCGCTGGGAGTCTCATGAAAGAGTGGGAGAGAAAAAATAGAAAGCCAGAGGGGTCAAGGACACCACAACAAGACCTACAAAGTGCACTAACCTGGGCCAGTGGAGGCTAATAGTGACTGAACCACCAAGCAAAAAAACATGAATGAGCTGGACACAGACTATATATATATATATATATATATATATATGTAGCAGATGTGCATCTTTGTCATGTGGGTTCCCTAACAGTGGGAGTATGGGCCGTCTCTGACTCTGTTGCTATTTTTGGTTCCCTTTCCCCTCGCTTTGCCTCAGTGGGAAAAGATGTTCTTAGTCCTGATGTACTTGAGATGTCAGGGTGGGTTGGTATCCCTTAGGGCCTCCCTTCTCTGAGATGAAGAAGAGGGGGTTGAGGAAGGGGACATGAGGGAAGGACCGAGAGGAGACAGGGTAGGGGGCTGGGATCAAGCCACAAAGTGATTAAATAAACTAATTTTAAAAAGAGTGATAAAAAGAAAGGTTCCATCAACAAGGGAAACTTGAGCCATAGCACTGAACATTGAGCATTTCATTCGCACAGAAGGGCTCTTGAACACAGTGCTCCTGAGACTGTGTTCATATCTAACCTATTTCTTGTAAAAGGAGTGAATTACAGCTAGAAAAAAAAAAAACACTGAAGCTGGATAAAATCATGACCTCTAATTCTCTTCCTGCCACACAATGACAGATCTTAAGAAAAGGTGATTCTTGTTTGCCATATAAGCTTTTAGTTGTGAGAATGATTTTCAAAATGACATATGGAGGATAAAATCGAAAACTATTATGGAAAATAAAACTGGAGAGGCATCTTATTGGTGTTTCCTCTAGTATAATAATTTATTTTCATTCTTGTTCATTATTTACACATTTGAAAGAGAATATAAATATGTTGCTTCCATATGTCATATTTCAAAGTAAATACTAAATCCATTTAATTAAATTATACTAACACACCCATTATATTTATTAGTATTTACATTGCTATGATGTATATAATTTTTAATATTGGTTAAATTGAATCCTATAGGTTGTAGATGAGGTCTATTGGTGATGATGATGGTGGTGGTGTGCTTCACTTTTCATTTATCAGCTAAACACAAGTTTAGTAGATCTTCAACCTGTAATTTATGGGAGCATGTCCATCTTTATGCTCTACTGTGTTAATCAGGAAATTAGTCCAGAACCTACTCAGCCAACAATGTGTGAGTTTGAAATGGATGCAAAAATAAACTCAAACCTTAAATATAATAAAAAATAGGAATATGGATGAGAATTATATTTGTATATGATACTAGTCATATGGTGTATTTGTAAGTGTATGTATTCTGTGAATAACTGAGCTTTTGATCTCATAACAAAATACTAATATTTTAATAAAACCTGCTGATTCATTTTACTCAGAATATCACACTCAGAAATGAAATAACTATTCAGGGTTTGAACAAAATTCCTTATACTGATCCAATTAAGAAAACAAAATGGTAACACATTATTTCTATAATAAGCTAATTCTAATCTAATTTTATTTACTTTTATATTAGTGATTAGTAGCAACTAGACTTTGTTTGCTAAGTGTTAGATTTTTAAATGCAATGTATTTAACCTGAATATATTTCATGCTAAGATATAAAATTTCAGAGTATGTACATATAAATATTTACATTAAGAATTATCCTAAAGGATGACTTGTAAAATAAAGTTGCATATTGTGAAAGTGTTGTTATAAAATAACAAATATTGCAAAGTCATGCAGGCCCCACATTTTCAGAAATCGAAAAAAAAATGCAAAGAAGAGACAGGTATGGTTTCCATAGGATCACAGGTTCAAGTCCAAGCTATTCATGTGTATTATGACAGGCAAAGCCACACAGGGTAAACTTGTGTCAAGTAAGGACTAAACAAATAAATTGCTTCAAACATGTGTTACTGACATCGATTACATCACGCTGATGTACACACCATGCCAGCTGTGTATCTCAAGGTTCTGCTGGGTATGTGTCCAGAAACCGTTCAGATGATCACGGCATTGAGAGCACAGAAAAGATCTGTTTTCTGTTGTGAGTTGTTTATCCAATAACTGGCACATGAGCATAACTAAAGAAATGGAAAGATTAAAAAGGACTAAAATCTGAAACGTACTTTTGAAATGTTACATGGTTCCAGTAAAAATCTCAGTGGGAAGAAAATGAATTCCAAGGGAGAAACCGAATGACTATTCACTATAGTCAACAAAAGGAAGGCATAACTCTCATTCATTCAGTGGGCTCTATGGATATAGACACAGGAAAATAATTGACACTATGAAAGTTTTCATTGTTTTTTAAAATGAAATTTCTGCTTTCTTTAGTATTCTACAGACCAAAAGACAATGTATAGCTTAATATCACTCAGTCCACAGTAGAAAAACTTAGACTAAATATACCTTAAAAGTCGGAAGTAAATTGTTACTGTATTTTCCTATCTGGAAACACAACTGAGTGTGTCACAAAACCCAAGGCTCTAAAGCTTTTTTTTTTTTGTTACTTCCTGAAGGGGTTGACAGCCTGCAACTCTCTCTATTTGTAAGACACCAAGAGGCAAACTGGGGCTCAGAGGTTAAGAGCACCGGCTTCTCTTCCTAAAGTCCTGAGTTCAACTCCCAGCAACCACACGGTGGCTTACAATCATCTATAATGTCATCTGGTGCTCTCTTCTGCTATGCATGTGCACATGGAGGTGAACACCATACACACAATAAATTAATAACATCTTTTAAAAATTAAAAAAAAAAGAGGCAAACTGATCCCAGTTCTCTCTCAGGAGTAGGAAATGTTGAATTTCTTATCAGGTTGTCAGGAGTTCACCACATCTCTCTTAAACATATTCTCTGCATTTCTGTGACTTACCCTTCTACAGGCACCTGTAAGGCTTGTCCACAATTAGTCTCCTGGGGACTGGCTAATCGCATCCTGTCAGACAGCTAATATTTATGACAATGGAAGTTAAATGGCCTGGTGAAAAAGCAGCCCAGTAATCATTAATCTCACAGCTCAGAGGGAGAATCACACTTTACATATTTCCTTTGAAAAGTGTTAGAAATGTAAACACGGGATTCTAAAAACAGGTATTAAAATGCCCATAGGTCTTTTAGGTCTTTTTGTTTGTTTGTTTGTTTTTGTCGTGGTGGTTAACAGAATTCTATAGAAAAAAAAAAAAAACAATAAAAGCAAACCAACTCCAATTATTTCAGAGATCTCTAACACAAGAAACAGTTCTTTTTCCTCATGAATTGCCATTGCCATTACAATGTATTATGGAGGACTCCCTTATCAGAAGCAAAAAATAATAAATTCCAGTATATTTCTTTTTTATTTTTACAGAATATTAACTCCATTATGGCTTACTCTAACACATTTATTTTTGTTGATCCCAGTATCCTCACATCCTCCCTTCTGCCTCATCCTTCCGACTACCCTGTAGCTTTCTCCCTACAGTAGCCTACACCCTGCTCATGTCACACATGTTCTCTTGTCCCCAGCCTTTTTGGACATCTCTTTGTATTGTCTCCTGGATACTTTGCAACCTCATATCCTATGCCCTCGTGCTTATCCACATAGACAAGTCCATAAACATTAATATCTAGCATCTGCGCATGAGAGAAAACATGCAGTATGCATCTTTTTTTGTAAGAGACACTTCACTTAATATAGTATTTCTATGAGTTTATAGACATCCTCGATGGAACTAGCCTCATATCTCCAATTTTGTTTTGTTTTTATTTTTATGGGAACACCTGAAATATAGTAAACCATTATGTTGTCATGGTCTTCTCTCCTCAAGCTAATTCCACTTGACCTTTCTACGTTTTGTGTATACGCCTTCATTAAAAATGGGGATAACCATTGAGATGTAACAATAATAAATTAATAAAAAAATTTACCAAAAAATGGTAATATTATGTTATTAAGAGAACTATAGATGATGAAGCCAAGTGTGATCCTTAAAACTTTAATTTCAGTGCTTAGGATGCTTAAGCAAGAAGGCTGTCATGAGTTCAGTGTCTGTCTGGGTTGTACGGTGAGACCTTGTCTCAAAATTAAACAACAATAACAACAGAAACAACACACACACACACACACACACACACACACACACACACACACACACACAAACACACACACTAAATATTTTACAAGTATTCACAGTACTGAAACTTGATGTTTTTAAAATTGGGGTGATAGATATTTCAGGAGATAAGATTATCACTATTGAAAAAGTGAGATTTAATATGTATTTTATGTTTAATAAAGACAATAAGATATTAGATAATAAGATACCGAATAGTAAATTATATGAGGTCTATGAAATGAGCATGGGAGAGAAGGGAACGGGAGAGGGGTACCCCCCCAGAGAGAAAGAGAGGGACAGAGACACAGGAAAAGAGAAGAGAAAGAGTAAGAGAAGAAGAGGTGAGGTAAGTCTGTCCTTTTATTTATTGGGCAGGACCACACCCACATGACAGACAATGAGGTCACAGGCAGGCCAACTGAAGCAAAATTCTAACATTCATCCCTTTTCCTATAATTAAAAAATGAGGAATGTTGGATTGTTTTTCATGCAAGATAGGTTAAAGTACATAAATGTAGGTTCATTGGAATCAGTTTTTGGCTGCCATATAAAAAGAAAAGAGAGAGAGAAAAAAATCAATAGTAACAAAATGTCCAGATTATATAGCGAAGGAAGAAGGAAATACTCTAGCCTGAAAGTTTAGGTAGAGGGCAGGTATGTCAGCCATGTCCTGCAGCAGACAAGCACTGAGGAGTGCTGGGGGAACCTGGAGCTGTTTGTCTGGGCTCTGAAGCACACCATTTCAGCCTTTTGAAAACAGATATGATGTGAAGTCATCATCTTAACTATTTCCTGCCGACAGTAGGGTAGCAACAGGGGATCAAAAGGTTGAAATGTTGGCCGGGTTCTGGGAGAACAGGCTGTTGATTTGCTGTGCACAGTCTGAGAACATCTGCGGCTAGGAGGGGCAGTGCAGGTCCAACTGACACGATCTTTGAGGTTGGACTGGATCAACTTTGGGTAGTTGCTTTGAAGATGTCCTGGACATAGAAAGTTGGGCTAGATACCGGAACATATATGTGGGCAGAAGACAAAGTTTGTAGGTTACGGAGAATATTCCCTTTAGGTGTACCTTTGAAACTCTTTGGAGGTCAAAGAGAAAAGGCTTGAAAATAAGGAAAGAGAAAATGCTCGACAAAATTTGGGGAGCAAAGAAAAGGTTTGGATAAAGGACTCGATTGCTGGCAATAATTAAAACAGTGTAGATTTGGATCTGTCCAAGTCTGGTTACAGAGGTCTGTAAGCTTAGAAGCCCTTAATGTGGGCATAGGGTTTTGAAACTCTCTAAAAGACATCCCAACGCTATGCTAGGAGGAACAGGTGTCTTGATGCTTTCCATAGGGAGATGAAGCCAGTAATCTGTTCGGGTGTCAAAAATGGGTACAGACTGTTCAGCAGCTCATCAGCACTGACCAACAACCAAAGGAGCACCTGGGTTTTGGACAGCTGTGGTTGGGGCAGGAAAGAGGTTACATCTGAAAGTTCACCCAATGGGAACAGTCCTAGTTGGAGGTCAGCGAGAAGGACCAGCCACAGTCATGAAGGCCACAGTTGCCCTTAACAAAGATGGTGGCTAGTCATGTGGTTGCCCTCAAAGATGGCATGGAGGATAAACACTTTATGACCTCCATCCCGAAGCAACATGGTGATTGCCACATGTTGTGAGGAACCAACAGTGGTCAGTTTTGAAAATGTAATCAAGTTCCTATGATGTCCAGCCCCTGCAGCAGCCAGTATAGGGGCAGGCACAGTTGCACAGCAGGCTGCAGTGACCAGGCTGTGCAGTGACTCTGCCACCAGGGAAACACTGCGATGGCAGCTCTGGGCTTTCTGCTGACTCTGTCCAGTCCTGACTCTGTGCAGCCCCAAAACCCCCCAGAGCTCAAGGCTAGGGTTCCAGAGTGTCAGCCTAAGAGGCAGTAGGAGTGAGAAACAGGGCTGCAGTTGATCAATGCCAAGGGGTCTCCAGCTATGGTGGCTGTAGGAATCACCTATGTACCATGTGCAACCAGGAGAGTGCTACTAGCTCAAAGCTGCTCCCACCAGAGAGACACTAAATTGGTCACATTCTGTGGTGGACATCTGCTTACCAAAAATAATAGATGGTCTTGTAGTCTACAAGTCTATGGCAGAGTTCACTGCGAGCAGCGCCTTGGTGGGTGCTGCCAAGTCATCTGGCAGAGTGAATCACCTGTTCTCTGCACTGGGCATCAGGAGCAAGCAAAAGAGCAGAAATTTACCTCAGCTTAGAATCACGATCTTAGTGGCAGTGTTGGAAAACTGTTTCAGAAGGCTCCCTCACAAGTCCTCCAGGCAAGCATGGCTAACTTAGTCTGAGATCCCAGCTGGTGACAGGCAAAGCAGGAGAGCAGTGAAAGTATTTAGAGAAAGAAATTTGTTGCAGACAGTAAAGGGAGATGGAATTTTACTGTGGTCAATGGAATGGTCGTCTGGGTTTTGTATTCGAGTTTCATAACACCAGTTTTATGTTTAGTAAAGAATATAAGATATCAGATAATATGATACCAGATATTAGATTATATGTGGTTTATTGAATGAGTATGGGGACAGAAGATATGGATGAGGGGTACCCTGGGGGGGGAGAGAGAGAAAGAGACACAAAGAGAGAGAGAGAGACAGACAGAGAGAGAGAGAGAGAGAGAGAGAGAGAGAGAGAGAGAGAGAGAGAGAGAGAATAACACAGAGACAGAGACAGGGGCAGAGAGAAAAGAGAGTAAGAGCAAGAAAGGAAGGGGCAAGGTGGTTTTTTGCCCTTTTATATACTGGGCAAGGCCATGCCCCCATTGCAGGTAGGCAATGACATCACAGGCGGGCAGACTGAAACAGAATTCTAACATGCATGTTTCATCACTTATAATTATTAAATATTAAATATGATATAAGTTTGAAAGCAGAGTCTCTTTCTCATACAACATCCTGATATCAAAATACATGTGCTAGTTAAGATACTTCTCCAAATTTGCCATAAATCATCAAATTAGAGAACATTGTATTTTCCATTACTGTGAAGAAGAAAGTACCAAATAGAAATAATTAAATCTCACAATACAGGAATTCAGATCAAGAAACATGAAACATTATTTTCTGCTAGGGAGAAGTTAAAATAGAATTAAATTAAATCTAATAACCATAAGATGATTTTATTTGATTTGAACATTTCAATGAGGAAATCGAATACTAGCAGTAAAATTTGTTACACTATCTGGTAATTTAACAGGCTATATTTAACTTATCAAAAATAGGTTTAGTTCTTAAATTGTATGAATATACACAAATATATAGCAGTAAGCATATATAGAAAGCTGCTATATTCAGAGAACATCTCTCTAGTTGATTCTTTAATGAAAATACAAACAATTTTACATAGTAGTATTCGTTGATTGTGTTAGAAAAGTATTGACATTAAGCAAATTCTACTCAGAAGGCAGGCCATTTCTTTAATGGACATATCCCAATATTCTCATGATTTTCTAAATAATCCAAACCTTGACCTCTGAAGAATTTGAATATTGATTTGTGATTCTTCTTTACTTTGGGGTTTTCAACAACTCAATTCCTTAATGCAACAACATCAATGCTTCATGAACGCAAGTAAATGGGGTAAGGCAAAAGGGTGAAAACCCAAAACAAACAAAAGATGTTTAAGCAAATAATTATTTTAACTACCCTGCAGCCATATGAACTGATTGCCCAAGACTACGTGTCCCAAATATTTCAGGTAAATCATCTTTGTGATGATTAAAAATCTCATGTGTAAGCTATAAGTATGCATTGTGGGTAAAATTCTTGATACACAAGCATGAAGATTAGAGTTCAAAACCCTCAAACTCAGTTGACATGAAGTTTGGCATGGTAGCGTACTTCTGTAATCTTTGCACTTCCTTCAGAGAAATTCTACATATAAACTAACTGAACTGATATTTCAGAAAGAGATAGCTTACAAATGAAGAGACAGCTATGGGGTTAAAAGTATTTGCTTTAGAATCAAGAATGGACTTTGGATCCCAGTATCTCTTTAACAATCCCATTATCCCAGTTTGGCAGGGGTGGCCCATGTCTTTAATCCCAGAAATTGGGAGGCAGAGGCAGATGAGTCTCTCTGAATTCAAGGTCATCCTGGTCTATAGAGGGAGTTTAAGGACAATCAGGGCTAAAAGAGGGGAAACTCTGTTCCCCCAAATATCAAAACCCATACCATAACCCAAGCCCAAACGAAACTAAACCAAACCAAACCAAACCAACCAATCAAGCAAAGACACAAAGAAAAAAACCTCACAAACACCTTTAACTACAGCTCAAAGAGGTCCAATGCCTAATTGTACCCTCCATATTCACACAAAGAATTATGTGTCAGCCACCAAACACACTTTGCAAACACCCAAACACTCATAAATAGAATAAATCTTCAAAAGTGTGCCTTTTACTTAAAATGATTTTCCTTTGTTATTCTATCAAGTTAAACATTGACTACAAATAATATATTTCAATTAACAATTCAATGTCATAGCTTGTTACATAGGATGAGTTATGCAGCAAATTGTTATAATAAAGAAATGAAAAAGAAAGCAGGCTAGCATCCACGAGTATTTGTAAAGTGTGCATGAAAAGCTGACTACCTAGGTTCCAATGCAAGAACAGTACTAGAAACACATGAACTGTTAGGCTTAATCATCAATGTCTACATCAGACCTTATTATAAGATGACTAATTTATATTTTCAAAAGATAGTAATAGTGCTCGTTAAGTGTTCCTATTTTCTCTAAATTATCTAAGTACTTGAGAAAACTACAGAGATACAGTAAGATAAATAAAGAGGAAGATATTACTCAAAAGCAGAATCTGAGAATATAAGAATCCATTGAAAATTAACACTACTGAACTTTGGTTATATGTAATTTTTTTTCATTAAAAGCTCTGTATTCTGCTCCCTTAACTCTGAGCCAAGTTGATGCTGTCTGTCATCTCTCTTATGAGCCAGCTTAATTCTTTTTTCTTATATGGAGAATCAATAGAGATCCACAGAAACTGTTGAAAATAAATTAAGAAAGAAAAGCTAAAGAAGGCTGATTGCTTTCTAGATAGCTGGAAAATCAATAGACGAGAATTGGATCTAGAAGGGGAACTAAAGATTTAATTTAGAGTTAAGAAGAGAATTTAACTGGGTTCCGCAAAATATAGGGGGGAAAGCTAATGGAGAGTCTAGATAAAGTCAGATGTCTATAGTGAGTCTTCAGGCAGTGAAATCTGTTCAGGGAGCCTGGGATTTATCTAGCAGTCAGTTCAGGGAGGCAGTAGCAGATTGACAGAGCAGGGGGTAGGGTACAAGCCACACCATTCACCACGCCAAGTCTATCCACAATTTACAACCAGAATGGTTTTGTAAGGCAATTAATATGTCTTTCATCTGACACTTAATAGAATGTAAAAAAAAATTAATCACACATTACTTTTGCAAGCTAATCATGAGTTACTCATTCCTGAAAAAATCCTTGTATCTTTAACGAGAACACAGCCTTCTCAACCTGGTGCTTATGCCAACTGATGAAAAATAGTTCTATTTACTGAAATGGGGTTTCTAAAATTATTCCTTCTTAATATTTTTATTATATGTATGTGTCTATTTACTTTGTAAATATAGAAGGAAGTCAAAGTTAATTTCTTCCAAAATAGCATATTAATTTATATTATAAATATAATGTGATAATTTATTTTTTTAAAATGGTTTCAATTTAACTGTTTTTAAATTAAATAAATATGGCCTGGTATTAATAAGGGGAAATAAGTCGATGAGGAAGCACACAGACAACAGTGGTACCATAAGAATATATAGTAGAGGTATAGTAGAGGTCTGGGGGGAAGATTAAATCAGAAAAGTAGCACCAGGCAAATATGAGAGCTGGACACACTGTTATGTGTCATTATCTCAAGTGCTGTTATATTGAAAGACTTAAGTAAATGAGACTGAAAGATCCATGCCTTACTGGCTCAATGGTCTTATCAAGCAAATGAAATCTGTTATCCTTGTGAAGATTTAAAAAAAATAAAGGTAGAAAATGAAAAAGAAAGACACTGATGTCATTCAGTGGTCTCCACATACATATGTACATCCATGGATAACCCACACACACACACATACACATACAGACAATACATACACACATACTAAAAAATAAATGAAGTATCACCAATGAGATTGCTGAGATATGAGTTGAGGAAGGATTGTATTAATTTACACGGCAAACTGTATAGAGAAAAATCCCATGAGGTCTCAATAATACACACAGAACTTCAGGCAAGTGACACAAACTTGGAAAGGAGAAATGACCTTCTCTAGGGAAAAGCACACCAAGTGGCTGTCCACTGCCAAGTGGTCAGCTCTGGTAACACATATATGATTATCTATATATGTATTAAGCAGGTTATATTAGAAATATATGTGTATACACATACCTACATATGTATGTAACAACAATTAGTAAAAACAAAGAACATGAATTTGAAGGAGTCAAGACACATGTAACAGAAACGATTAAAATTTAACAGTATGTCAGAATATTTTTCTGATTTTCATTTGAATGGTGAATTCATGACCTAACATAATAACTGTTATATGGAAAATTCCCATGGCAGCCAATCCAAACAAGTACATTCTGTGACACTTTGCTGTTATTAATATTTATTAATTCTTTTCCACATTTCTTATAATTTATTTATTATAGAATTTCATATGTAAAAGCATCTGCCTTCCCCTACCTCCAACTACTCATGTGCACACCCAACTCTTCATATTCATGGCCTTTTCTTATTTAATTATTTTACATATATTTAAAAATATAAGTTTATTGATACAACCTGCTAAATACATTTAATGATGTTATATATATATAGTTAGGATTATCCTCTTGAAATTAGGTAGCCATTATAGCCTAAGACTCTTCATCTAGAAGTACATCCCATCCATTTTTGGGTGTCAATGGTAATTGTCATTTTTCGCGTCTTGTGTAGGCAACTGCATTGCTGAGATTTCCTGAGTGTAGTGTCCTTGTCATAAACAAAATACACTATTGCATAGTAAATGACGATTTCCACCCTGTCTAACAATATTTCTGTCCAATTTTTCATGTTGTTACATGAACTTTTCACTGGTGCTTGTTTTGTAAATAGGGAAGAGAACAGGCACTACAGATATAAGCATCACCAATAGAATATAAGAGATGGAAGAGTGAAACTCAGGCATATATCATCTCAGGTATAGAAGATATAATTGAAGAAATCTATACATAGGTTAAAGAAATGTAGAGTTTAAAAAGTTTCTGACACAATACATCTAAGAACTCTGGGGTGCTATGAAAAGATCAAATCTAAGAGTAACAGGAATAAAACAAGGAGAATATTCCCAGGTCCAAATTGCAGAAAGTATTTTCAACAAAATCATAGAATAAATTCCCACCCCCTCCCAATGAAAGATATGCCTATAATCAAACATGAAGCACTGAGGACACCAAATATATTAGACCAGAAAAGAAAATATTCATGCCACATAATATTAAAACACTATATGTTTAGAACAAAGAAAGAATATTAAAAGCTTCAAGAGGAAAAGGCCAAGTAACACATAAGGCAGACCTATTAGAATCACACCCAGCTTCTCAATAGAGACTTTAAAACACAGAAGTTCCTGGAAAGATGTCTTGCAATCCCTAAAAGATCACAGATGTCTGCCAAGACTACTATACCCAGCAAAACTTTCAATCCCTATAGATGGAAAAAAAGATATTTCATTAAAAAACCAAATCAAACAAAAGCAATCCACATACCCAATCCTGCAGAAGACTAGAGGGAAAATTTCAACCCAAGGAGCCTAACTACACGCAAGAAAACATAGGAAATAAGTAAACCTACACCAGCAAAACCAAAAGAATGGTAAGACACACACACACACACACACACACACACACACACACACACACACACTACCACCACCAACATCAAAATAACAGGAATTAACAATCATTGGCCACTAATATCTCTGAATTCCTCAATAAAAATATACAGGCTAACAGAAGGTTGAAATAAGAGGAACCATGATTCTGATGCATTCAAGAAACATATCTTAGCAACAAATATAAACATTACCTCAGAGTAAAAAGCTGGGAAACATTTTACCCAAAAGAAAAAAAAAGAGTAAACAAGCTGGAGTAGCCATTTTAATACCTAATAAATTTAATACCTAACCAAAATTAATCAAAAGAGATGGAGAAGGACACTTTATACTCACGAAAGGAAAAATCCACCAAGATGATGTCTCAATTTCAAACATCTATGCCCAAAATGCAAGAGCAGCCATTTTCATAAAATCAACATTATTAAAGCTCACATCACACATAAAACCTCTTACATTGACAGGGGGAATTCAACACTAAACTCTCACCAATGGATAGGACATCAAGACAGAAACTGTAGAGGTCAATAATGAAACTAAGGGAAGTCATGAGTCAAATGGGCCAAACACATATAAACATAACATTTCACCCAAACACAAAAGAATATAACTTCTCAGCTCCTCATGGGACATTCTCCAAAACTGACCATATACAGTGTCACAAAGCAAGCCTGAACAGATACAAAAAAATTTAAATAATTCTTTATATCCTCTCAGACCACCATGGATTAAAGCTGGACTTCAACAATAGCAAAAACAACAAAAAGCCTACATACTCAGATAAACTAAACAACTCTCTACTCAATGGCCAGTGAGTCAAGGAAGAAATATAAAAAGAAATTAAGAACATTCTAGAATTCAATGAAAATGAAAGTACAACATACTCAAATTTATGGGACACATGAAAGCAGGTCTAATAAGAAAGTTCATAATACTAAGTGACTTCATAAACAAATTGGAGAGTTATCATACTAGAAATTTAGCCACACATCTGAGACTCTATAACCAAAGAAGCAAATACAAACAAAAGAAGTAGATGTCAGTATATAATAAAACTCGGGGCTGAAATCAATAAATCAGAATCAAAGAGAACAATACAAAGAATCAGTGAAACCAAGAGCTGGTTCTTTGGGAAAATCAACAAGAGCGACAAATCCTTATCCAAAATAATGAATAGACTGAGAGAAAATATCCACATAAACAAAATCAGAAGTGAGAGGTGGGACATAACAACAGACAATGAGGAAAACCAGAGAGTCATTAGATCTTACTTAAAAAGACTACTTCACAAAATTGGAAAAATGTAAATGAAATGGAATATTTTCTTGATAAACACCACTTACCAAAGTAAAATCCAGATTAGCTACACAATTTAGATAGTCCTATAACCCCTAAGGAAATAGAGGTCATCACTAAAACTGTCCTAACCAAAAAAGCCCAGATCCAGATGGTTTTAGCACAGAATTCTACCAGACTTTCAAGTAAGAACCAATACCAATACTCCTCAAACTATTTCACAAAACAAAAGAAAAATTGCCAAATTCATTTTATGTGGCTGCAATTGCTCTGATACCTGAACAACACAAAGTCTCAACAAAGAAAGAGAATTTCAGACCAATTTCTCTTATGACAATTGATGCAAAAATCTTCAATAAAACACTTATAATCAGAATCCAGTAACACATCAAAAATATCATCCTCCAAAATCAAGCAGGGTTGCAGGGATGGTTCAGTATAAGAAAATACATCACAGTAAACCTCATATAAACAAACTGAAAGAAAAAAAAATACACATGATCATCTAATTAGATGCTGAAAAAGTTTGTCAAAATCTAATACCTCTTCATATTACAAGTCTTGGAGAGATAGAGAATACAAAATGCATACCTAAATACAATAAAGAAAACATACAGCAAGCTGATGGCCAACACCAAACCAGAGAGAAACATAAAGCAATTGCACTAAAAGTAGTGACATGACAATGATGCCCACTCTTTCTGTACCTATTCAATAAAGTACTTGAAGTTCTAGACCATAAGACAACTAAAGGCAATCAATAGGATACAAATTAGAAAGGAAGAAGTTAAAGTATCACCATTTGCACTAGATTTGATAGTAACATCACTGACCCTAAAAATTCTATCACAGAATCCTACTGTTGAAAATAGCCTTCAGCAAATTAACTTGTTAAAAAGTTAATTAAAAAGATCAGTACCCTCCTTCATACAAAAAGAATAAACAGGCTGAGAAAGAAATGTGGGAAACAACACCCATCACAATAACCACAAAAAATATAAAATATCTTAGTAAAACTCTAACCAAGCAAGTGAAAGACATGGATAACATGAACTTCAAGTCTTTGAAGAAAAAAATTAAAAGAAGATTGAAATATCTCCCATGCCCATGGATTTATAGGATTATCACAGTGAAAAATGACCATATTACCATAAGAAACATACAGATTCAATGCATTTCTAATCAAAATTATAATACAATTCTTTAAAGATCTGGAAAGAGCAATTCTCAGCCTGATACAGAAAAACAAACAAACAAAACAAGGATAACTAAAAACAATCCTATCCAATAAAAAACAAAACAAAAGTAGGGAGGTATCATCATCATTGATTTTGAGCTGTACTAAAGAGCAACTGTAATAAAAACCACTTGGTTTTGGCATTAAAACAGACTGTTTGATCAAATTTACAAAATTCAAGACCCAGATATAAATCTACATACTTATGGACACTTGATTTTTGACAATGTAGCCAAAACAAGCAATTGAAAAAGAAACCATCTTGAACAAAGTTGCTTGTCTAACTGGATGTTTGCATATAGAAGAATGGAAATAGATCTATATTTACCACCCTGCATGCAACTCAAGTCCAAGTGGATTAAAGACCTCAAAATAAAACCAGATACACTAGATCTAATAAAAGTGAAAGTGGGAACAGCCTTGAACATATTGGCATAGAAGACAACTTCTCAATGGGACATCAATAGTTAATAAGTGTGATCTCATGTAACTTGAAAAGTTTCTGTAAGGCACAGGAAACCATAGATAGGACAGAAGGGTAACCTACAGAATGGTAAAAGATCTTCGCCAGGCCAAACTGAACAACAGACCTAGAACATCTAGGATTCACATTCTGTTCCGCCTTCAAGACACACTCTGCAATACACAATAGTGGCTCAGAACTTGTGGGTGTGGTCAACCAATGACAGGTCTAACTTGAGGCCCATGCCATGTAAGGAATCTATGACCGACGTTCCTGTAGATAGTCAGGATCTGGACACTGCTTGGCTCAGACACCTGGGTTAAACCAAACATGACTAACTAAAAATAAATTAAAAACCTTTATAAGCTTTGATGACCTGAGTTAAATCTAATGGTAGCTACAATTCAGTGTTAAATATGATTTGAGCTACTTTTCCTCTCACAGATAATTTTATATCACTTGCTATGTTAGACATGATGTTTGGTGCCTAATGACATTGGAATGATCAAGAGTGTGCAATATGATGCAGCAAGTTCGTATTCACTAAGGCTTCATAAACACACATGGCTGGCTTCAAGAATGCCATTTACAGCTAAAGGAAATTCTCTATAACTATAAAGGGAAACAGATTTAGGACTATTAACATGTGATCTTTTTTTGTATAATTGAGTGTTACAATTGCCGGATCCACTTCTCATTAAAGCACTAAATAATGATCCCACTATAACTGGACAAATTCTGGGTCATGCTGCCTTTCAATGAATTGCCCTAATCAAACGATGTCACAGCTAAAACAGTTGCTACGCCTTTTTTACTTCATAACTGGCTGGCAAATTGTAGGATTCATATTGTAAGTGTCGTTAGCAAAGATCATGGATTATTTGTATCTTAAAAAAATATAGCATCAAAAAAAAAAAACTATAGCAGTGATGGCCTTAGAAGATCTTTACAGAGACAATAGAATTATCATTTGTGGTTAATAGCCTTGTATAGCTGGAGTCTTCATGAAAACGAGGGTAGAATATGGAAGGCTCACAGAAAAGCACAGGATAAGGAAACAGGAAAATATTGTCCCCTGAAAGCCAGAGAAGTTTTCCCCTCACATTCCTCTGAAAAGACTTGTATTATTGACACCTTAGTCTAAACCTTCTAGGCTCCATAATTATTAGACAATGTATTTCTGTTCTCCTAATAATTGGTGTAAAAATGTGTGCCAACTTTACTAAACTGTACAACAATACCAATAACATCAAGGCTAATATAGTATATCATGTTTTTAAAAATTGATGCCAAATTCTTTTAATATTACTGGTTTAAACAGTACATATGAGAGCATGCATCTTCAAAATCTTGGGGGCTAATATCAGAGTCCAGGCTCAATTTTCATAAACAGCATAGGAAAGGCCACACTTAATTTTTGGACACCTATTCTGCCTATATTCTTTTTACTTTATCACCATCACCACTGTGGCTTTGGATTCTACGGACAACTCTCTGTCTCTCTGTCTCTCTCTATCTCTCTCTTTGTTTTTTTCTCTGTCTCTCTCTGTCTCTGTCTCTGTGTCTCTGTGTCTATGTCTGTGCCTCTCTCTCTCTCTCTCTCTCTCTCTCTCTCTCTCTCTCTCTCTCTCTCTCTCTCTTTCTCATTCTTTCTCTCTCTTAGTTTGACCTCCTCACATATGCTATGTTATTATGATATCATGACCATGTCGGGAATAGGAGATAATCCCAGACAGACAATTGTACTATCACTAAAATTAACATCATCTGCCAATTTCTGCTTTCCAAATAAAGCAACATATGACAGATCTAGAAACGGAGATGGCTTTCTTTGTGAATTTTTCCCCCTTACAGCAGATGACCTGAATGATTAGAATGCACACACAGCCATGTGAGTACTTTATATTAATTACCTCCTTTAATATCATCTCAACTATTCTGTGCATACTCACTTTATCTGAGTCTTTAAAATTTCTATGTTCATTACAACCTTTGTTCCAATCTTCTTAAGTTAGATAATTGGATGGTAGTTTTTGGTTTGATATGCCTCCTTTATCCACAGTTACAACTTTTTGCATAACAGGATTGCCCATCTTGAGTTTTTGCAAATCAATTTAGCATACTACAAGTAAGTAAAGGCAGAAAATGGAACAACATAAAGCCATCAGTGTGTGTGTGTGAGATACGGAATAGGAGCAAGACTAGAAGACACAGAATTAAAAATGTCTAGAAGGGAAGTGTGTTGTCAGATCATACAAAAGATTAGTAAGTGCTGTTATAGCACTGCTTCATAATTCTCTTGTATTGGCAGAGGAACAAGTGGGGCAACTGCAAGAGAATATCGAGGACATTCATTCTAATTCTGTGCGCCTTGGCATCGGGATGAACTGAAGAGAGAAGAATGCCCTCAGGTGCACGAGCTGAGGTGGTTGTGCCAGAACAGAGGCAGAGACAGGTCTACGTCAAGAGAAGCCTAGAGTCAGAGGCAAGCTGTTGAGAAAATATTCTTGTAGACTCTGTACAATCTACTTTTGTTCATTCAAATATTGATCTCTGCACCCCACTCTCTGGGTCAGTTCGGGCATTGCACTGTGATGTTTATTCCAAGTATCTCCTGTTTCTAGTTTGTGTAAACATTTATCATTTGTTCTCTGTATTTCTAATTAAAAAAACAACTTGCCAATGCTGAGTAATAACAGAGAATGAGGTAGGATATCCTTAGCCAGTGAGGAGAGGAGGAGGAGAACAGACAGAATAGACCCACGAGGAGAAGACTAGGAAGTACCAAGATAACTGAGTCAAAGCTAGAAGATGATTTAAAAGTAAGTATAAAGTGAGAAAACCGAATGGGAAAAAACTATCCTACAATGGAGGTTTATTGTGCAGCTTTGTGCTACAGGCTAATTAAACAGATCCTGGTCTCCCTGTGTGATTATTTGAGTATAAAGCTGGTTGAGGAGTAACCTCAGATTTTACTAATATAATACTTCAATACTAAATATTAATAATACTTCAATAGCAAGCACTCATGATAGGTTCAATTTTTATCACGTATGAGGAAAAACTAACATACACAGAATTTTGAATGACAGTGTTCCTGTAGATTTGTAAGTGGGTTCTATGGGGAATAAAAAAAAATTCTGAGTTACTCTGAAATTATCTCATTTTTTAATACAAATGGAATAATCATAGTGATATTTTAGCATTTGTAGTTTAAAAATAAGCAGCATGGTTATTTTTTTATTATGTTCTATAATTACTAGAAAGACATCACCAATTGACAAAAACTGTTCTAAGTCAATAATCAACTAAATTAAGAAAGGCCAGACTGAAATCAGGAAAACATTTGATAGCATGTTTAGAATTATAACCACATAAAAGAGAACACATTGTTTTTAGAAACATATGTTTTGATAAATATTTAGCTCATTGAGGAGATAGTAAATGAAAAATAATCATACACCAGAATTTAGAAATGTACAAAGAATTTTTTACTGCTCATATTAAATCTATCATATACTGATTGTTAATTCTTTTTTTTTTATTAATTTATTCATATTACATCTTGATTGTTAGCCCTTCCCCTGTTTCCTCCCATTCCTCCCTCCCTCCCACTTCCCCCCTTCTCCCCTCCCCTATGTCTGTGATTGAGGGAGACTTCTTCCCCCTATGTATGCTCTAAGATTATTGAGTCTCTTCTTGGTAACTTGCTATCCTTCTTCTGAGTGCCACCAGGCCTCCCCATCCAGGGGACATGGTCAGAAAAGGGGCACCAGAGTTCACATGAGAATCAGATCTCACTCTCCACTCAACAGTGGAGAATATCGTGTTCGTCGGATAGGTCTTGGTAGGGGTTCGAAGTTTACTGCCTATTTCTCCTTGGCTGGTGCCTTAGTTTGAGGAGGACCCAGGACCCAGATCTGCCTGTCATAAAGTTCTTCTTGTAGGTTTCCAGGACCCTGTGGGTCCTGTTATTTCCCCATTCTTCCATGCTACTCTCGCCTAAAGTCTCAATAGGATGTCCTCTCCTCTGACCCACTTTCTTGGTAAGTAAGGTTTTTCATGGGACGTATCCCTTGGACTAGTGTTTTGATATAAGTGAGTATATACCGTTTGTCTCTTTTTGCTTCTGGGTGAACTCACTCATTATGATAATTTCTAGGTCAATCCATTTGTCCACAAATTTCGGGAATTCCTCGTTTTTAATAGCTGAGTAATACTCCATAGTGTAAATGTACCATAGTTTCTTAGTCCATTCTTCTACTGAGGGACACTTAGGCTGTTTCCATGTTCTGGCTATTGTGTATAAAGCAGCTATGAACATGGTTGAGCATATGTCCCTGTTGTGTGTTCGAGCATTTTCTGGGTATATTCCAAGGAGTGGGATAGCTGGGTCTTGAGGAAGCCCTATTCCCATTTTTCTGAGAAAACGCCAGATAGCTTTCCAAAGTGGTTGTACTAGTTTGCATTCCCACCAGCAGTGAAGGAGTGTTCCTCTCTCTCCACATCCTCGCCAACATGTGGTGTCATTTGAGTTTTTGATCTTAGCCATTCTGATGGGTGTAAGATGGAATCTCAGTGTCGTTTTGATTTGCATTTCTCTGATGCCTAACGAGGATGAGCATTTCTTTAAGTGTTTCTCAGCCATTTGATATTCCTCTGTTGAGAATTCTCTGTTTAGTTCTAAGCCCCATTTTGCAATTGGGTTGTTTGGTTTTGTGGTGTTTAATTTCTTGAGTTCTTTATATATTTTGGATATTAAACCTTTGTCAGATGAAGGGTTGGTGAAGATCTTTTCCCAGTCAGTAGGCTGTCGCTTTGTTCTCTTGACAGTGTCTGCTGCCTTACAGAAGCTTCTCAGCCTCATAAGGTCCCATTTATTAATTGTTGACATTAAGGCCTGGGCTGTGGGTGTACTGTTCAGGAAGTTGTTTCCTGCGCCTATGTGTCCCAGGCTCTTCCCCACTTTTTCCTCTAACTGAGTTAATGTCTCTGGTTTTAAGTTGAGGTCTTTAATCCACTTGGACTTGAGTTTTGTGCATGGTGACAAATAAGGGTCTAATTGCATTTTTCTACATGTAGACATCCAGTTAGACCAGCACCATTTGTTGAAGATGCTATCATTTTTCCATTGAATAGATTTGGCTTCTTTGTCAAAAATCAAGTGAGCAAATGTGTGTGGGTTCATCTCCGGGTCTTCAATTCGATTCCATTGATCCACCAGCCTATTACTTTGCCAGTACCATGCTGTTTTAATTACTGTTGCTCTGTAGTACAGCTTGAGATCAGGTATGGAGATTCCTCCAGAGGATCTTTTATTGTATAGGATTGTTTTTGCTATTCTGGGTTTTTTATTTCTCCATATGAATTTGAGAATTAATCTTTCAATATCTTCAAAATATTTTGTAGGTATTTTGATAGGGATTGCATTGAATTTGTAAATTGCTTTTGGTAAGATGGCCATTTTTACTATGTTAATTCTCCCGATCCATGAACAAGGTAAATCCCTCCATCTTCTGATGTCATTTTCAATCTCTTTCTTCAAAGGTTTGAAGTTTTTTTCAAATAAGTCCTTCACTTGCTTGGTTAAAGTTATTCCTAGATATTTTATATTGTTTGTGGCTATCGTGAAGGGAGTAGTTTTCCTAATTTCTTCCTCTGCCTGTTTGTCATTTGTATACAGAAAGGCTACTGACTTTTTCGAGTTTATTTTGTATCCTGCCAATTTGCTGAAGGTGTTTATCAGCTGCAGGAGTTCTCTGGTGGAATTTTGGGGATCGCTTATGTACACTATCATATCATCTGCAAATAGGGATAATTTGACTTCTTCCTTTCCCATTTGGATCCCCATGATCTCCTTTTGATGTCTTATTGCTCTGGCTAGAACTTCAAGAACTATATTGAAGAGATATGGGGACAGAGGGCAGCCTTGTCTGGTTCCCGATTTTAGAGGGATTTCCTTGAGTATCTCTCCATTTAATTTAATGTTGGCTGTTGGTTTGCTGTAAATAGCCTTTATTATGTTTAGATAAGTGCCTTGTATTCCCGATCTCTCCAGAACTTTAAACATAAATGGGTGTTGGATTTTGTCAAATGCTTTTTCTGCATCAAGAGAGATGATCATGTGGTTTTTCTCTTTCAGTTTGTTTATATGATGGATTACATTGATGGATTTCCGTATGTTAAACCATCCCTGCATGCCTGGAATGAATCCTACCTGGTCATGGTGGATAATGTCTTTGATATGCTGTTGTAATCGCTTTGCGAGTATTTTGTTGAGTATTTTTGCATCAATGTTCATAAGAGAAATTGGTCTGAAATTCTCTTTTTTTGTTGGGTCTTTGTGAGGTTTAGGTATCAATGTAATTGTGGCCTCATAGAAGGAATTTGGTAATGTTCCGTCCATTTCTATCTTTCGGAATAGCTTGACTAGTATCGGTATTAACTCCTCTTTGAAGGACTGGTAGAATTCTGCACTGAAGCCATCTGGCCCTGGGCTTTTTTTGGTTGGGAGACTATCAATGGTTGCTTCTATTTCTATAGGCGGAATAGGGCTATTTAATTTGTTTATCTGGTCTTGGTTCAATTTTGGCAAATGGAATCGGTCAAGAAATTTGTCCATTTCCCTTAAATTTTCGAATTTTGTGGCATAAATGCCTTTAAAGTAGGTTCTTACGATTCTTTGTATTTCTTCAGTATCTGTTGTTATGTCTCCCTTTTCATTTCTGATTTTGTTAATTTGGATAGTGTTTCTCTGTCTTTTCGTTAGGTTGGCTAACGGTTTGTCTATCTTGTTAATTTTCTCAAAGAACCAGCTCTTGGTTTTGTTGATTCTTTGGATTGTTCTCTTTGTTTCTAATTTATTGATTTCAGCCCTGAGTTTGATTATTTCTAGGCGTCTACTCCTCTTGGGTGTTTCTGCTTCTTTTTTTTCTAGAGCTTCCAGATGTGTTGTTAAGTTGTTTATGTGGGATGATTCCATTTTCTTTTTAAAGGCACTTAGTGCTATGAATTTTCCTCTTAGCACTGCTTTCAGTGTGTCCCACAAATTTGAATATGTTGTTCCATCATTTTCATTGAGTTTCAGGAAGTCTTTAATTTCTTCCCTTATTTTTTCCATGACCCATGTGTCATTAAGTAGAAAGTTGTTTAGTTTCCACGTGTTAGTATGCTTTTTGTTATTTCTGTTGTTGTTGAAGTCCAGCCTTAGACCATGGTGATCTGATAAGATACAAGGTATTATTTCAATCTTCTTGTATCTGTTGAGGTTTGCTTCGTGACCAACTATGTGATCAATTTTAGAGAATGTTCCATGGGGTGCTGAGAAAAAGGTATACTCCTTTGCGTTTGGGTGGAAAGTTCTGTAGATATCTGTTAGATCCATTTGATTCATGACATTGGTTAATGAGGTTATTTCCTGGCTTAGTTTTTGAATCAAAGACCTATCCTTGAGTGAAAGTGGGGTATTGAAGTCGCCCACTATTAATGTGTGGGTATCAATAAGTGGGGCAAGCTTTGTTAATAACTCTTTTACAAATGTGGGAGCCCTTGTATTTGGAGCATAGATGTTCAAAATCGTGATGTCTTCTTGGTTGACTTTACCTTTGACGAGTACGAAGTGTCCATCCTCATCCCTTTTGATTAATTTTGGTTGAAAGTCTATTTTATTAGATATTAGAATGGCTACCCCAGCTTGTTTCTTGTGACCATTTGCTTGGAATATTTTCCCCCAACCCTTTACTCTGAGGCAATGTCTGTCCTTGTGGTTGAGATGTGTTTCTTGAATGCAGAAGAATGTTGGGTCGTGTTTATGCAACCACTCCATTAGTCTGTGTCTTTTTATTGGAGAATTGAGACCATTGACATTGAGAGATATTAATGACCAGTGATTGGTAAGTCCCTTCATTTTTGGTATTTGTAAGAGTCAAGATTTTGTGAGGTTGTGATTTTGCAATGGTATAGTTACCCATTTCCTATGTAGTTTTGGTTGTAGACCAGTTGGGGTAGAGTTTTCCTTCTAGTAACTTCTGTAAAGTCGGATTTGTGGCTAGGTACTGTTTGAATTTGTTTTTGTCATGGAATATCTTGTTTTCACCATCAATGGTTATTGATAATTTTGCTGGATATAGTAGTCTTGCCTGGTATCTGTGTTCTCTTAGGGTTTGCAGAACCCCTGTCCAGGCCCTTCTGGCTTTCATGGTCTCTGCTGAGAAGTCAGGAGTAATTCTGATAGGTTTGCCTTCATACGTTACTCGGCCTTTTTCTCTTGCCGCTTTTAATATTTTTTCCTTGTTCTGTATATTTTGCGTTGTTATTATTATGTGACGGGAAGATTTTCTTTTCAAGTCTATTCTGTTTGGTGTTCTGTAGGCCTCTTGTATGCTCGTATGCATCTCCTTCTTCAAATTGGGGAAATTTTCTTCTATTATTCGATTAAAGATATTTTCTGGACTGTGGAGTCGGTTGCCTTCTCTTTCCTCTATCCCTATTATTCTCAAGTTTTGTCTTTTCATGTTATCTTTTATTTCATGAATGCTTTGTGTCAGGAGCTTTTCAGATTTAGCATTTTCCTGGATGGTTGATTCCAGTTCTGCGATTGTATCTTCAAGTCCCGATATTCGTTCTTCCATCTCTTGCAATCTGTTAGATAATGCCACCTCTGAGATCTTTGTTTTCTTCTTTGATGCCTCTTGATCACGATTTTCTTCTGTGTGTTCCTGTATCATAGCTTCCATTTTTATCTTCATGTCTTGGACTGTTTTCATGATTTCCTTCATCTGGTTATTTATATTTTTCTGAAATTCTTCAAATGCCTCTTTATATGATTCTTTTAACTCTTTAGCCCTCTTGTTTGCCTCCTCCTGCAATTGTTTACAGATTTTAATTGTTTCTTCCTTTATCATTGTCTTTACTAGGGCTTTGAGGTCCTTTTCTTGACTATCCATTGTTGTTAGGTTCTCCAGGTTGTTTTCATTGGGAATGCTGGGATCTGGAGATGCCAAACTGTTTTGGTTTTTGTTAGCATTCTTTCGTTGTCCTCTTGTCATTTTGATGTCTCTGATGTTGGAAGATATTTTGTAGTGACCTTCGCTGGTTGAGAGTGGTTAATTGATGACTGATTATAGGTCAGGTGCTCTTGCCTGTGGGGATCAAGGAGTATTTCCGTGGAACAGGTAGTTGATCTGGTTTCCCTTCTGGTGATTTTCCTCTGCACCGTGGGCTCCCGGCTGAGTCATCCAAAGTAGATTTCTCTTTGGATTTTACTGCTGTGATTCAGATCAGCAGTTTTGGGACCTAGATTAAGGTCCACACACAGACATTCTGGTTGTGTAGGTTGATCTCTGCTGCCTGTCCTTCCTGTGGCTTTGTAGTCAAGATCCCAGGTAAATCAGATCTTCTGGAGGTGTAGCTGTCTTTTAGGTCTGTCTCTATACCCTGTAGAGGTGTTCACCTTCTCCCAGAACTCTATGCCTGGAGGGACCAAGGTCGCTCCTGGTCCGCAATTAGATACTGCAAGCTAGACCCACGTTTTTTCTCTTGATATTGTGAGATTGCCTGCCTTGTTTGGGCCAAGAGCCCCTGATAAGCTCTCTATTCCAGGGAGTGCAGGACCAGTGCCTTGTGACTGGGTGGGTAGGCACAATAGCAGGAAAGCTGTGCAGAGCTCTGGAGAAAGCCCGCGGGTTGGAACCAGATCTTCCCGCCGAGCTCTGATGCTCCACTAATGCTCTGGGTCAGCAATTAGACACTGCAAACACGACCCACCCAAGTCTCGACTCCCGATAATGTGAGAGTGCCTGCCTTGGTTGGGCCAGGGGCCCCCGGATCGGCTCTCTAGTTCAGGGAGTGCAGGGCCAGTGCCTTGTTACTGGCTGGGTAGGCACAATCGCGGTGCAGAGCTCTGGAGGAAACCCGCGGGTCGGAACCAGGTCTTCCCGCCGAGCTCTGATGCTCCACTAATGCTCTGGATCAGCAATTAGACACTGCAAACACGACCCACCCAAGTCTCGACTCCCGATAATGTGAGAGTGCCTGCCTTGGTCGGGCCAAGGGCCCCGGATCGGCTCTCTAGTTCAGGGAGTGCAGGGCCAGTGCCTTGTTACTGGCTGGGTAGGCACAATCGCGGTGCAGAGCTCTGGAGGAAACCCGCGGGTCGGAACCAGGTCTTCCCGCCGGGCTCTGATGCTCCACTAATGCTCTGGGTCAGCAATTAGACACTGCAAACACGACCCACCCAAGTCTCGACTCCTGATAATGTGAGAGTGCCTGCCTTGGTCGGGCCAAGGGCCCCGGATCGGCTCTCTAGTTCAGGGAGTGCAGGGCCAGTGCCTTGTTACTGGCTGGGTAGGCACAATCGCGGTGCAGAGGTCTGGAGGAAACCCGCGGGTTGGAACCAGGTCTTCCCGCCGGGCTCTGACGCTCAGCTATCGCTCTAGGCAAGACCCACGTCTCCTGATATGTCTGTGGAAGCAGTTCCAAGCTGACTTCTCACTGCTGCTGTTTGCAGGCTCAATCCACTATGATTGGTGTTAGGTTGGGCCCTGGATAGCCAGCGAGCTGCAGTCCCTCCACCTGTTGGGACCCTCCGCCTGCGTTTCCACTCGCCCCAGGCGGGTGATCTCTGCAGTTTGGGGTGGTGTGGAAGGAGGAATCCTAGGGCAGATTTCCCCTCTTCATTGAGACTCCTGGCTAGAGTCTCCGGAAAATCCCTCCCCAAACAGCGAGTCGGTGCTTTCTATGCAGCTGTAGTTTGCATGTGGATTCCGTTCTAGAGTTTGGGGAGTGCGTTTTGCACCTCCGGGATGTTTGTCCCCGGGGAGGGGGGTGGGCCCCCTGTTTGGACTGCAGTCTTTGGGGCCCCACTCACCTACAGTTCTCAAAGTCCAGCAATCTGTTTCTCTATTTATGTCCCTGGTCTTCTCGGAGTAGATCAGATACGCGGCTTATTGGTCGGCGCCATCTTGGAATTCCCTGATTGTTAATTCTTTCATCGATTAAAGGAATCCTTAATATTAAATCTCCACTGACACCTTTCAAATATACACTCTTCTTCAAAGTTTCTCCTTAGTATTATTCCAGACTCACATCCAGATGCCTTCTGACACTTTCCTAACAAAAACATTAACATTACCACACCTACCAACTCTTTAATGTCTCCATCTAATTTCTCTAACAATCTTTTCCATATTATGGAAAGTCAATTCCACTGATAAAATACACAAAACAGAGACAATGACACTAGTAGGAATTGAATAGTGCAGTGGAAGAGAAAATGAATATAAACAAAATAGATAAATATAAGTATTAAAATGGGATAATGAAATCCATTATTTTGTTTGCTAATTTAAAAATGGTGTGTCTCTGAGTCTCCAAAATTCCCCTCCTCCTAGTTCATACTCACGAAATTATCAATTTTTATGTGCTGCTCCTTCACAATATATCCTAAGTCAGACAACCTTTCACTATTTTCACTGACATGGAGCCACAGTCTGCAAGGTTATTGCCAGAATCTCCTAACTTAGCCTTGCGGTTCTGTGCTTTAGGCTATTCCCCAGATAATTTGCTGGAATAGTTTTCATCTTTATAACTCTTTAATGTTGTTTCTCATCTTTCCAAGGTGAGGGGACTTTTTAAAGTTTTATTGGCTAGTGTTTTTTAAATAATTTTTATTACATATTTTATATATACATTTATATTATTACACATATATACAATAAACTACCTATAACACAAAGAACCCTGAAACAATTAGGAATTAGATATATATTCTGTTCATAGTGTTTTGGATATATTTATTTGACAGCCTTGACAAAAGCATCTTTCCTAACTTGGTGAGTCTAAAATTCTGAATGCAAATCAATATGTAACTTATCTTGTCGTTATGAACTTAAAACATCTATCTAATTGTAAAAAACATCTTAACCTCGAAACAACTAACCTTAATTGTGAAACTAAACTATCTGATTGTCAACCCTATCAGAGACTTGAGAAGGAATAAAAGTAATTACCTAAGTAAACCAGGAGTGCAGGTTAGCAGCTTCACAATTGAGAAGATGACAGAGATGATTCGCTGCCTGAACAGTCACCCAGAATTCTCTATAACATTCGAGCATCATCTTCAACCTTCTGGCCCAATATATCTCACATACTTATTTGTGAGGCAGAAACTATTGAGTACTTTCTTACCCTGTCTCGGCAGAGTTTGGCCTTCAACTTTGCGGGCATCCAAGCTTGCCCTTTTTAGGCAGAATTCATTTCTGTTACTGTGATACCCTGATGTTACTAAACAACTGCAAAGCATCACTGCTTCATTAATAAAAATAAATTAAATGAAGTTCTTCCCTTTCTCACCGATTCTTTGGAGGCAGTACTAGTTATCTCATTTCTTTGCACATCACTGTACTCATCTTTTTTCCGTGGCTCTACCACTGGCAAAAAAAGCACCCTTCTCTTAACCGTGGTCCCTGCCATATGTTTTTTCTTTGTTTAATAAAATAAAGGCTGAGCTGACCTTGTCCATTCAGGAACAGAGTCGATAAAACTATGTGGTATCAGTCACTTATTCCGGGGCCACTAGAATAGTTTGAACACATCCTGCTGCTTCTTGCATAGTGAAGGGGTCTGTGAAGAAAATGCCTCCAACCACCCACAGAATTGCAGTAGAGATACTAGCAGCCACAAAATCCTGAAAGCACTCAGCCCAGCCAAGCTGCAGACATTTGACAAGTAATAAATGATCATCGTTTCAAGCCACTGAGTCATGAGGCAGTTTGCTGTGCAGAACAGTAAAGGAGTATAATTATTTCCAAAGTATCCCTTTGTAGTTGCAAAAGAAGTGTTTTCCTATGTCTTAGAAAAGTAGTTTAATTACCAAACAATCATGTCATAGTTATATGAATCATATATGATGCTAAAGAATTTCTCTGTTCTGTGGAGAACAGGGACTAGCTATGACACGAATTCTAATGCTCCCTATTTGACCACTTCCCCTTGGTGAGGAAGTCTGGTGGCATTCAGAGGAAAGGGAGGCAGGCTATCCACATGACACCTGATAGGCCATGATCATATGGCGGGAGAGGAGGTCCCCTTCTGTCACAGGTCTAGTAGAGGGAAATAGGGTGAAAGAGGGAGGGAGGGAGGGAGGGAGGGGGAAAGGAAGATACAAGTGAGGGGATAACAATTGTGATGTAATCTGAATAAATTATATAAAAATATTTTTAATGAAAAAAAAGCCAGAATAAAATCATCAGAGAAAGAGAGAGAGAGAGAGAGAGAGAGAGAGAGAGAGAGAGAGAGAGAGAGAGAAAGGAGAGAAAGGGGGGGGAGATCTTGGTATACGATAACTGTAATCCTACCTTTTGCATAAAAGAAATCAATTTTCAAAATAACAAAAACAAGCCTTTGTAAAACAGATGAAGAGAAGCCTGTTTCTTAGACTGTAAATAAAAGATTGCCTGAAGTCCTGTGAGAACACCCGCAGCAAACAGCTTTCAGCCACAGGAGCTTACCAGAATCAAGCTGACAGCACCCTCAAGGCCCATTAAGGGAAGATATAGAAGAAATAACTAGTTATTGAAACTTTTATTAGGGATTGTCATAAAACATTCATTCAAAAACCTTCAGCAGTATCATACCAGGATCATTATTTGAAGCTCAAATTGTTCATGAGTTATTAAGGTGATAATAAATCAAAAAAATGATATTGAGGTAATTGGCTTAAATTCCCATTTGTCCTTGTTAAATATGAATGTACTGGAAGAGATTTTGCTCTTTATGTGAACTTTGCACATATCTCTAAATAGAGGCCTCCATTTGGTAATTAATCTCTTTTCTCTTTCCAGACCCAAAATGGAAATCAGGCCTGTATCTGAGCCATGGCTCTGCCTTCTGTCTGCAAAGAGAAAAGATCTGGAAAGCGTTTTCAGAAATCCCCAGTAGAGATGAAGTGGCATATTGCAACTGTTAGGCATGTATAAGTTCAATGAAATACATATTTATGAATTTGTATCCCAAATGCTCTTAATTCATCATATGGATTTTTCATTCATACAGTGACCCGGGCTCTATAGTATTCAGCGCAAACATGCACATGGGATTTAGCTGGAAATGTAACTGTTCATTCACACCCGGCACTGGGTCAAGAGGGATGCGCTTACCTGAACTAATACCTTTAAGTTTACTAATGACTACATAGTTTCACCCTATTGCTATTGACTTCTGAAAACTATCTGTGCTATTCACACCTGGTCATGGGTTTTGATCAAATCTATCCCCTAACCCATTTGCTCCTATCGTCACCTACCTTACCACCACTACTTTTCCCTCTCATCTCCATGTCTTCATATGTTCCTTTCTAAAAAAAATATCCAAAAAGTTTTTTTAAGGCTTGACTACATGTACATGGGTTTGGGGCAAATTACTGAAGCACAGGTAGCCTCTCAGGGTCTTCATCCCTGAAGAACAGTGGCCTTCCACCAGAAACTAACAATTCCCAAAGGCTGCTCAGGATTGGACTATCCTGGGCTCCTCTCTCTCTTCGATGCTGGCATTTTTGGCTAGTGTGGTCTTGTGTTGTTCTTCTGCACGTAGTCAGTACCAGCCACCATGAGCTCACATGTGCAACTATATTGTGATGTTCAGTAATTCTGTTGTACCAAATTCACTCCTCTGCCCTTTACAACCATTCTGCCTCCTCTTCCACCATGAATCTTGTGGGAAGGCTGTGTGATATAACTGTACTATAGAGATCTGAGCATTCCACACCCATATTTTTTGTATATTAACTGGCGGTGCCTCTCTATAATAACAATAATCTATGGCAAGAATAAGCTCTTGTAGGGTATCAAGTCTCTCCTTGGTGACCTATTATCTTTCCTCTGAGTGCCACCAGGCATCTCCATCCAAGGGACATGTTCAAATATGGGGCACCAGAGTTTGTGTGAAAGTTAGATCTCCTTCTCCACTCACCAGTGGAGAATGTCCTGTCCATCAGGGGAGGAGGTCCCCCTCAGACACAGACATAGGGGAGGGGAGGGGAGTAGGGGGGAAGTGGGAGGAAGGAAGGAATGGGAGGATACATGGGATGGGCTAACAACTGAGATGTAATATGAATAACTTAATTTAAAAAAATAAAAATTAATTAAAAAATAAATATTTAAAAAAAAGAATAAGCTCTTGTAGTGATGGTTGAATGGATGTACTAGCTAATCTATGGATATCAATATAAACTTAGATTATAGTTTATTTCTTGTCCCCTAGCAGAATAATAGTGTAAGGTTCTCCCCTAAGACATAGACCTAAGAAGCCACAGGGTTTTGTTTCAGTTAGTAGTCCCAGATATATACTCAGTTTGGTGGAGCAGGAATTATATAATGAGAAAATAACAGTTATTCAAATAACTTTCATATTACTATTGCCCCAGGGATATAACTTGACAGGCCAGTTGTTATCATACCCTGAAGTGGTCAAAACTGGAGAAAATAGTTGCAGTCTCTTTTCAAATACTAACATACATCAAACTTCCAACACCATGAATATAAGCCAATATTGATAAAACCTGAATATCTGTATTGGCTTATTTTTTGCAAATCCTATGGTGCAATGTATTTAGCAATGTATTATTGCTTTTGATCTATAGAATGAACCAACAACATTGGCCCTTTAATTTTTGGGGGTGGGTGGTGGAGCTACATTTAATATAACCCTAGTGACAAACACCTTGAGAAGAGGAAAAATAAAAATCTCTCCAAAATTAAAGCACAGATCTAAGTGGAATCAACACAGAATTAAAGCAGAATGTCAAAGAAGAAATAAAACCAACAGTCTTCAAATTATTCTGTAGAAAATAAGAAATCAAACAGCTCAGAGACATACATAATATGGCATTTTAAAATGTTTCTATCATTGTAAAGATTCATTGACAATGACACAGGTTAATTCCTCAGGAGGATGAGGAGCATCAGAGAACTTCATTATTGAGATGGCTTCAAATGTGGCAAACGAGCCACTGGTCAAAATGTCCTTATTCCTACCACAGACAGAATATTGCCTAAAAATGGGCAAGCTTGGATGCAGGCAGAGTCAATGGCTAAACTCTGCCAAGATAAGGTAAGCAAGTCCTCAATAGTTCCTTCCTCACAAATATGTATGTCAAATATATTGGACCAGAAGTTTGAAGATGATGCTTCAATGTTATAGAAAGTTTTGGGTGACTGTTCAAGTAGCAAACTTTCTCTGTCATCTTCTCATTTGGGAAGCTACTAACCTGCACTCCAAGTATACTCCAAGGTAATTAATTTTATTCCTTCTCAAGTCTCTGAGGGAGTTGAAGATCAGATAGTTTAGTTTTACAGTTAAGCTTGGTTGTTAAGATATTTTTCGATCTAGATAAATGCTTTAGGTTGATAATGATGACATATGATAGATACTGATTTATGTTTAGAATCTTAGAGGCAACATGATAGGAAAGATGTTTTCCCCAAGGCTGCCAAATACAAGTAGCCAAAACACCAAGAATGTAACATTTATATAATTCCTGATTGTTTCATGGTTCTTCTTGCTGTAGGCAGTTTATTGTATATATGTGTAATAATATAAATGTATATGTAAAAATATTTAATAAAAAAGAAAGGGAAAACTTTTAAATTCTTTTTATCATGTCACTTTTTGCTCTGATACCTAAATCAGATTAAAACCAAATAAGAGAAATATAGCCCAATCTGCATATATAGACATTCTCACTGATGTTCTGAATAAATAATTCATGAACACATCAAAAATATCACCTACCATGATTTAAGATGGATTGCTAAGAGCCACCTTGCTAAGGGGGCTCACTAGGCATGTGGACTGTCTAGGAGGTGATCTGGTGTTTGCAAGGTCTTGTACCATGACGTACCCCGAAACTACTTCCAGCCTCTAACATGCTGTCAGGGGCCATTGATTTGGGGAAGTGCAATAGGCATGAGAGATCTCTGGAGGTGATCCACCTTTTCTCTTGAATGAATGTGTGTGAGTGGTTTATTTTCTATCTATTTCTTAGTTTTTATTTCCCTGTAGATTTGCAAATAAGTTAGCAGACTCGGGGCTATCAGACTTCTAAGGCTAATATGCCTAAGTTCACATTAACTTACTGGAGATCTCAGCAAAGAGAACTATCTACAGATCAAAGAGCCTCTGTTTACCACTCCCTTGCAGCTTCTGGCAAAAGCCACTTTTATAGCCTCAGCCATAGGAAAATTGTAGTGAGTTTAAATTCTCCTCCTTTGCCACAGTACAGCCAGTCCCTAGAGAAGAAACCTTGGGCTCTTTTTCTTCTTCCCTCTTTCAATCCTGATCAGTTGCCTGAGCCATCTGGCCACCTGAGAGATGAAGTGAACTTTAAGGGAATCTGCATCCAGCCCCAGAGACCCTACCCTGGACATCTTCTGAGCCCCAACCAGGCATTAACAATGGTTAAAAAAAATAATCTATCATCAAGACAGATTGAAAGACAGAAATTAAATTATCTTACCACTAGGTGCAGACAAAACCTTTGACAAAATATTTATTACAAAAGTTGTGGAGAATCTAGGTACACAGTGGACATGCCCCAACAAATTAAAATCAACGTAGAACAAGTCCAATGCCAACACCACGTAAAACAGTAAATAAATACCTAATAAAAGTAAAAGATGTCTACTATCCACACTCCTGTCAACAAAATACCTGCAGTCTTTTAAAGCAGCAAGGCAAAACAAGATATGAAGCTGATGCATGCAAGAAAGGAAGTTGTGAATGTATTCTTATTTGGGATGATATGAATCTACATATAAAAGAACTTTATGAATCAATAAGAAAACTATAGCTGATAAACACACTTGACAAAACGTTGCAAAATCTAAGAAATATATCACAAAGAATTTCCATGTGGCAACAGTAAATATACCAAGAAAGAACATATAACAAAGAATTTCAAGAAAGAATATATAACCAAGAATTACTATATGGCAACAGCAAACATAGCAAGAAAGAACTCAAGAAATAATTTCATTTACTATGGACTAAAAAGTTTAATAATCTTGGAATAAACATAACTAAGGAAGTGAATGAAGAGAGGGACTTGAGAGGGAGCGTGTAAGGAAGGGGATGAGGGTGGGGAAAGCAGGGTGGGAGCTGAGAAAGCTGGGAAAGAGAAGGAAAACAGACAGGACAGAGAAGGGTATCTCTAAACAAGCTGGAGACCTGTGACAGAGTAGGCTCCTGTGAGGATGTGGGGTGACTCTATCTGAGACTCTTAGCTGCAAGGAACATGGACCCTTAAGTGGCCACTTGCTAAATAAGCCAGACTTTCAGTGGAGGGAGTGGCACACCATTCCTTTCACAAAACCTTTAATTCGAAACTTACCCTGCCTACAGGATGTGCAGGGATAAGGAAGGAACAGAGAATGAGGGAATGGACAACCATTGCCCGCCGCAACCTGAAACACACCCTGTAGGAGAAAGACAGCTCCTCACACTATTAATGATACTCTGCTATGATTTTGTATAAGGGCCTAGCAAGACTTCCTCTGAGAGGCTCCATCCAACAGGAGATCGAAACAGATGCTGAGAACCACATCTAAACATTAGGCAGGGCTCAGGGAGATATGGAGGAATAGAGGAAAAACAGAAGGTCCTGGAGAGAATTAGAACTCCTCAAGAAGACCAACAGGGCCAACTAACCTAGGCCCATAGGGCCTTACAGAGACTGAATTACCAACCAGAATGTGCATGAACTGCACCTAGGCCCAAGACATATATGTAACTGATGGGCAGCTTGGTCTTCTTGTGTGTCCCCTAGCTAATAGATCAGGGGTTGTATCTGATAGGGACTGTTTCCCAGTCTTAGATCACTTGTCTTTACCTGGGCTGCCTTGCTTGGCCTCAGTGAAAGAGGATGCACTTAGTTCTGATGAAATTTGATGTGGCAGCTCAGGGTGGAAGCAGATGAGGAAAGGAGGAAGGGTAGGTGGGTGGGGCTCAAAGGAGAGGAGTAAGGGGCCTGGGAGTGGGCTGTAAAAAATGAATAAATGTAATAATATTTTTAAAATATAAAAAATGAAAAATAAAGTAAATATCATCAGATTTGCTGGAAGCTGGAAAAGTGTCCAATTGACCCTCCCTCAAAAAACAAACGAACAACAGAAAAGAGAAGAATAATATAAAAATTATTGTGAACTGAGAGGGGTATAGAAAGGGTGGAAAGGAAAGATTTTGAGGGGTAGAGGAAGATAGATACATTCAAATTTCTACAAAATTATTAAGTAATTAATTAAAATTGTTTTTTGAAGTTTAAAAAATTTCTCCTTTCAAGCTTATCTTGCTTTGGAAGTTCAAACTTTGAATTAGTTAGCTGTAGTTTTACTACCATAAAAACAAACAAAAAAATCTATCATAATGTTTTTCTTGTAGGTTTCTAGGACGCTCTGGATCCTTCAACTTTGCTATTCTCCCATGTTTCTCTCATCTAGAGTCCCGATAGGATGTCTTCCCCTCTGTCCCAGTTTCCTGGTTAGTGAAGACTTTCATGGGACATATTTGACCATGTCCCCTGGAGGGGGAGACCTAGTGGCACTCAGAGGAAGGATAGCAGGCTACCAAGAAGAGACTTGATACCCTATGAGCATATACAGGGGGAGGAGGTCCCCCTCAGGCACAGTCATAGGGGAGGGGAGTAAGGGGATAATGGGAGGGAGGGAAGAATGGGAGGATACAAGGGATGGGATAACCATTGAGATGTAACAAGAATAAATTAATAAAAGACCCAGATTTATTTTTTAAAATCTATCAATTATTTTCGTTAAACAAAAGATGTGTGACAACTTAGTGTTTTAAGAATGAGATGAAATGAGGTAAGCCTGGGAAATGATGTAATTTTTAAGTGTGTGGAAACCCACATTAACCTTAAGGACATTTCCAGGCATTGGATTTTCATTAAAATCCAGAGCATGAAAGGAGAAGTCAGGACCCTTTAAAATATTAGAAGAGTTACTAAGAGCAGATCATAGCATATCACAACTGGTCGTCGCCTACACTGCTTATCCTTGATAAGTCTAGCAGCCATCCTTCTGAGGCTTTGGCCTGCACCCACACTTCTGTGGGTGGATAGATCCATTTCACCAGGACATTAATGCCAGCTAATAACCTTTCTAGTCTTTAGACTTCTTTCTTCTTTCTTTTCTGCGCCTTTTCCCCTTTATTTTCTTTTTCTCTAGCACAGAACCAATACTAAGTTACCCAGAACTCTACTGCTGTCATGAATCAAAGTGCCGCGTACAAATACCATCTGCTGTGCAAATTCTGCTCCCACGTACAATTGAGCTAATTAGAAAGCCAGTCATCAGTGAAGTCATATCTATTGAAGAAGTCTCCATATTTCCACATTAGATCGGAGAGGTACTTTTCACTGTTGACAGTTGCTCCTGGATACAAATAGAAGTAAGAGCTTGGCAACACAATTATAGTGTGTGTGTGTGTGTGTGTGTGTGTGTGTGTGTGTGTGTGTGTGTACTTGGTAAAAGTGTATGTAAATAAAATTGTCTACATTAAGATCATCAGAATGGAAAATCAAGTTATTTAAAATAACTATTTCTTTATTTTAAACAATAACTCTTTAAAATAAAAATAAAAATGTTATACTTCATTCTATTTTCCCACTTTTCTCACCATTTTAATGCCAACATATTCGACAAGTGTTAATGTATTAATGAAAACAGGTTGATGAGTAGATATTTTGGTCTATTTCAAAACTACATATGTATATCCTCAAATAAAACATTCTTTCAGGCAGGTTGTTATACTGTTAACTCTACTGGCCTGAAACTAATATCAATCATGTTTATTGAACTGCCAAATTTTTGGATTATAAGCAGAGTCTTCATATCTGGTTGCCATTTATACTTAGATTTTATATATATAATATGTAATGTTATATGAATTTATATAATATATGAAAAAATTATATACAATATACAAATATATAAGTTATATATAACAATTAAAAAATTATATGACATTATATATTATAGTAATATATATACAAAAATAGCTGTCAAATCATGTTACATTAAAAATGAAATAAAGAATAATTCAGTATTGAATCTAAGCTGCTTCTTAAGATGTATTTTCTTCTAAAAATTAAATTCAAATAGTTATTTGCATGATATCTTATAATATATGATATTATGTCTTAGGAGTATAAAGGAAAATAAAACGATGTTCCAGTGTTATAGAGAGTTTTGGGTGACTGTTCAGGCAGCAAACTATCTCTGTCATCTTCTCATTTGGGAAGCTGCTAACCTGCATCCCCTGTATACTCAGATAATTAATTTTATTCCTTCTCAAGGCTCTGATGTGGTTAAAGATCAGATAGTTTAGTTTTATAATTCGGCTTAGTTGTTTAGGGCTTAAGATGGTTTTAGGTCTAGATAGATGTTTTAAGTTGATAGTGCTGAGATATGATAGATACTGCTTTACATTCAAAATTATAGACTCACCAGGAAAAGAAAGATGTTTTCTTCAAGGCTGTCAAGTATGAATAGCCAAAACACTACGAATGTAACACTCATTTAATTCCTGATCTTTGTGTGGTTCTTCTTGCTGTAGGTAGTTTATTATATTTATGTATAATAATATAAAAGTATATGTAGTTAAATGTATATGTGTAATATTAGATATGTATACGTAGTTAAAAAAAAGGAAAAATTTATTTTTATAGGGTTAGCAACTTATGCCCCACCATTGGCATGACTCTTACAAGTGCTCCACAGTGATAAGATTAGGGTATCTGAATCTGTGCTTGTTTTTATCTTAAGATATCAAGTATAAATGTTGGTATTAAAAGAAGGCTTTTAAACTATCACCTTGACTTTATTAACCGATTCCATTTGAATCTTCAAGATTTCTTCCCAGCAATTCAGACACATCATTATTAAATTTTCTTTGTGTATAATAAGCCCCATGAACTTCATAGGTGTGGTTATGTCTGCTTGATTAGCCCTGATGCATACAGAATTATTTTGTTCCATTGAGTTGGATGGAAATAATACAATCTCTACTCTATCCTGACTGGTTTCATAAGGTTAGGACCTCTTCCTACTGAATTCCTTTGTGGTTTCCATGATGCAGTCTAGAAAATTAAAATCACATCAATTACTATCACTGTTGCTCAGTCTTCCAGGAGGTCAATGGTTCTACTGTTGCTCAGTCACCCACAGGGTCAATGGTTCCTGAGTCTTATGCTGTCATCAGATGGCTGTGGAGCCTGTCTAGGTACTGAGTGGCATAGACTGAATGGTTTGTTGGTCTGAGCCTTGACCAACTAACGAATGGCTGTTTCAGGTCCATAATTAGGTCCAGCTGTAGCACCCTGTTACAAAGACTTGGATACTCGAAGTTCCTTCTGTTTTCTGAGAGGTCTCCCATTAGCTCATCAGATGGATCTTTAGGTAGGAAGTATTGACACTGGATTACAGGGTTAAGAGATAACATTGAGGTTTGGAGTCTTGAGTGTGTTTTTCTTTTCCAGATTTTTAGTTGGGATGAAGTACAACTGTTACCAACACAATGGCAAAGGAATAAAGCCAGATTACCAGCAGCTTAGTGATCCAGTCATTCAAATGAGCTTGGTCACCGTTTGGGATTTGGATGGAAAAGGGTGTATCCAGATCACACATCAGTGGCTGAAATAAAACATAAATGCCACTTTGGCATTTGTTCTAAAGATTGCAACATTGCCTGTGGGATGGATGAGTATGTCTCCTTCTAAGTCAGGGTCATTCCATACCCACAGCTAAGAAGGATTAGAAAAAACTTTCAATACCACCTTAAGCCTAAAGTCAGAGAGTGAATGTGCTAGCCCTGAGAGCAAAGATTTGCTCATTTCCCAACGGATTTTTAAACAGGAAGGACTACCCCCAGACCTCAAATGAGAGGGCAAGAAGCCATTTATAGGTTAGCTTATGCTGATGCAGAATTCAAGTTAGATGTCCTCCTACTAAAATCCCAGTTACATGTGCTGTTCAGTGAGTTCCTGCATGTACAGTATGTCTGCTACACTACAATTTCAAAGGGACAGAGCATGTGTGAAGGTCATCACAGCATTGCTGTGGATGCAGCCTGTTACCTAAGGCACATTGTGTATGACAGCCAGAGATCCATTCTAAACCATGATGATCTAAATATACTCCCTTTATCCTGGATTAGGTTAAAATTTGATGACATACCATATGGACCCCAGTGTTCCTTAGAGGAAGGAACCTAGTCCCAGGTTTGGATACAAACTATTTTTGAAGTAGGTGCATACCAACAGTAACTTCCTGTTCGGATTCCTTGCCGATGCCGACTCCCAAATACAATTTAAATTGCCTAACACATTTCTTTCACACTTAGCAGATATTTTCTTGACCCATTAAAAATACAAGTGTACTATTTGTTGCTAGATATATGTATTATATCGAGTACAGTTTTTAACTTCATTTTAATCATTTAAAAATAGGCTAGAGTCTAGAGTAAAACATTTAGGGTCATACCAGCCACAAAATATTTAGAATCGTTTAAATACTTATGAGAAGATTCTAAGATCTGTGTGGTTGAAATCAGTGAGCTTGAGAGATGTACACAAATCTGCAGTTTGGGGGGAAACATTAGGGTCATACCATCTCACAATTAATATGAGATGCTGCTGCTTGACGCAGCATTTCATATTAATTGTACTTTTTTTTTATGTGCCAAGAATCTGCACATAACTCTGACGTGTATATAAGTTAATGTCTCAAAACACTGGAATCAAAGTGGCATTCCACTGCCTTCTCTTGCGGAGATCAGGATACTTGCTATGCCAAGGCTTGATGAGTGCCACACATTTTGCGTCTTGATAATAAGGGACTGAGGGTCTCATTTACTTCCGGGATTCTGGTGGGGTCCAGCCCTAACTCAGAGGCCACTCACAATTGTAATAGGCCATCCTACAGGTCCTCTCACATCTTTACAGTGTGTTTTCTCAGAGCCATCAGAAGAATCATTCCTTACTACAATAGTAACAGGGAAGTGACTATCGCGTCACTGTCAGCAGATGAAACACCCTAGCAACTATTATCTGAAAGGGAAAACTGTAAAGAAGCCCTTCGCAGTTCTCTACCGCACCCAGGAGAAGCCGTATGTCCACGGGAATGATTTAGAGGTTTCCATAGCGTAAATGAGACACAATTCATAGCACTCTTCGAGTGTTTACCTGTCTTGAAGGTCTAACATTGGGGTAACAAGTTTTGCAGAATTTATAAAGCTTTCATGGGACTGCCAATCTTTCTTTATGGAAAAATCAAGGTGAATCCGAAATCCCCCCAAACTGCAGAATTGTGTACATCTCTCAAGCTCACTGATTTCAACCACACAGATCTTAGAATCTTCTCATAAGTATTTAAACGATTCTAAATATTAGGATTAGAGAGATGGCTGGGAAGCTAATCGTGCTTACAGCTCTTTCAAAGGAATCCATTCCCCAGCAACCACAGGGTGGCTCACCGCCACTTGAAACAACAGCTCCAGGGGACCTTATACCCTCCTCAGGCTACTGCGTGCCTTTGGTGTTCTTATGACCACGCAGCTCACAGATATGCACATATATAAAAAGAAGATACTAAATGCAAGGCAGAAATTATCAACACTTCTAAAATTTATATTTTAGTTAAATATAGCTAGGGCTATTCCACAACATAAGTTATATTTTAACACAGATGAAACAAGTACTGAAGAACGAAGGGTGGGAGTTCTGTGGTTCATAGACTTTAAATTCATATATCAATATTCAAATATTCTTGTAATTATTTTAAGGTGGTGACATTAATATTTTAATTGCTTGCCTCGAATAAAAGAACATCAAATCATATTGGCAATACATTTCATGAGTAATTTAAATTATGCTAAGTTCATTTTTTAAGCAGTGCAAATAGAAAGTTACACCATAAATTAGCTCTTTCCATTCCCAAGATCATCTAATGTATAGATTACGTCTGAACGTGTGCTCAGAAGCATAGCATGCTAAATGAAATGAAGCCCTGAAGGTCTTTGAAAAGAAACACTCTGATCCTTAAAATGCATACTCCCTTTTCCTCGTTCCCTTCTGTGTGAGGCTGACCTAAACTGGAGAATCGCTAAATCAAAAGTTGACACCTGACTTCCTTAGATCACAGTGACACCAGTAATGCTTCTGTAAGGTTCTTAAGAGTAATGTCACTGGTTTTCTGATACATTTCATCTCAGTAAAAACCATTTTTAGTTTCTTTCTCTCTCTCTCTCTCTCTCTCTCTCTCTCTCTCTCTCTCTCTCTCTCTCTCTCTCTGTGTGTGTGTGTGTATGTGTGTGTGTGTGTATGTGTGTGTTTTGAACCTTTCCTAGCTTAATTCTTTTTAATACAGCTCTTACATGATTATTAATATTTAATCAGCTACAGGAACAAGGGTCAAGAAAAATAGAATTTGCTCTTAAATGTGTTTCTCATCTTATAGATATGAAAAGATACAATTGGCCTTCTTCTTGCTTATATTTTAAAATATTACCCTGGAGCACAGTTAGAATTCTAAAAGCAAATGACAGGGCCTGGCATGGTTTTGGTCTTGCTTAAGGGCAGTTTCATAAGGAAGATTACTTAAAATTGAAATAGTACAGATGATTTTTAGAGAAATATGTAAATTCATGCCTTGTTGGGCCTCATATCTATTTCATAAATAAATGAAACTATGCAGAAGTTCCTGTGAAAAACAGCCACTCCTATTTCAAAACTGTGTAAACATCCGACTGGATAGAAAGGTCCCAACTCAGCATTTAACAACAGAAAAATGACAATCTACCACTGACATATCATTCATAATAGTTAAACTCCAAATGTAGAACAAAACTATATACTTTTGCTTGTTAGGTTTGTATCATGGGTATGAAGGTATGAATGTATGTATATGTGCAGATGCATGTGTCTATATGGGTTCATATACACATGTAGATGTGTGCATATATGGAAGAAAATTGAAAGTCTTAGCTATCATTTTCAGGTGCCATCCACTATCTATCTGTCTGTCTATCTTTCTAATCTTGGAGACTGGGCATCTCAGTGTCCTGGAATACCAACTAATATACGTTTGAGTCCCAGCTACCTTATAGACCTATTTGTCTCTACATTTCAGGTGCTAAAATTACAACCATACCTGACATATGTATATTGATATATTTCATGAGCTCTGGCGATCAAAAGGCGGTACTCAATTTGCAAGGAGATCACACTAGAGATCTATCGGTCTCTCTGGGCTTGGATTTTCTTCTGGAATATGTAGATTTACGTATTCCAGGCTGACTTCAAACTAGCTGTGCAGATAAAGATTATGGTGACCTTTGATCCTTCCGCCTGTGAACTCCAAGATGCTAGAATTTCAAGGTGTGTCAAAAACTGGCAGTAATACTGGAGTGTGTGTGTGTGTGTGTGTGTGTGTGTGTGTTTGTTTTACTCATTATTTTTATATTTTATTCACTTGCTATTGGTCTCTGCTTTAAATTTCATGGACCAATCTCATCTTACCTCTTTGCTGAAATTACAAAACTGAAATTTTAAACTGACAACTGAGATTGTAGCTCAAGTACAGTTGTTTATAGCAACATAATCAGGTGGTAAAATTAAACTCAATCAGTGTCTCGGAGATCGGAGCAAAAGTAAGATTTCAATTCATTTTAATCAAGTTTTATTACGTGTCTCTAAAGTTAGCTGATTTACTTATGAAGTTTCAGAAAACATTTCTGCTATCTAAAGATACCATCTACACTTAATTGAACAGTCTCAAAATTCATGTTATGATGACCACAGCTATAGTTTTAATAAATGAAGTATTCTTTGCATAGAGAACTCGGAGGATCATTTAGAAAAGTTAAAACTGTATTAAACACCATGAGTACCATAGCATTAACTGTTGCCTGAGATTTCTAACAAGTGAACCAACAGAAAATGCAAAAGACATGAAATCAAGAATCTGAGTGGTGACCCCAGATACGGTCTGAGGACCTGTGTGCGGACTCTTCAGCTACAGGATGCACTGTTTTTTCACGGTTTGCAGAGAAGACTGTCTCCAGCTGTCATCTATTTCAAAGGCAACTGCTTGGTTTAAGGGATTATCTTTAAACAGTAGGTTCTTAAACTGTTAAGTTTAATAAATTGCCTCTTTTCTCCAAACCAGCAAAGAGATACAAATTGACCGCTTGCCTCAATTCAATTAATGAGAAACATTTTAGCTCTGCAGTTCTTCAGGTATCTCTTTTGCCTGAGTATTTATTCCATAGAATTTGAATATATTCGAATTAGTCCTTATGTCTATATCTCTTTCTCACTCCCCTTAACAGATTTTCCAAAGCATACTACTCATAACTTTCAGTTTTGGTCTCCTGGAAATTCAATCTACAAGAAAATATGTAACATAAATAATATTAACAATATCCTTAAATACAGAAATATTCATGTTTATCAAAGGGTGATAAACTCAATAATGCGGTTTTAGTTATATAATATATATGTTGTTGATATTCAAAATCTGAAGAATTTCATAAATTTCTCTTAATGAAAAATAATTTGTTCTTAGAAACAAAATTAATTAACAAAAAATGAAATGGCAACATTTTAATTCTCTCAAACAAAAATTGTGTTCAACCATGGCATAAATGCTTAATAATGGATATTTTGCGTAGAAAGAAAAAACACATGATGCTATCAAATATCTGAATGATAAGTAAAGCTTTTTTATTTTAGTTTTTAAGTTTCTCAAAAGGTGAACTGAACACCAACATATGGAGTTTATTCACCAGATGCTAGTTGAAACATCAAGGTGCACTTTCTAACAACCATTGTGTTCCTGAAAACTCAAAAGACAAAGCAGAAAGCATAGATGATATATAGAACCCTGTTAGATTAACATCCTGCAAAAATGAGTCTAGAGATTTCAATACATTCTAGGATATACAATGCCATTTGCTCTTTCCCTAAGACTATAAGCATACTGTACACAATAAATCTTGTCTTTCACAGAGAAGGCCATTTCAAGTCTAAAGCATGTAATGATATTAGTTAAGAAGTGTGTCATAGACTTCATGAGGAATTGTCTCCAAGAGTTAACATTACAGACTGCAAGGTTAGGCAGGTCATACCATGTTGAGAAAGCAATGACTCTAGCAGTCACTAGATATACCATAGAGTGCTTTCAACAAGTATCGTTTTTCATATTTTTCATACAGAAGCATTTTGCTGTAATAATGCGATCTAATATTACAGTTGATAATGGCTTTGAATAGAAAACTCATCAGATAGTGAGCTCAGATACTCTGGAACAAGAGAAGGTCAGATGATGTGACCAGACTCCCTGGAGCCACTCACTTCATCACCTGCAGCACCTCCTGGCACAGCAATTGAATTTCTAACCTTGAAAGTTGAGAAAACAAGTCTCCAATTCTGTTGAACCTTATCACTTCATTTTAATCGTAACAGACTTAAGAATTTTTGTTCTATTAAAGTCATAATGCCTACAAAGTTTAATTGGCAAAATAAAACAAGATGAAACCAACAAAATCTATGTTTGTTGGTGGTGTGGCTTTGACTGCCCTGTTGCATCCAGTACTAAGTCTTACAGAAAAAAAGCCAAGCACAGTGTATTGTATAAGTGTGCCAACTATAATTCAATAATTTGAACTCTTACCTCAATATCTTTACTTAAAAATCCTACCAACTTTGAACATAATTTTCTCCCTAAGACCCTGTCAACTTTAATTTGGTGACAGAATGAAGAGAGGAAAGAGAAAAAAGGGGGAAATGAACGGAAAGAAAGCCCTACACAATGAGAAAAAAATGAGAGGAAAAAAATCCATGTTACATAATTATATAAGAACAGGGAAATTTTAGTAATTAAAACTGTAATGTATCTCTTCTCCCATGCACTATAGTGAGTAGTATTCTAGCAATAACAAATAAATATGCACATTATTAGTAACTTGTAGTGGGTTAAAAATCACTACCAGAAAGAAAACTAATGACCTTTTTTCTGATCATTTAAAATCTCAATGTATTGTAAGTAATGAGCATTCAAAATGTATACAAATATATGTAACTGAGAAGATAAAAGATCTGGAGAGATGTCTAAGCCATTAAAGTCTAGGCTCACAACAAAAAACTATAAGAAGAGGAGAAGAAAAGAAAAACACAGACAGAATCACAGAAAATTCTATTACCTCTAATGTGCCTCATGTTTTTTTTTCTTAAATTGAAACTCTAAATACCAGCTGCAAAGATATAGCTCAAAATGAAAGCCTGGGTGCATTCAGAAGCATGTTGTTACTTAATTAGTAGACCTACATATAAATATATATGTAATGAATATGACATACATAAGGACATGTTCTTATACAAATGTGTACATTAGAAGGCATTTGCTGGAGTGGAGGTGGAGAATTTAGACTCCTTTCTTCTTCTCTGATGAGTCACTTTGTGAGGTTGTTTCTCTTGTCCCTGTATTGAAGGGCAAACATGACACTAGCTCGTTCTCTGCCATACTCCACATTAGCGGTGCTTTAGGAGAGCTGGATTTACACTAGTGTGGCTTATAGTGCTACCAACTAAGGAGGCTTAGAATTGTGCCTGGAGACATTCCCAGAATAACCCAATTAATGATGTGATTTATGCATGAGCACTCTAAAGCAATTACTTAGCACTATATATTGTGATCATAAACACATGTGAATATAATTACTTGACTCCAACTTTGTTCAATTTTATGAACTTTATTTAATTTATAGGGCAGAATTTATTGATCCTTAGGTCAACTCAACATATTGTGACTACAGAAATATATATATATATATATATATATATATATATGTATATATAATGCATATATGCAATGAAATCAAGGGATAGAATACATTGAATTAAAGTTTTGCATTATTTAAATGTGTTTCCTTGAATGTCTGAATATATTATTGGATTGTGTGAGACTGTACTACTAAATGCCACATCATGTCTGTGTCTTCCCCAAACTCTTTGTAGTCTTATAAATGCATGTCATATTGCTAGCCAAGCAGGAGTGGGCTCATTTGGAATTTCCTGTTAGCTGCCCTAGGCCATAAGCTGGTCCCATTTTTCTCCTTCCCAGCACAAGAGTGCGCATGTACAAACTGGTTCACAGCAGCTATGACGAACAGAGAAGTGAAAATTCCTTACAGAAAATGATAGAACAAGACAAGAAAAAGCATGTGTTTTCTCCATGATGACATCATAAGAACTGTGATAGTGTGATTATTTTTTACCGGGTTCTTGGAGGAAATCATCTTTTCACTTTATCAAGTCACTGAGTCTAAGAGGTCTCTTTTTTTAGTAGCTCATGAAATCTAATTGGAATGGTTGCTAAATGGTAAAACCCACAATACTTTCAGTTCAAATTAATTAATATGTCATAGAAAATATTTTTGATATTTCAACTTGAGAAAACAATTCTCTAGAAATTTACATTAAATGTCTAAAATTTGAGCATTTATAAAAACAAATGTACTTGTATATGTTCCATGCACAGTTTGGAAAATCTCAATAATTAAAATAATGTAAAGTATATCTAAAAACAAGTTAAGGGATTCTTTTGTTAAATAAAACCAATATAAAATGTGTAAGCATCACAAAAAGTAATAAAAATATTGTGTTGTTAAGAGCTTCTCAGAGAAGAATTAAATATGACACAGTTTCTACAAAATACATATGTGATTTGAAAACTTATGCTCTGAGAAAAATACGTTTTGCAAAGGAAATATTTTATCAGCTGAGCATAATAAAAATATCAGTTTTTAGAATGAAACATCTAAGAGACATCAACTTCCTCTTCTTGTTTAATTATGGTATGTTTTGTGCTGTTCTTATGCTTGACTTCTTGTCAAATGTTAATCTAATGAGAAAATTATGTGCCTGAAAATTGTCCAAACAAATAACCAAGATCACAGCTGACAATTCAAAGGTACTCTGTGGATTTTTTCTTTAAGTTCTTTTTCCTTTTTTCTTTTTTCTTTCTTTCTTTCTTTTTTTTTTTTTTTTTTTTTTAGGGGCGAGGTTTCAAGACAGGTTTTCTCTTTTAGCCTTGTCTATCCTGGATATGTTTTGTAGACCAGGTTGGCCTGGAACTCACAGCAATCCATCTGCCTCTGCCTCCTGAGTGCTGGGATTAAAGGTGTGCACCACAGCACCTTGCTAAATTCTATATTCTTAAATTACCTATATTAAAACATGTATCAAATCTTGGTAGAATTGTTGTTTTATTATTTATAAACATCCTGCAATATTTTCTACAATATGTGACAGTAAACTACTAGTCTGACAACTTAAACTAAAACCTGCTCAAAGACGAAATAAGGAACGTAGATAAAACCACTGTCACACTCAAAGCATTGAATGCATTACAACTGGTATATGTTAATGGAAGAAAGTGACAATCCTGTGAAATTTCATAGGTGTTGAGAAGCATTTTTGTGGGTTTATTTACTGGTTAATGAACTTAAAAAACATTTTACTATAATGGAAAAGTAATTTTTTCCCAAAAAGGATATTTCTGTCATATGAGAGGGCTGTAACATCAATCAATAGTTATAGATTCAATTAATTTACTTTCAGGAAAATTCACCATCATTCTTGAAGAAAGCAGGGAGCAGTGACCAAGGTCTTGAATTTGGGAGTCACCGGGACATCTGTGAGATTCATCAAATGTTTCCTCTTATTCAAACATCTCCAGATCTCAAACACAATTGTAAATTTGTGTCAATTTATATTCTTTGTCTTCTAATATATGTTTGAACTAAGCACAATATCAACAACAGAGACGTGTATTCATATCCTGATTATAAAAAGCTTAGGTTTCAAATTGTGCAAAATACTATTAAACTATTAGGAATTTTTTAAAAATTAGACAAGATTTTATTCTTTAAAATGAATAAAGATTCTTCTTTGTTAAGAAACATATCTTTGCTATACAGGACGTGACTAATAAGAACCTTGGGAAGTTTCAGTACAGGTTAAGGGGTAAAGGTACTCATCACCTTGCCCAAAACCCGAATTTGATTCTTATGACCACATAATTAAAATATGATGTCTCAATATGCCCTCTGAACTCCACACAAATTCCCCCCCCCCCAAAAAAGTGAGTGCATATGCACACACAGAAAGTAAATTTTGAAAACATTCAAATATTCTCTTTTAAAATATATTTTATTGATTTATTCATATTACATCTCAATTGTTATAGCATCCCTTGTATTGTCCCATTCTTCCCTCCCTCCCATTTTTTCCTTACTCCCCTCCCCTATGACTGTGACTGAGGGGGGCCTCCTCCCCCTGTATATGCTCATAGGGTATCAAGTCTCTTCTTGGTAGCATGCTATCCTTCCTCTGAGTGTCACCAGGTGTCCCCATCCAGAGGATGTGGTCAAAATTGGGCTGACAGAGTTCCTGTGAAAGTCAGACCCCACTCTCCACTCAACTGTAGCAACCTTATTCATAATAGCCAGAACATGGAAACAGCCTAAGTATGCCTCAGTAGGACAATGGATAAAGAAACTGTGGTCCATTTACACTATGGAATACTATTCCGCTATTAAAAACAAGGAATTCCCAAAATTTGTGGAAAAATGGATTGAACTAGAAAGGATCAAAATGAGTGAGTTAACCCAGAAGCAGAAAGAGTCAAATGGTATATACTCACTTATATCTGGCCACTAGCCCAAGGGGCATGTCCCATGAAAGTATTCACTCACCAGAAAAGTGGGACAGATGAGAGGACATACTATTGAGACTCTAGATGAGAGAAGCATGGGAGAATGAGGAAATAGAAGGATACAGAGGGGCCTAGAAACCTACAAAAAGATCATTATAATGGGGGATCTGGGCACAGGGGTCCTGCTCCAATATTCCTAAAGCAGTACACTGAAAAAAAATATTGAATTCTTATATGTATGCACTACAGTAACTTAGGTTAGACTGGCATCATTCTTTTCACAAATTATATAAACTAATTATTATTTCCTTATTTGTATTCTGTATGCAGACCACTACCACTTAAATTTCTCTATTAACATTTTAATATATGCATGTTGCTGGATGAATTAAATTATCCTACTCACATTATCTCCTTGTGAGTTGGAATGGAATATGGCTACACATTACTTAGGTCAATGGTAGATAGAAGGTGGTCAGTAGACGGTGTTATAATAATTCAGGAGAGAGATGAAACGGATTGTATAAGTCCTATACTTCACAAGTAGAGATGTTGTATTAGTTACTTTCTGTTTTTCATTGTTATAATCAAATTACTGAAAGAATCAGTTTAAGGCAGCAAGGACTCATGATGGCTCACAGTACATCAGGAGGCTTAGGTAATACAACTAGCCACCACCCTGAGTCCTATGTCAAATTATGGCACTCTGTTGGCTTCCTCCCATTAATTAAGTTGGGCATTCTGCCCAAGGCATAATTCCACAGGGAGTTAAGTTCTTCCTACCTCAATTAATCCAATCCAGAGTCCACCTGTCAGGCATGCTGAGAGGCCTGTGTCCTATATGATTCTAGATTATTACACTCTGATAGAGTGTGAAAAACTGATCACATTTCTATACTTGTGTGCTAGCAATGAGTCCCATATCATTTCAAATCATTATCCTTAAACTACAAGTTCTTTTTGTAGAGATCTCATGTTCTCTTTATTGGATAAGAAATTGTCAGTACACAGACTACAACACATTACTAGATTCATAAGCCATTTCAAGGAAGACTAAGTACTTAATGCCACAATAGCTAGGTGAAACAATGACAAACTGAAAGCATAAAAGTAACAAAATGTAGAAAACATATCTTAATTTAATATTACACACGCCAATTTATTTAGAAACTAAGTGTTAAATACTTCAGCTATAAGCTTAACCTAAATTTAGTTTGATTTTCAAGTAATGAACTGATTTCATTATTTGTATGAGTGAATGGATGTATTATTCATATAATTATTTTATTATATCCTTTTGTGCTTATGATATTTAAATATTCAACTATAATTTTTAAAAGAGAAGTTATTGCAATGATAGAAAAAGTGATTTCTATGTATTATGTACTCAATCCAAAATGGTATGAAATAGGAATCTATGTGTTTTAATTCAGAGACTTCCAATATGCATTGAAAATGTATTATTATTATCACTTTTGGCAGTGCACGAAATATGAACAGAAGATAGCTTGTACAAAGTCCCTTAACCGCAAGATGTAGAATCAAGGTTCAAACAGGAAGTCTGGCTGCAAGAGGACACTACCAGTATATAGCTATTCTTTATAGCATTTATACCTAACTTCATAATCTTCAACAGCAAGATTGTGATGTATTGAGCCAAGTAAATTACATACCCATTATGTTTGTGAACTGAAATACTGTTCCGTGCTGTCACTGTGTGCTGGAACATTTCCTAGCCTTACTGTGGTTGAATGAATTCAGCGCAGCAGGTAATCAGATCAATAACTTGAGGCTTTGATTTTCCTAAGATGTTAATAATACAAACCTTAAAAGAAGGACATTCAGAAACAGGTGCTGGCATCTCTAGGGGCCTCTGAATAACAGAATCTGAGAATCTCTGGGTAACAGATTCTTTCCTGTTTGATCAGTATCTTAGAAAACAGGACACAGAACTCTACCTTTTCTTTAAAACTAGCCTATGTTTCTTTCTAAACTTTACAAAAGCTTTTATCCCATTTTTAGTTTATTACAGCATTAACTGTAGTTTAGGAAGCTCAAGCGATATGACAACTTTGGTATAAAATATCTCCATCAGAAGAGCTACATTTCTGATTAAATAAAAACCAATTTCATGAGAAATCAGAACTTTTACTTTTTCTAGGTGGGATCAATAACTGCAAATCATCTTTGTACTCATAAAGTGTAAATATTTGCTCACGTAATAAATCATTTGCTAATATTGTTTGAGATTGTGTCAAAGACCAAGTATATACACTCCTGGCTTTGAATGCTTCGAATGGAATTTTAATGTGCTACTAATGAATACAGTTTTAGTGCTAAGCACGTTCTCTACCTCCGAGCTACACGTCCAGCCTTTGCTCTAAGTGCTAGTAGACAGCCTAATACATTGAGCTAAATCAGCTTTCCATAAAATTAGTGTACATTAAAAGTTTTGTTATTGCATAAGCCACTGCAAGAATCTTCTTCCATGGATTTATCATGACACTTTACAAATAAAAGGATAACAAAACCACCTCATCATCTTAAGCTGAAAATATAATTATGAAAATCCAGTTGTTTCATGAACGATCTATAAAGGCTGTGAAATGTGCCTGTTTACAAAGTGGTGCTACTTTTTATTTTGTTGGTAGGAAAGGAGGTATTTGAACTCAACGGTCTTGAGCATTTTCAGTTCTAGGCTATGTGAGGAACGTAACACTTACCCTGCAATCTAGCTGGGTTTCTAGTTACCAAGTGTCCACGCTGCATAAGCAGTCAGTGTGAGCACATCGACTCCAGGACAATTAAACAAAGCTGACCGCCAAGTCTCATCTGCCTACGTTTATTCTGGGGAAATAATGATAATAACTGCTCACAGGGTGGTTGCAGGCACTTGATGCTTAAAACCAGCTTCACTGCACACTTTTCTGCTCCTATCAACTATAGTCTCTGCATGTTCTCATTTTGAATTCTCACTAGTGCTGTCTGTCTGTCCATTTCACTCATGGTCTCTATTTAAGAAAGTTCTGATGCCATTACCTTAAACTTCCTTCCATTCCGTCTTTTCAACAACAATAGAACTTTCTAATCATGTAAGGGATAAAGAAAATCTGCAAGCACCACATAATCGCATTTCTTCACTCTTCAAATCATAGTTATACCAGGAAACTCATTTAACTCAACCATCCATTTAGAACGATTCTAAAATTGATAAAAAAAAAACTATTGAAAATTACTTAAGAATGATAGTAGATATCTACTCAATGGGCCTTTACAACCTTACAAGGTCACAGTATTTGAGGAAATTACTGTGACTCTTGGATTTGTTCAAAACACATGCCAAAAATACAAGACGTAGAAAATAGCTACACTTGTAGGAATTGAAGAACTACCTCAGAACGTGTGATTTTGCTATCTCAATAGATTGTAATGAAAATACGGAGTGTAGTCTATCTCTACGCATTTTCCAGATTTCTAAACACAGTCATTGTGACGCTCTGTCCGAGGGGAGTTACTGCGTATTGCATAGGTTCTCTCTAGCTGGCCCATGTCTCTCTTCATTCACTGACCATTGCTTGTTTGAAATAAATTCCTCCCTTCTCCTACAGATTTTTAAAGTAAACCTAACCACAAATACAAATTTTCATTATTATAAATGGAAATAAAATTGGTTGGCTTATATATCATGACTTCCTTGTTCTTGTGCAGGAGTCAATAGGATTCTATCCTCTTTTGTTCAAGATGGACATCATTGTAGGTAATATGGAACCTCAGTGCCATTGAAAATATTATTTATTCAAAAGCTTATACTTATTTTATGTTGCTTCTATTCATGTAGTGGAGTTATTTAGTTGCCTTTGTTCACAGGTATTAATGTTAACACAAAGTCTTCTGAGTAATATTTATAAAGTAATTTTCCATTAAACAGGAAATGTTATGTATCTAAGAAGAGAATTATATTTCATGTGTCTTTTTTGCTTTTGTCAATATCAGAAACTACTTAATATTAAAAAATAAGATGATGTTGTTTGAAACACAGCAACCACTTCCATAAGTATTTACTTAAGTATACCAAAGGAAGTATACATAACTGGTCCCCATGATCAACTTTAGTAGAAAAACACCCCAGCTTCAACAGAACAAATTCAGCCACGTGGACTGTACTTATAAATGCAGACACATTTCAATGTTGAATATTTAGAAATTTTACAAGAGGAATAAATACAAATATTATATGTTGATATTTATAAAGCCATAATGCAAAGCTATTAACCGTATGGTAGCTAGATTTTTATCCTTTGGATTAGTATTGTAACCACATTAAATATTTCAAATATTTTGAATTTTTAATATAATTAAAATTGCAGTTCACCATAACAATAAATGCTATTATATTTTTCAATAATTGAAATAAATGATGGAATCTCATGTTTGCTCTATAAATATTGTCTTGGAGTTTGTGTATACTGCTGTAAGTTCTATTAAATTAGTATAGGATATCTTTCATGATGTTATTTTGCAAATGTTGTGAAGTGAATAAGAAAGTAGAAGAGGAAAAGTTATCAAAAAGGAAAATCTTATTATTATTGTTTTAATAGTTGTTATTGTCACTCTGTACAATATAAAGAAAAAATTTCCATATATATTATAAAGAATATATATAATATATATTATAAAGAATATATAATATATATTATGAAGAAAAAGATATCAGTAGGTAACAACTAGTAGCTTTAAAGTAACTTCAACATAAAATTTAAATACTTTATGTTTCACAGGCATCATAGATTCTCCATAGTTAATATAATACATTGCAAGGTACACAAAAAGGAAAAATAGCATTTCTGTGAGAATTTTGGATTTCATTTATGAAAGTAAAACAGTGTAATTTTAACTCACCATAATTTCAAGTTTGTGTAATATATCTGATACTATTTGTGTCATTTCAACTACTGTTGTAAAAATAATTGTCAATATTATAATTTATTATAAAAATCAGACATGTGTTTTAACTTAATTTAAATTCCTTTTATTTTCAGAAAGTGAAGTTTATACAAGATTTTCTCAAAAATCAGTCATTTGATCTTTGCACCTCATTGGTGTTTCTTTCCATACAGGTGTTTCTCAGCTTTTACATTTTTGAACGTTGAAAAAGAGGCAGTGACGATGCTTTCCTCTGCGTCTGACGTTTGCCTTAGGGCAGCTGAAGGCTGGGGTGGTTTATGACAGAAACCCTAGCAGCTGACTGCTGACATTTTCAGAATAATTATAGCTCAGGAGTTGTCTCCTTGGAAGAGCAAAATCGTGTCACATATGACATGGCTTGTCCTTGCTAATAATTTTTCACTTTTAAATAGGGTTCAAAGCTGCTGAAAAAAGCAACAGTATTGTAAAGCAAATGGGACTCTAAACACAAAAATCTTGTAGTCATCAAGGGACTATTTAGAAATCTGAGATGGAATACATGTTCCACAAATGTAGCATTCAAGATAAACTTAAGGAAAGCAAGAAGAACTGCTGTTATTACTGGGAGCATTAGCCTAGACTTTACATCCATCTTAAGCTCTTACACATAATCCAAAGATATGACTCCAAATCTGTCATCAATATATGAATGTATTTCATGAGTTTTTCTTCTATATTCCTAGCTTGCAAGGCACAGACCTCTCAGAAACCTGGATTATTACACTAACTTTGCCTCTCATAAAGTGTCCCAGAGGTATACGGAAAACAGGCTGCATTTGGCTGCAGAATATAAGTAAACCATGGGAAATGTTTGGAAACATGAATAATGGGCCATTCATTTTCTATTACGGAAAGACAGCTCATTAGGAGGAAGCCACACAACAAGAACGGAAGAGAGGATATCACAAATGTGATGACAACTCAATGTGATTCGTGCAGGTATGCACAAAAGAGAAAATGGAGATGGAAAAGTACCAACTGCGGGGCAGGAAGTGGGTAAAGAGGATTTTTTTTTTTTTGACTGAAGGGTGTGGAATTTGGGGTTACTTTGGTGCTTTTGCTAAGAACTGTCTTTCACCCGGAAGATTCTGGCTCACCCTAAAGGTTCTAACTGTGTTATTTCTTTGATGAATTCACCAACAAACAGTATCTGGAAGTTAGCCCTAAAGCCTCTGTGCCTTGATTCTGACAGCAGGAAACATGTTAACATGATGGGAGATTTTCTTCTCGGGACTCAGATGCATTAAAAAAAAAAACAGACATTTTCTGGATGAGCCTAGAATACGGGAAATAAAATGTTGCTTGTCCTGTGTATGTTATATGGTGATGTGCCAGTCATAGACATGGACCTTGCCTTCCCTTGACAGTAAGAAAAGCTTTTTCCATTGTTGGTTTATTTCAGATTCTTCCTGATAAAGCCTTCCTTGGAGTGTGCGTTACAGTATTCTCACATATTACCTTAACTACAAAAGAAGTAGGAACCACATGGTCTTCCTCTAATATGGCTGTCCATGTGACTAGTCAGTTACATGGACGTTACACACTTTCCCAGCAAAAACGGTTTTAGGCACATGTTCGTTAGAGGCAACAATAGTTACTATCACATAATATTCTAATCCATGATAAAATTAAGAATGGACTGGAGATTTTAAAGAAGGGAATAAAAATAGTGGTTTGGTGTATAAAGCGTTCCAGATGCAAGCAGGCAGGCAGAAGCCGGAGAACTTGAGTGTCAGCAGTGAGGCCAGCCTCAGTGACAGCTAATGAGAATCTGACCCATGGAAGAGGGAAGAGTCTGGGACTTGAAAGCACATCAGAGCCAGACCTGAATTCTAAATCTAATTCTAACTTTCTTATCCTCCTTTTATCAGGAATGGGACACCAGAAACGGGATACATTTGAGAGAAAAGCTTCCATGATTTCACAAGCATTGGATGAAAGAATTTGTCCAACACTGGGTGACTGGAAATGATTGTAGTGTGAGCTTTACATCTATCTGTGTGGTTATAAATGATCGCTGTGAGAAACACGAAATAACCTAAATGTTAAATTTGATATATATTTACTTTCAAAACATTTTTTAGTGATTAAGGATGGAATAAGGATTATACTCTTCCTAAGCTTTGGAGTTCATATAACCCAAAATAATGCAATAATTTGAGAAGTAAATGCATACAATTGTATAATAGTTTAACAGAGAAACCATAGAATAAATATAATGGAGCCAAAATTGAGAAACAAGCTTCTGTGTAATACTAAATATATAATGAAAAAGGCTTTATTTACATAAGTTCATTGATTGTTTTGATTTGTCAATATATTTTGTCTTTACCAATAAAATGAATTGTAAATGAAAACTAAAGTTTATTAAAAATAGAATTGTCTTAGCAATTCAAGTTTACATTATAATACACTTAAGCATTACAAAGGCTTGGTAAATTTTTATTTTTACTTGTGTAATTATAATTCTATAATTATTAGTTTTTAATGGAAGATTACTTTGTTTTTATGTGATTAAATCATTCATAAATACATTTTGTGCTGTTGTTATATTAGTATATAATATGGACATGTATTGAACTAGTACACTGATCTCCACTGACATAACCATGTTAATAAAACAAAAAATAAAAAATATTAAAGAAAAATATTTCTCATAACTATATAACATGCCCATTATATCATCATTTTTATAGATAGAGTTTTTAACTTATTAGCTCCAGGTGGTATCAGTACTGCTGCATTCCTATTTATAAAATAAACTCTTGGACTTTGTTATGCTATCAACAAAGAAGTTTCTTACATATATAGTTTCATCCAAATGGGGGAAAATGATGAAACATGGACATGGAAACACAAAGAGATTTATTCATGAAGTGCAAATCAGAAACATCACTGCCTAGTCCAGCCCCAACAACAACGCCTTAACATTTGTGGGCGATACTTTTGTACATAAAAATTTTAATTTTGGAGTCCATAGTGAGATTCTGGAGAAACTTGAATTCCGTTCAAGAGCACATATGCAAAGCAGTTCAGGAGTGAGGCCCTGCTGCTACCTCAGCCCTGATCCCTACACTTAATTAAGTGCAGGAGCTGTCCAAGAAATTTTATCTCAGTCCTCGGTGAAGTTTTCAAGCTTTACTCTACTGATCATGGTACCTGGGGTAGCAAATACACAGGAGAGTAACACCATCCTCGTTTCGTTTCCTTTGGGCTTCATGCCAAGCTGCCTGTATTACTCTGCAGAAGGCACACATTGGAGCCAGCAACACAAGGAAACAAAGAGGCACTCTGCAAGAATAAACACGAAGCTCTTGGCAACAGAAGCCAGGTGGCACAGCGGGTAAGAACAAGGCAGTTCCGAAATTAGATTACAAATTTCATTCAATGACCACCGGCAGTCCTCAATTATATTAAAACATGTGCCTTGTGCACATGTAGAAAGAAGTCTTATTCTACATATGCTTCATTCTTGAAAGACAATGCAGGTAGCTTCTATCCTTATTATGAGTTTGTTACCAACATTAACCATCCCGTACCCACTGGGAATATCATCATGTTTTTCTCACGGTTTAACTTTCACATGTAGGTAAAGCTAAAGAAAAAAATCCTTTTCATTCCAAAATAAATGGTGTACGTAAGAGTCACATGGGCACTCAAAGATTAACAAGCTTAGTGAAAACAAAAGAAATGGAAACAAATTCAAAGGAGAATACTGTGTTGATCTGTGTAAAAGTCTGTTTAGCATGGAGTTAAAATTCCATAGATTTAAAACTAGGCCTTTCATGGTTATCCGTGTGGGTATGACTTCATTGCTTATAGCTTCATTTAGTACAGTAATTCTCTCAGACTATAAGGCACGTAACATTTCAAGCGGAAGAAATTATAGTTCATGTCAAAGAAAAAGTTCTCAGGTGATCCCAGGTTAATGCTGTTGCTACAGTGTTCCAGAAAAATTCTGCCCCAGGGACCGCTCATTTTAGATGAAACATACTGCCTCGGGGATATTTGAGAACATCAGATGTAGCCAAGGGCACCTCAGACAGTCTCCCTGGGAGAGTAGGAGGTTTCATGTAATTTCATATTATATTATAAGTCATGAAAGGCCCATAAATATTCCATCTTCCAAAACCAGTTGTTTGGTGGCAGATGGTAGGTGATCAGTGGGCACTTACAATAAGTGTCCTGCAGACAGACCTTGTGTAAATATTTCGAAAGTTACAAAGGGTGTGGTAGAAAAACAAATATTAGTTATGATTAAGTAGCTGTCAAACTATAATTTTTAGATGCTGTATCTAATATTTTTCTGGGTACAAAAAAGACAATATTTAGTGATGTTTTATATATCTGGATACAATAATATTAAGATAATAATACATCTCCTCCCCAAATGGCCCCCTCAGACACAGACATAGGGGAGGGGAGTAGGGGGGGGGGAAGTGGGAGGAAGGGAGGGATGGGAGGATACATGGGATGGGCTAACAACTGAGATGTAATATGTATAAATTAATAAAAATGTATTAAAAAAAAAAGAACAGAAAAAAAAAAGAACAGAAAAAAAAAAAGAAATAAAAAATCATTGCAGCTAAGATTCACGATCAAACTGATTATAAAAATAAATTACACACATATATATGTTTGCAATAGAACATCTGAAATTGAAAATAAAATGGAATTTCAGCAACATAAAACGGCATCAAACAGAACAAAGTACATAGGAACTGATTCAAAAAAAAAAAAAGATAATAATAATATTAATGATAATTAATAATATTCATAACATTAATATTAATATCCACTTAAAGTCCCTGTGCATGTGCTTGCCTGTGTGTGTGTGTGTGTGTGTGTGTGTGTGTGTGTGTGTGTGTGTGTGTGTGTTCTGTACTTGAGATTGTTCCCTTTATTAAGGATCAAAATCAAAATCTTATAGAATTATTTGGAACATTTACCATAAATATTTACATTTATCATAAGTTTTGTTGTAATTTTTAGCATAAAATATCTGTGTTACCATCTCTTTCATGTAAGTTGTAGATAAAAGTGGAGCACTATATGAGTTTGGTGGGGTTTTTTTATTTCAATTAATATGAAATGAGGAATACTTTTACTTTAATTTGTTCTTGGTTTCTTTGTTTGTCTTATTTTTTGAAACAGGGTTTTTTTGTATAATAACCATGGATGATCTAGACTTGCTTTGTAGGCCAGGCTGGCCTTGAACTTTCAAAGTTCTGATGCCTCTGCTTCCCAAACACTGTGATTAAAGACCTGTAACACCATGCCCAGTTTGTTCTGTATTTTCTTATGTCTAATGCATGTTTAATTTTGTTCTTTTACTGCAGAGTTCCAAAATGGAGAGGAATGTTCCATAATAAACATACCTACTGTCTGAAAAAAATTTCCAGATGAAGCTAATCTTAAAAATACAAGAAATTTCTTTTATTAATTATTTATTTATTATGTGTGCATATATTGTGTATATGGGCCTAATACTACAGCACAACAAGTAGAGGTCAGAATAAAACTTCTTCCTTAGAGGCATCAGTTGTCTCTTTCCTCTATGTGGAGATAGAGGATCAAAGCATTTCACTATTCCACTAAAATTAATTAAAATCCATAAATGTAAGCAATAATATACAGTTTCAAATGGATGATAGATAGATAGATAGATAGATAGATAGATAGATAGATAGATATAGATACACAGATAGATAAATAGTTGGATAGGTGATTGATAATAGGTAAAGGTGGGAAATGTGTGTGTGTATGTGTGTGTGTGTGTGACCTATTTGTATGTTGCATGCTGGCATAGAGACACATGTATGCACATGGAGGACAGAGATCAGCATCTGATGTCTTCCTTTATTGTGTACCATCTTATTTGGTACACAGTCTATCACTGCACCTTGGTTGGCTAGGTTGGCTACCAAGCAAATCCCAGGAATTCTGAATCTTCTTACTGGGAGCTACTATTACTTGTTTGCTGCTAAGACATTTTCTGAAGATCCAAAGCAGATCACACACTTGTATGGCAAGAAGACACTTTACCAACCAAGCCACCTCACCTCTGCATTCCATATTTTCAACAACTAATAACATTTTCTCACAAAATGCCATTAAACACATAAAACTAAAAACTGAATAATCCACCATGGACAGGGGCTGTGAGGTCTATCCAAACTTAAAATATACTTAAAATACAATATATGTGATGATTATATATGATAACAGTATGTAGATTACTAGCACTTAAGTGAGGCAAATAATTCCTTTATTGTTTCCATTTGTCCCTGCATTTAAAATGTTCTGGAGGTTAAATAAAAATATTTTTAGCACAAATAAAAAATGGTGGCAGCTATAGCATTTGTAAGTTGGGTACAGTTATAGCTGCCTACCAATTTCCTGGAAGCATGCAGGCAAACACTCCCCACCAGAATCCAGGCTGGTGCATTGTATTTTAATTGTATAGACATTGTTGCTATCTCAGATATCTTGAACTACCCTATAATTGCAGAAAATCATTAATAAACTGCCAGTGGTATGCCATTCTCAAAAACAGTGACTCTATAGGAATAAAGACTGCTTTGAATAGTATATGACGTACAGTTACGAGCTTTTATAAGACAAATGAATGACAGACAAGGCGTGTCTTTTCCCTACTGCAAGATTAAGGTTCTAAAATATGTAGGAAATTTCAAATGATTTCAGCATCTCAATCAAACTGACAAGAAAACGTTCACTAAAAAAACAAAACACCAACAAAACCCAACTAGCAGTTATTGTTGTGACTCATTTAAACTTCTAACGGGAAAATAGGAAAGTAGAAGGATCCAGAGGGTCCTAGAAACCTACAAGTAGAACATTATGATAGGCAGATTTGGGCCCAGGGGTCCCGCTCAAACTATGGCACCAGCCAAGGACAATGCAGGTGGTAAACTTTAAAACCCTACCCAGATCTAGCCAATGGACAAGACATTCTCCACAGTTGAGTGGAGAGTGGGGTATGACTTTCAAACATACTCTGGTGCCTCATATTTGACCATGTCCCCTGGAGGGGGAGACCTGGTGGCACTCAGAGGAAGGACAGCAGGTTACCAAGAAGAGACTTGATACCTTATGAACATATACAGGGGGAGGTAATTCCCCTCAGGCACAGTCATAGGGGAGGGAAATAAGGGGAAAATGGGAGGGAGGGAAGAATGGGAGGATACAAGGGAGGGGATAACCATTGAGATGTAACAAGAATAAATAAATAAATAAAATAAAATAAATAAATAAATAAATAAATAAATAGGAACTATGAATGTGTTTTAAAAAGCAGGCTCAAATATTGCCAGTACTGACGAGGTTGATTAAAATTTTTGAAACTCAATTTCTTTATTTATAAGAGGGGATTCATTCAATGTTTCTTTGTTTTAAATCTTAAAAAGTAATTCTACTAAACAAACCTAAAATTGCCTAATTACAACATGGGTAATGTACTTAAAGAGGACCCTTCCTGGCGATGACATACAAGTGACCAGCAAATATAGGAAAGAATATAAAAATCACGAACATTTTGGAATAATCTAATATAAAGCCACAGGGAAGGATAATTTCATATGCATTAGCAGGTCTGCTATCACACAGGAAAAAGTTTTATTGTGGATGTGAATGAAGAAACAATTGACATCCGTTGAGTTGCTGGTGGGAATGCAAGGCAATGAAGCTACTATGGTAAACAATGTGGTGGTTCCTTACAAACCTTCGAAATGTGGCTGAGTGTGTAAAGGCACCTGTCACTAAACCTGAATCTTACCATAAAGCCAACTTGCTGTAATGAGAGAATTGACCCCTTCAAGCTGTCCTTTACCCCACCCCCAACACACACACACACACACCATGGTTTGCTAGTACATACATTCACAAACGTAAATACATAATTCCACTTGTGATTACATGTATGAATAACTGAGAGCAGAATCATGGCATTTTTGCATATCTATAATGATGTTAACAATAGTTCTTATGACTTATACAAAGCTAATTGCATATGTGAATGAACAAGGACAGTGTTATAAAATGGAACATTATTAACCCCAGAAAAGAAAGAAAACAGAGATGGGAAAATAGCTCAGAAGGGAAATGTTTGCTGTACAAGCATGAACACCTGAGTTCACTCTCCAGCACTTAGGTCCAAGGCTGTGTGTGATGGCAGTCACACATAGTGGCAGCACTGGGAATGTGGAGACAGGTTAATCTCTCAGACTTCCTGACCAGCTACTATGACTTACCAAGTTGATCGAAACTGTGCTTCAAAAACTAAAATGGAACACCCATAGTGAGCTTCGGCCTCCACATTTGCCTGCACATGACTCTTCATGCATTCCCTTATGTGCACAAGAGTGCACATGAGCTTGAGCAAACAAGTGTGAACTTGTATGTACACACAAAAGCACAAAATAAAGAAACTCTGTAGCATGCCACACCCTATTTCAACCTTAAGGAGATCACCCTAAGTGGAATCAGCCAGTTACAGGAGAACACTACTGGTTCCATTTACTGAATGGTAAATTTAATAGAAACAGGGTGCAGAACAGTTGTAGTCAGGGGCTGGTAAGACGGAAAGTGGCCATAGAATTAGAAATTTTAAGGAGGTAGATGGCTTGAAATTATGTGTACCAGAAAGAAAATACACCACTGAAATCTCCCTGAAATTGTGAACATTCTTAAACTTTTAATCACAATTAACATTGAAATAATATGGTATGTATATAGAAGACTATACTGAGTGAGATTATATGTCTAAAACTCCCAGCCTGTCTTAGACAGGTGGAATAGTAATTCTATATTTTAAAAAAAGCTTTATCACACCTGTGTTTGAGGTCAAGAACCTTGGATCCCAAGTGCCAGTATAAACACAAGACTTTAAGTGACATGATAATTTTCCAGATTCAGGATGCTGTGAAATATCTTATGCAGTAAGAGTAGAACTTTTACCTTTGCAGGGTCTCACAATATACACTGTATGATACTTTTTCTCACCCTGGGCAGCGGAAGTAAGACACAGCTCTAAACCAACCATGTGATCACTAGGAAAAGCTGTCATTTCTCTTCAGTGAACAAAATCAGTTAAGCTATGACTTTCAGTAGAATATGTGTGTAAACACATTTTTGCCTACTACATTTTTGGGTGGTGGTAGTTTTATCAGGGTTTTACTCCTTCTGAAACTCAGGGTTATCAGCATGGAAGATAAACTTCACTGAAGCAGTCATTAGGCTCTGCTTCTTATAACCTTACCTATACATTGGGAAAATAACCGGATGTGTGTACTCACGCGATTTGTTTATGCAGAAATTTTCCATAGTGGAGATGTGATTTAAAGACAGGTTATTGAGAAAAAATTTTAATTTGACCTATGGCATTTGTCCTTAGGTTTCCATGATATTTTCTGATGCTATCTTATCTTTTATCTTATTAGAAGTAGGAAAATAAAACACACACGTAGTAGCTATCTGTAGTTAGACTACCATCAGTTTCTAGCCAAGAAAAAATCTGCACAGTTGAGTGGAGAGTGGGATATGACTTTCTCACGTACTCTGGTGCCTCACATTTGACCATGTCCCCTGGAGGGGGAGACCTGGTGGCACTAAGAGGAAGGACAGCAGGTTACCAAGAAGAGACTTGATACCCTATGACCATATATAGGGGGAGGTAATCCCCCTCAGGAACAGTCACAGGGGAGGGGAATAAGGGGAAAATGGGAGGGAGGGAAGAATGGGAGGATACAAAGGATGGGATAACCATTGAGATGTAACAAGAATAAATTAATAAAAAAAAGTTTGATTAAAAAAAGGATCTGCACTTGTTTTCTTATATTTTTTAGTAATTACCTCTTTTGATATTTTGAATAAGCACATTGCTGTCATCATCCATTTATTTAGCCAAGGTAAATAAAACTGAGTATTTTCTTTACATGTAAACTGCAGACAAGTATGATTTAATTTATTTCGAGTCATTTGGTTATAGTGACAGCCATTAATTTTATTGAATGGTGTTTTTAAAATTGGTCTTACGTTTTACCCTGGAACTATTGAACTAACAGTAACTTCTTCACCTGGCAATAAATAAATAAACCTGCATTTGTTCTATGAATTCTGAGCCTACAGCATCACTACCATCTCTTTTTCATTGATAGAAAATTTTATAATACATTTAAACTGTTGTAGTTTTTATATATCTGTTTATAATTATGTCTATATACGTCCACTGCACATTATAAAGGACATAATTGTTGAATTTGCTTTGTGCTTTCAGCCAATACATATATAAATTTAAAAACTCTGACTAAAATATTCTGAAATTTTAAAATATAGTTTATTTTTTACCTCATGTGTTTTGAAAACATAGATGTGGTGTTTTATTAATGGGACAGTGTAACAATTAAATAGACTCACCGGCACAATATTAATTCATATAGGAATGTAGAGTATGCTATCGACAAATAGTTCATATATACATCACTTGTCATTTGATTTTACTTATAAAATATCTAGATATTATAGACAATCATTTTCATGATTAGAATATAATGTATCTACTAAAGTCAACAAACCAAGCTACCAAATGCTAAAAGCTAAAGAAAAAATATAGTTATGGGCTTCTGCTATAGCCCAAAATTTCTTTTTCACATTGAAATAGTTCAAGTAAATCAATCAATAACAATTTTCTAATGAAGCAGTTATGAAACTGGAGTTTGAATTTTCTATAATTTTCCTTATACCTCATGCACACCTTAAAGATTATTATTATACATTAAGTAGTTTTACTGAACTAACAAGATATCATGGTTGTATTTCTGAAGGAAGGAGCTGAGCTTAGTTCCTTCCAGGTGTCAACCATCTCTGATGTCAAGGAACAAAACGGAAAGTACAAAGTCTGCATGGCAGGTCTGACAGATCAGACTCACTGCTGTTTCCATCTCTTAACTGCCCCAGAGATAGTTCCCAAAGATTGTCCCTAGTTTCCAAGAGTAAGACTGACCTGAACTAGACAGTGACATCATTGCCATTATAAGGTCATTCTGGTAAATGGTCCTTGTTTTCAGTTCTATTTCTTTGTTTCTCAATTATACAAAACACTAACTTGGATGCAATAGTATATCCTGTTTTTTAATTAAAGGGTATAGGAAGTAAATTATAAATTCCTCCACAGAAAACCATACCAATTATTATGAATGCCTCACAGAAGACATTCCAGACATATTACCAAGTAGTTGTGGCTAAAAATGACTTCAGGGGAAACAAGTTGCCTTACCAGCACTCCTTATCCTCTTTTTCATGGCTAAATGCTAGAGAAATGTTATAAAATTGTGAGGAAAAGTTCTGAAAACAATACAAACAGCTTACAGGAAATGATAAAACTTATCAGGAGGGGCAGGAGTGACTATAAAGGGGGATTCACAATGATAGTTACTGGAAAAAGGCCAAATGTATAGTCACAATCCACTAGTAGATATTGCAACCATTTTCTTAATGTGAGTCTTTCTGCAGTGGAGACTAAACTTCCTAGTCACCCTTACAGCTAAATGTTGCCATGTAAATAAATTAAGGTTAATGCTATACAATCAGAAGTCATATGGGAACACTCATAGGACAACACATGTAGGAGTTCCCTTTCTTAGTTCTCTCATGAACCCTTGACAGACAAGCATCCCCTACTTAGGGAGGTCACTGCTTGACAAAGTAACTCTGAAACCTTTGGACTGAATGAACAATTCAAGGGCAGTCAGAAAAGAACTGGCTGATAAAAGGCAACAGCTATAAGAGGCAACACTTAAAGGCTTTCCACCTTGCTACGTACAGTTCAATACTTGCACAATGAATATAATATCTTCTCATTAAATATGCTTTGTTATATCTCTGGTAGAGTTATTGTAGTGATGGTAGGTGAACTGTAGGCTTGGGGTAGGGACTCTGACCTTGAGTAATAAGAACTTCATAGTCCAAGCACCTATTCAAATCTACAAAATAGAAAACACTGAGAGTAGAAAAGGTGAAAAAATTTTTTTTCATAAATGAGAATGGACATCTAAAGACTCCAAGTGCTTGAGGAATTGGATGGTGTGTACAGAAAGATCATCCTTTAAAAACAAGTACATAACATAAAAATTTGACCCAGATCATGAAATCATCAAAATAAAAATTGAACAAGAACACAAAATGTCACCCTGAGTTAGATTCACTATATCTAAGAGCATTTGACCTGTACTCCTACTGTACAAGTCAGAAATAAAAAGCTTTCTAGCAGAAAATGATGCTTTATTTACATATGAAGCTCATAAGTTTGAGAAGCCTGCTTCTAATGAGAAGAGAATACTGTGGCCACACATAACAGCAAACAAGATCATCTTAACCTAAACAGAGGAAGAAAGAAAATCTAGCATAGATTAAAATCATCTGGGAAGGGTTGTAGGCTTTCTGTTAGTCATGTCATATATAATATGTATAATGCATGTGGTGGATATACATGGATCTATATTCAATATGATGAATTTGATTTCCATATAATGTTTTCTGTACTTATTCAGAAGTCTATACACATAAAAACTGTCTTGTTATGTGTATTGTAATATATAATAATATAGAAGTATAAACAATATATTATAATATAAATATATATATATGATTTATGCATACATACAAACACACAACATACACAAAGAGAAGTAATGTCCATATAGCTATTTTTGAAATGATTCACTATAAGTTAGTAGAGAGTAAAATGTATTTTTTGCTTCACAGTCAATTCTTTTAGGATGAGCTCATATCAGAGAATAACAAAACGGTCTCCAGTAAAGAAGACTTCTCAACAGAGAGGGTCATGTGATGCCAGTTTCAGAAATCAGTAAGTCAAGGGACATTCTCTGGTCTGTTCCTTTTATCCTGTGGTGCACGAGCTGAAAAACATCAACCTTAAATCTGTTCTGGTGGCTACAGTGTGAGGTGGGGACGGAGTGAGGAAATGAGGATATGAAGATGTTAACAGAACCATGGTCTAATTAGGATTTGGAGGACTGTAGTTTAGATGCTGAAAAGAATGGGTCCTCACTGCCTTAGCGATTCATTGGCCTCACAATAACCATGGTACTCTATTGTTTCTTTTTAAAAGTCTATTGATTTTCTGTGCACTAAGTCTCTTTGGGATTTAAACAATATGAACGCCAGTCCTGTATTAATATGACACCAGTCTGCAAGCCTTCAGCTACTCTGAACTACAAATATGTACCTAATAGTAAAAAATGCTCCTAAAAACTAAACAGTGCCTTTATCAGCAAAGTAAAACAAAGAAAGAAACTAATGAAAATATCAGAAATTGTCTTCTCGAGAAAAAAAAACTATATTCATGACTATAATAAAATATAAGACATGAGGTCAAGAGGTATAGCTTTGTAGCATGGCTTATATTTAACATGTGTGGAAACCTGGGTTCAATATGTGGAATGTGAGTTCACACACACACACACATGCACACACACACACAGTCATATACTCACACATCACTCACTCAAATATGCATGCTCAAAGATAGAGACACATAGTTATCCTCAGTGTTATGTTTTATAGCTGGAAACATTGAATATCAACACTTGCATGAGTATGGGATGGAGTGAATGAGAGTGGCTGCCATAGAATCATATATTTAAATTCTCGTTCCCTGGTTAGTGGAACTGTATTCACAGGATTAGGAAATGGGCCTTGTTGGAGGAGGTGTGGCAGTGGAGGCTTTGAGGTTTCAAATGTCAACATCATTTCCAGTAAGCTCTCTCTTGGTCTTTCTCTGTATATCTCTCTGTAGCTCTGTCTCTATATGTCTCTTTCTCTCTGTGTCTCTGTCTCTCTCTGTTTGTCTGTCTGTCTCTCTCTGTTTGTCTGTCTGTCTCTCTCTGTGGCTCTGTCTCTGTCTCTGTCTCTGTCTCTGTCTCTGTCTCTGTCTCTCTCTCTCTCTCTCTCTCTCTCTCTCTCTCTCTCTTTCCCTTTCCCTCCCTCTCTATTCCCCTCCCACTCCTTCTTGCTTGTAGATCAAGATAAGCTCTCAGGTACTGCTACAGTATCATGTCTGCTGACATGTTTCTGTGATGATGGCCATGAATTCTAAACCACTGGAACCATGAGCACCAAGTTCAACTCTTTTGTAGGTTGCCTTGGTGAAGGTGTGTATCACAGCAATAGGAAAGGTACTATGACATCATGTCCGTTATTGGGACAGTACTCTGAACAGAGAGTAAACACTGATTGTGTAAACATATCCACATTATGAACAATTTCGTATAGTTCCTTAAATTTACCTGGGTTGTATACTGCTGCAAAGAAAAATAATAGAACTCAACCACTAACCACAATGCAGCATCAGTGAGGAGCCCTCCTCTATGCTAAGCTTATGGACAATATTCAAGATCACAACAAGCCTGCATCACCAACCTGAAGGCCACAGACAACTGAAAGAGCTTTTTAAAAATAATTTTCTCATATGTAAGAATGCAATGACTTTATGTGATAGAGGACTGAAATTGCTTTACCAACTCTCTAACAAAAGACACTATTACAACAACCAGGACACTGAGTTTTCTTGCTCTCCCATAGCACAGGAAAGAGCTATCATTATGAACCGTAATGAATCCAATGATCCATACATTCAAGAACTTCAACTCAGATGAAGAAGTGAATTGAAAGAAAAGTAGAAGACAAAAGAGGTTTATTCACTTTTCAATAACTCCAGACAGCTATTTTATTTTTGCAAAGTAAAATTATCCCTAGTAAGCCTCAGAGACACTTGAGCACTTTGAGCTAAAGACTCAGTGTCACTCAGAGCAAAAATGCTTTGCAATGCACATTAGATTTTCAGTTTTCTACATGTCCTTTAGTTTTAAGTCTAATTCTTCAATTTAAATATAAACTATGTTATTGCCAATAAACATTAAAAATGACTTAAGTAGTAATTATAGACCAAAACTTGATTGTGGATTTTACAACATTAATGGTAATCATTTCTTGAAGCAAGTTAAAAGTATTCACGTAATTTCTGAAACATAAATTTAATCCAGGCTCTTTGTTTTTCAGTCTAAAATAATTTAAAACCAGTGATTATTTGACTTTTTAAAAAAACTTGATGATTTGGGTTATTAAAGAATAAGTAAACCTTTATCTTCTACTTTTCGACTTCTTCTTGACTTTGTTATATGGTGTATTAAAATTATCATGGCCCTATGAATTCCATTTCCTTTGCTTTTATTTTACTCCTTGCAATGAACAATGCTTAAAGGTCTTGCATATTTTGTCTTTGCTGTCACTATTGGCACATGTACATCAGAAAACGCAATAATACGTAGGGTTGATGATGGTATTACACCATGTGTTACAGAGTTCTCCATTGGTTTACCAAACTTTTGATCGCTTATTACAGGAAAGAAATGTATGTTCTAATTGAAGTTATGCAACTGAAAATATTAAAATGACTCAGTTTCCTCTTAACTGTCTCAATATATGTACGAATTAGTGGGAGATTGCTTTCTGGATCAGCTCTTGGACAAAGCAATGATACCCCCCCCCAAATCTTTTACTGATGAAACTTGTATATCACAAACCAACAGTGCTTGGGTAAAAAATATTCATCCAGTATATCTACAAAACATACCCATTATTGAGAAAAAGGTCTACTCTTTTATTATGCTTTCAAACTTTAGCTAATTTTAATTCTCCTTCTCCTCTATTCCACTCCCTGTGTGTGTGTGTGTGTGTGTGTGTGTGTGTGTGTGTGTGTGTGTGTGTGTGTGTGTGTTAGAAATTGAACTCAGGTCCTTTTGTAGAGCAAACACACATTATACCTTAGCCCTTATCTCATTTTATTTATTTTTTAAAGTAATTTTTAAAAATTTATTCTTGTTACATCTCAATGGTTGTCCCATCCCTTGTATCCTCCCATTCTTCCCTCCCTCCCATTTTCCCCTTACTCCCCTCACCTATGACTGTGCCTGTGGGAACTTCTTCCCCCTTTATATGCTCATAGGGTATCCTATTGGGACTCTAGATGAGAGAAGCATGGGAGAATAGCAAAGTAGAAGGATCCAGAGGGTCCTAGAAACCTACAAGAAGAACATTATGATAGGTAGATTTGGGCTCAGGGGTCCTGCTCTAACTATGGTACCAGCCAAGGACAATACAGGCCATAAACTTTAAACCCCTACCCAGATCTAGCTAATGGACAGGACATTCTCCACAGTTAAGTGGAGAGTGGGGTATGGCTTTCACACATACTCTGGTGCCTCATATTTGACCATGTCCCCTGGAGGGGGAGACCTGGTGGCACTCAGAGGAAGGATAGCAGGCTACCAAGAAGAGACTTGATACCCTTATCTCATTTTAAAGTCATATAAATATACCTCAAATAAACTGGTTCTACCTAGTCACTTGACTTCCTCTAAAATCTTAGGTGAATTTTAGCTTTAATTATCTTCCTAAAACATAAGAATTAAAGACTGTTAGAATTTTATTCTACTTACCAAATGATCCATAAAGTAATAAAAGTTTCCTATGTGATAAAATTGTATTTGTATAGGCAAAACGGTAAGGAATATAACATAATAAGAGGCATCATTCAAATTGATAGTATAAAGTAGTCAAAAATATTTTAAGTTTCTCTTCTGTTAATACTCAACCTCATCTCTCTTTTAGTTTCATTATTTCCTTTGATTTTTAGTGAGGAAATTGTTACTCAGGCTGTTCTCTTCCTCATCTTTCAAGATATACTACAACATATGTTTACATAAATACATTAAATTAAAAATATAAAAAAGTTAGTTTCTGAATATTCAATTATAATTATAAATGCAATAAAGTTTTGAAATGTATTTCAAATGAGATCACAACTGAACCTTCAAGGAGTTACTTGTAAAATAATATCAACTTTACAAGAAGGAATGTAAGAATTAATTCCACTATTAATTATCCTTGAGAACTAATTATGGTGAAGAATTATGTTTTCTAAATTATGTCAATTATCTTTTTATGAAACAAGCATGGAAAGAGTTTCCCTAACCTTAATTGTGTTTATGAGATGAGACTCTGCTGTCCTTGTCTGTTTGTCTTTCTCTAATCTGAGTGTGGAAATGGATGATTTTAAATAGTAAGCTCAAACAGAACATCAGAGAGATCCTATAAGACAGTAAACTCACATTTCAAACAATGCCTTATATCCATGTGCTTTTATCCAAAAACCAGCCTCTTTTGAGCTGATGAAAAATTTAAAAATTATTTACGCCAGTAGGAAGAAGCTATGAAGACAGCAGTTATTCGGGTGGTCTGCACAGGTTGTACGTGATACCCTTTGAGTGCTGAATTGAAGGTACACTGTCAACTCTCATCTCACAATCAACAAGGAGCAACAGGTATACAAGGTAAAATATAATCACATTTTTTATCTCCCTTCCTGGTATAGTGATAGACATAAACTGTAATTGTTTTCCTACTGTGGTTATTCTAAAACATGACTTAATTTTGAAAAAAAAAAAACAGTTACATTTTAGGTGTCACGTATATGGAAATGCATATGTTAGCATATGGCAGAAAACCCTCTACACAACATTACCTTTTTTCATGGACTTTTCTAGTGAAAGCAAAAAAAACCCCTGATCATGACGCAGTTTCTTTTGAAAGTTGATGATGTTTCTTTTGAAGTTGGATGCATGAGTGCTAGAATATTTACATCTTTTTGTAGGCACCTCAGCTTACCACCACACAGATGCTCACACACTTAACAAAAGTCAGCACCTTTCTCTTAATAGTAAACTGATTTAACTAAAATCAGAGAACCCTGGGACATTCAAGGTTTAAAGTATATTAGAGGTACCTAAAGTCCATTTTAAAAGGTAGTAGTTATTCACAAAATATATGTCAATATTGGAAGTACTGTTCAAACACTTGGGAAATTTTTAATATTTCTTTTCTCAAGTAGGGGCATGATAAATGGCCATTCTATGGTGGTGCAAAATATCTGCTTGCTTACTTCTGATTGAATTAAATATTTATGTTAGCTTAAAGCAGGTAGGTAAGAGCTTTGCCTTTACTAAAGTAAAAAAGCGTTCATTTAGCAAAAACAGTGAGGTTCACATTTCATTCATAAAGCAATACTGAGTCGTGCGTTAAGAATGAACACGGTCATTTTCCACGCTGCACATTCACGCTGAGTAGCATCCGGATTTACATGTAAGCCACAAGCACATTTCTTCACAACCTCTCCGCAAGGCCTCCCTGGCAAATTACGTTATGGAGATGTGATGGAAGAAGAAAGTGATGTATCTAGGATGAGAATTAGTGCAAGCCTCTATCTGTTTTCTTAATCGTGGGAACCTGAGCTAAGAGAAGTTAACTCACAAACCGCGAAAGCACTGCTGATTAACTCAGATAGAAATTCTCGCAAATGTCATTATAAGGCTAGACAAGACATATGAATCACTCGGCTAATTCTTAAACCCCTTGGTTTTTTTACACGGTGCGCTAGGCATGGGATCCAGCTGTCAGAATGACCTCTTAGGGCATCAGCCAAGTTCAAGGCTCCCTTAGGGCACAGCAGTATGCTCACAGGGCTCCATTCAGATAAGGTGGGGGTGCCTAGTATGCTTTGGCATTGGCTCCAAACAAACAAATGTGGGAGTCTCTAAAGCTGGTCTCTTCTAAAGAGCTCTTTAGAAAACTCCCAAGGGAGTCTCCAGTTTAACTCTTTCAGGACAGCTCACATTCTTCCCCCCATAACCCCAGTCCAAGAACAAACTGTTTCAGGGTGAGTGTAAAAACAGAATCTAATGAACAATTTTACGTAATCATCAGCCGATGAACTTCTTCAGAGGGATGCTGACAAACAGCCTTCCACCCTCGCAAAGCAGGCTTTTATAAATGTTATATCTAAGTACCTCCTCCCTCAAATTCCTTAATGGGCCATTAGTAAAGAGATCGATCCTAGTTACTTTATAGCCAGGCCACACAGAGGCACCTCTGTTGTGTTTACTAGTGCCAGAAACACCATTCAAAAGTTGAGAAGGTCTTAGCAGCTACTTTGCAACCCTTTGGGAGCAAAAGATTGGGGCATTGTGAGGTGGAAAGAGGAAGAGAGAAAACCTGGTGTGACCGAACTCAGAGGCATGTGTGACAAGCAAATCCCTACTTAAGCTATCTGTAGGGAGGGGAGACCACTAAGTTCTCCAGTGAAAGGATATAAGCTTTATTACCCCAAGTGCCCTGTTCCTTAGAAAACCTAGCCCCTTCCTCACTACAGGCAGCCAGGGCAAACGCTACCCCGGGAGCTAAAAGCGCGTGGCTGGAGATGGGTGCGCATCACTTACGTCTCGGAATTTGTTCCACTGTCCGACTTCCTTGTCATATTGAGAGATTGTGGTGAGCCATTGTTTTTCATCCAGAAAATTACCGCCGTCTGATCGCCCCCCGGCCGCAGCCACCGCCGCGGCAGCTGCAAGAGTCTGGCTGCACCAAGCCGCTGCACACACACACAATAAGGCTGACACCTTGAGCATCTGGGAAGGAGACACAACCAGGGGTAGGAAGCGGTGTCAGAGACCGGGTACGAAGATGGGGGCGCCCCTGGAAGGCATGCATCAGCGAGGACGGGTTGGAGAGAAGGGGAGACGAGCAGGGACGGGGGTGTCCCCTTTCCAGGAGGCTTCACCCCCAAACCAGGGCACTCACACACACGCAGACCCAAGGGAGAAGAAGAAGGGAGTCTAAGGGAGGAAGCCCCAAGCAGCGAGAGTCCCAGCGGCCACATAAAACGCTTGCCGGCCCATCACCTTGTTGGGAGCGGGCACGGAGCTCGCCGCTCCTGATGGAAACGCAGCCTGGCTCTGGCAACTCGCTTCTCGCAGGAGCTGCCGCACGCGCCGCCGTCTCAGCCGTCCACTCAGCTCCCAGCGCCCGGCGCTCCCCCCATCCTACCCTCCCCGCTCCTATCCCTCGCCAGCTCCCCTCGCTTCACCCCTCCCTCCCCCACCTCCGTCTTCCCCTCCTCCTCCTATCCCACCTTCCTCTCCCTGATTCCCAGCTGCAGCAAGTTCCGGATGCTAAGCTTGGCTGGAGCCAGAGGATGCGGTAGGCTCCTCGCCTAAGAATCCTGTGCTTTCTAACCTCACCTCCAGAAGAGGTTCTTATGTTCCAAGCACAGCCGGCTCATTCTCTCTCCTCTTGGACTGATCAGAGAGCATGAGCTCTCCCTGTCTCCTGTTCCCTTTCTACAATTTCAAGGGTGGTCAGGCAGGTATAAGGAAAGAGATCAGAAGAAAACTTTATGCATTGAACCTGAACATGAACTCAGCTTCTCCAACCTTCAGAACCTATTCAGCTCCTCCTCACCTCAAATTAAGCTCACCGGAGGGCCTGGTGGAGGGAGCTCTTCAAATTCTGAAAATGTTCTGTGCTCTGAACTTCCGGGTTATTTCAGAGCCAAGCCATTTTTGAAAAGGGTTGGATTCTCTTTTAAGATTTGGCAGGCAAAGTGTTTGATTTCATCAACATTCCAAGCTCAGTGCACACAACCCATTTCTCGTTCCTAAAAATCTTTCTAGTTACTGAATCAAAAACTTAAAATACATACATAAATAAGCTATCTGTGTCATGAGCAAATAGCTTTGAGGCCCTAGCCAAAATTTTTTACTCAAACTAGCACTGGTGAAAGGAAACATTTGGCTCCCTAAACCTCTTCTCGATCTTTGACACCGAAGGGGGGACACTAGAATCCAAGCCCTGCACAGACCCCTAAGAAGAAATTCTCTTCCATGTACTTACAGGAAGCAGGAGAATTAAGTACTGTATCTAAATTAAAATTTTTCTTTATATATTTTGGATATTATGATAGGCAGATTTGGGCCCAGGGGTCCCTCTCAAACTATGGCACCAGCCAAGGACAATATAGGCCGTAAACTTCAAACCCCTTCCCAGATCTAGCCAATGGACAGGACATTCTCCACAGTTGAGTGGAGAGTGGGGTCTGACTTTCACATGAACTCTGATGCCCCATATTTGACAACGTCCCCTGGATGGGGAGGCCTGGTGGCCCTCAGAGGAAGGATAGCAGGCTACCAAGAAGAGACTTGATGCCCTATGAGCATATACAGGGGGAGGAGGTCCCCCGCAGTCATAATCATAGGGGAGGGGAATAAAGGGAAAATGGGAGGGAGGGAGGAATGGGAGGATACAAGGGATGGGATAACAATTGAGATGTAATATGAATAAATTAATAAAATATATTTTAAAAAGAAAAACAATTTTTCTGGAAAACAGAAGACTACAAATGTGTTATCCATGTGTATTTGAATTTTGTGTATTAGGCAAACCACTCCCACCTAAGCAATGGCCTTTGAAAATTTCTCATATTTTTTAAAATTCAGGAGATGTTCATTAGAACAGTAGCAGTAGCTGCTTTCTATATTCTGAACACTTTGTTCTCTCTTGTGTTACAACTTTTAGATCATATTTTAAAAGGAAAGAAACTGATAGATAGAAATTTCTAGCTTTAAATATGGAATCCAAGCGATTATGGCATATTAGCATAAATGAGGAAAACTGAGAATCACCATAGAAAATAAATATTTTCCCCACTTATGCCATAAGAGATTGAGAAATTCTTTTAAAAAAAAAAAACCAAAAACAAACCTACAATTATAATTGGCAGACGTGCTGATTTATATTAAAGATACATCAAAGAATTTTGAGAATAGTAATATGTAGTTTTTCTTTAAAAATAGAAATTCCTTTTGCTTAGTCACAGGCAAGCTTGTGACAGCCTTTCTGCACTTTCATGTCATTTGTCACGCAGAGTTGGCAGTCCCAGCCTCCAATGCCTCTCCTTCCTGTCCTCATCTTCACCTCTTCATGTAAGCGCTGTCCTCTCAATTCAATAAGAATATTTCATCATGCTTTAAATTGTCATTTAAAACATTTAAAGATGGCGACTAAAGCACAGACATCAAACCTTAAGTACAATGCTCATGCACAGAAGAAGCCAGTAATTTTTAAAGCAAACTGGTCCTCTAAAATCCTTAGCCTTTCTTGTAGTAACGTGTATATGATGAATCACCTTCTGACCTCCCAACTCCTTTCAGCATCATGCATGTTAACCTAAGGAATGCCATGACCACCGTAAATGTATAGAATCACTTATTTTATAATGACATTTTCATATATATGAACATATATTAAAAGTGTGTCTATATTTCATTGCCAATTGGAGAACATTCATGAAACTTTCCATGCCTAGTTTTTACTGACAGCTTTCTAAGACACTGAACAGTGTAAGAATTTGCTGGAGGAAAGCAGTAACTTTGTGCATATTGAAATGAAGCCTCTGAGAATGTTCCAATCCAGTCTGACACTGGATGGACTACTATTTCTAAGACAACAGTACGTTTGTTATTCTTAACTCTGAAGAGGTGGAGGCCACCTCCTTTGACTTGGCATTTGTGCTTGTCCTTCCCCACCACTAGCAGAACCTCTTACATATCTCCCGCCAGTCACTGATATTGTCTAACCTAAGAGACTGGGCATGAGAATGAAAGTCCACTAAGTGTGATATTATTAATCACAGGGAACTCTTTTCCTCAGTAGTAGTGAGTATCTGGGTCTTCAAAGAGCCTGTTTTCAACATTTAATAGTCCTAAGAGGATTCACACTCCAGTTAACACTTTAGTTATTGGCTAACGCCTCTGTAGGGATTAATTGAAAGCTTGCTAGAAGCAAAATGCAGCGGGGAAATAGAGAGGAAGGGTATTAAAAGGGAGATAGGTTGTTGAGAATACAGTTAGGAAACCTTCAAGTTAAGGTGGGTGTGGACATAAGGGAATACTTCAGAAATGGCTTCCCCGTTCTATTGAGAGCCCTTTTAGGATACTGAAGAGCTAAAAATAAAACACAAACTGGAGTACCGTATATAGAGTGATATCCACTAAGAGACAGGGCTGGGACTTGATTTTGTATTTATGACCATACTTTGCAAAACTATAACCCAGAGGAAGGCAAGGTTGTCAGATTCCCAACCCCCTTTCCTGTCACTCTGCCAACTCACACATCATAGATTATATAGATAATGTAAAGTCAGGACAGGGGTTACGAAGAGCCTTATGTAAGGGTTTATATAAGTATTTCTTGATAGTTTTATGGTTCTACTAGTGAACATTCAGTTGATTAATCTACAAGTATCTATCACTGAGTATTTTCATATTTTTCTAATCATTAAATCTTCTACCTTGTGTTTTCTTAATCCTTTTTTTCAGGTTTATGACAGTTCTACAATGGTAACTGTGACAAGGAGTCCATTTCTGATGAGTTTGGATCTGTGAAGAGTTTAAGTGAATTACATTTCTGTAAGGGTACGCACACACACACACACACACACACACACACACACACACACACACACATATATATATATATATATATATATATATATATATATATTGTCAGTTACCACTCAAATATATATTCTTTGCTGTGTTTAAGTATCATGAGAACATGTGGGAACATCCCACTCACCCCATGTATCCTTGGTGTTCTGCAGAGAAAGGTGCTTTATATACATGGCGACCTTTAGTTTCATGATCTGTTCAAGAGCCACCACTAGTGTTATGGTATTAGTCATAAATACAGCCCCAAAGCTCATGTCAGGAAGTTGTTATATCTAATAGGTGGAACTAGCCAGAGACAGTAGGGAATATAAACCTCTATAGATACAACCCAGTTGGCAAAGTCAGTTGTTGGAGATCTTCACTTGAAGGTTATCTTGTGAATACTATGTGCTCCTTTGGTTTTTTTTTTTCTTTTCTCTCTTTGCATTATGTTTACCATGAGGTGATACAGTATCATCATCTACCCCCATGATTTTGTTGCTGTGGCGATCTAGATCTAAAAGAGACTGGGCCCTTTATATGACAAATCTTCTGAAACCATGAGCCACACTAGACCTTTTCTTCTTTAACTTGAGTCCTTTATGTGTGGTATTTTATCACAGGAGCAGTAAGCTAACACAGCTAGTAAATGCAGAGCTATGATATTTAAGTGTCTATAAAAGGCTCAAGAACGAATATGCTTCACTAGATTTGTATTTCTTTCTGTATAGACACTTCTCTAAACTTTTCTTTTCTTTGGTTCTACCACTCCTTGACTTTGCTTTCTACACACTGCATATTTATTGTTAGGTCAGTAAATGCTAGAATTCACCCGTAATTAAAGTCATGAGTTGAGGGAGTGGTTGCTTCAGGAATTTTGCTAGTGTATGGAGAAAGTCACTCTCCTCGTGCCGTTTGAGATGGTTCCTTGTCTACACATCGTTCTCAATATTACCAAGTCAGAGGACAGGAAGACCATGCAGCTCTTCTTGGCTGAGAAGGGAATTGACCAGCTGCACCTTTGTCTCCTGATGTGTGAATGTTTACTGACAAAACTAGGGCTCATCATGCTATTGAAGTTAGCTTCTGGAAGAATTAAGAGACTTCTAGAAAGTCAGACATTACCAAGCTAGAAGGCTTGATGGTAAGTAAAGTGTACTGAAGCCACGCTTTGATCATTTCTGTAACAATACATGATCAAGCCAGGAAAACAATTGCTTAGCCAATTCCATGCCACATCTTTCGATGAGCTCAAGTTTTTTTTAAAATGCAGCACCCATAAGATCCAGGCTATTAGAGATTCACAACTAAATCAAAGCCTACAGATACCATGATGAAAGTCTCTCAAGATATACCTTCATTTTTGAATTCTAGTACTGAATATCCTATAGGACTTACAGAAAACTGTGTTTCAGTTCAGCAGTAATTATTAAGACTGTCATGGTGGGAACCAGAACCTACAAATATGAAACCCAAACAGAACCTTGACAGAAGAATGTTAACTTCTACTGGTATTACCGTTTTGGTGTTTATTTTTCTTTGATTATTGTTTTTGCCATTATTGTGTTATGCTGTTTTTTGAGGAACCACTGATTAAGCAAACAAACATATTTTATATATAACTTGAAAAATAGGTTCTCTTGTGTTAGCTAAAGCATTCAGTAAATAAACACTCTACAGGCTGTAATAAATATGAGAAACACATCAATCAGTGCAATTACTGTGATTCTTAAGAAAACATTTTTTTTTCAACATTTAAACTTAGAGGATGAATGTGATTAAATAAATTGATTACTGAGCTGATGATCCTGGGAGGTGGCCAATGAGGCAATTTAAATTTGTCTTTTTCTTTAAACTGAACTATATTTGTTGATGATTTTTAAACAAATCTTTCCAAATTTTTCAGTAAACATTCATTACAAATTTGTAAATATTAATAAGTTACTGACACAAAATGATAAAATAAATGTTTTAGAATATATTTTTCCATAATATACAGGTGTACTAAATGGAACAATAATGATTAAATTCAAATAAGCATATCAAATGTTTATGCTTTTAAACCTATTACATATATACTTGTTTCTTTACTTTTTATTAGTTCCTTGGGAGTTTCCCATCATGAACTTCACTTCTACTCATCTCACTATCCCCTCATATCTACCCTTGGCCCTTGCAACCTCCCCCCTCAAATAAAACACACACAAATAAATAAACAACAACAAAAAGATAAACCATTCAAATATCCTGATGGAAGCTATAGTATGCCACAAGGTGTTCCACAGTATACCCCTCTGTTTACACTTCTTCACCTGCAGGTGTGCATTGCAATGAGTCATCAGTCTGGCTTGAGATCTCTGTCTTCTGTGACAACATCAATAGTGCATCCTCACCAAGACTCTGGCTCATTCTGTGGCTTCCCTATGTTATGGAAATCCTGCAGCTTTGGATCAGCAGGACTGACCCTTCATGTGTCCCAACTGCTCACAGAAGATATATATTTTAGGGTGAGGCATCTCAGAGCCCTGGATTTGGGCCTGGATGGCAGCCAGGCTGGTCAGAGCCAATGCTGTCCCTTATCTGAACCACCTGGGTGAGCTCTTCAGCATTGCTCCGGATAGGCTAATCAATGCCACCATCTACAGGGGCAAGATAAACTCTTCTTCTCTCATGCTTTCCAGGTGAGCTCACTGACTCCCATATCTCTAAAGCCAGCTCCACTGTGCTGCACAGTGAAGGCCCATACTCCCAAGTGCTGTAGCCTGTGAGGAGCTGGACCATCTTGCCCACTCTCACACCCTTGGGCTAGCTCACACCTGTCTTCAATACCAGGGCCAGTTCCATTGTGTTGCCCAGGCCAGGTACAGGGATGGCTCTCTGGAGTGATACTGACAGTGATAGGGCAGGGCTAGCTAATTGTCTCTCAGGACCACTCAGTTGTCCTGAGTGCTAAGTGGTGAAGGGTAGGGGGAGGGCAAAGAATGAAGGGGGCAAAGGGCATGTTCCTACAGGCCACTTCAGGACAGGTGAGAAGAAAAGCAAGATCTCCCACACTCTTGCTCTCAGGGCTGGCTCCCCTGTACCCTCACCATTAGGGTCAGCTCTGTTGTGCTGTCCAGGTGAGGTACAGGCCATAAGACAGCTTTAGCCATCAAGCCAGGCATAAAGCTAGGATGAACAAAACCCTGCCATCTGCTCTGCCCCTGACTGACATCAGAACAATATCACCAACAAGGTGTCTCTTCACCTGTTGCCAGGAGGTCATATTTATAAATTTAATGTAAGAATGTACTTAGAGTCAGCTTATTCCTTGACTTAGAATGATATTCATTCTCATAGACTTTTATATATATACAGGGAAATCACTCTTAAAATGCATCTTAAAAATGCATTTGTTGATCCTTTGATTTCTTGATTTCCTATGTGTACCTCTTTTTGTTTACTTGTCTTGATTTTAGTAGAGGAGAATGGACACCTTTGTCTTTGTGAGTGTGTGTGTGTGTGTGTGTGTGTGTGTGTGTGTGTGTGTGATCTTAGTGGCAATTTATTGAGTTTTTATTCATTAGTATGAGGTTGACTATAGCTTTTGTGTAAATATCTTAGCCTTTGATTTGTTAAACTATATTCCCTCTAACCTTAGCCTCTCCATTAAATTTATCATGAACTGATATTGTATTTTTTTCAAGGGATATTTCTAAATGTATTGAGTTACCATTATTTTCTGTCTCTGAATCCATTTCTGTGATACATTCCATGCTTACATGGTGAACCATCCCTGCATGTTTGAATGAAGCCAGCTTGCATATGAAGAAGGATCTTTTTTGATACAACATTGAATATAATATGCAGCATTCCACTGAGATTTTTACATCTATGCTGATCCTGGAGATTGGACTGCAACTTGTGTGTGTGTGTTTGTGTGTGTGTGTGTGTGTATGTGCGTGTGTGTGTGTGTGTGTGTGTGTGTGTGTGTGTGTGTTCACTTGGTTTCAGTATAGACATAATAGGATTTGAGCATTGCTTCATCAAAAGAAACCTATATCCAGTATTGTACGCCCAGTTTACATCCCTCAGGATGTTATAGATCCCAGTGGGAGAACTCACTGTTGTCTAATTAAACTGGTGTAGAATTAGACTGCCTTCTATGACATTATTCTTTTAACATCCCCCATCACAAAATACGCTCATCTTCTGTCTTCATCAAAGAAGCTACTCTTTGAAGTGAACAACTGTGAGACCAAAGACTCATGGCTGTTCAAGATGTTGAAAATAAGAGAAGGTTGAGAGTTCAGACCAGAAACAAAACAACACAACAACAACAAAACTAATCATTAACAGCAAGAAGATCCTGGGAATAGGAATATGGGAAGTGGGTAGTGTGTATCGGCCCAAGAATACGGTAAAGGACTTAAAAATGCCAACTTGTAGACTGAGACAGAACTATTATTACCATGAACTCATAACAGATGTGCTTATTTACACTGGGCCGACAGAGGATTAACTCTGCCAATAGTCATGGGAAATGGAAAAGTTCATAGGGCCATATCACTTGCGACTGAGCTATTAGCTATTGATAAATTATGAGGGCAGGGGAAATTTTTGTTTTGTAAACCACTGCTGAGGTCACCACGATCCAACAGATAACTTAAAATATATAATTATTCAGACAAAAGAGGATATGGTTAAACCCAGTGAGTCACACAACAAAATGAATAGACATAAATGTGTGTGTGTATGTGTGTGTGTGTGTATGAGAGACAGAGAGAGAGAGAGAGAGAGAGAGAGAGAGAGAGAGAGAGAGAGAGAGAGAGAGAGAGAGAGAGAGACTTAGAGAGAGGGGAAAAGGGCGTAGGCAGAAGTAGTAAGGAACTGGGGGGCAGGGCTGAAGAGTTGTTAGTGGGCATTATGTGAATGTATGAAACCACCAAAAGCAAATTTAGTTAATGCCAATATTTGTTGATTGTTCTGTAAAGGCAAAGCTATGGAATATGTTTGAAATGATTATAAATAATAGTCCATTCTGCAAAAGGTTCAGATCCTTTCTTTTTTTGTTGTTGTTGCGGATAGATGTATGGATAATTTAATTTACTTGTTAGGCTAGGAATTATATGGCTTCATCCTGAAGCAAGAGGACACTCACATGTGACTTCAGTTAAAAGCTCAGAGGCATTTGTGGCCTCAAGGAGTACAAAACTCATTTGGTTTCTCAACCATGGGCTTCATCAATGGGACTCCTTATACAAAGCCTTAGAACAGAAAATACAGGTACTTTATAATCTTAAATAAAGACTGCAGGGCAAATATCTCATAGACTCCAAAACGCATTTTTCTCTACAACTCATTCATTACAGAACATTGGGGGTAGGGAGGGTGCTCTGCCTTAGAAGCATTATTTCTTGAATTCCATTGCTTTGATTTCTTTCTTTCTGTTCATAACACAGAGGGAGCATAATCAGGAAGTGATAACTCCAGATGCCAGTACAATCAAGTGCAAAAACCTGGTGACTCTTTCCTTAGTAAGTGAGAGTGGAACACTTTCTAAAAAGAACAGGAATTTAGAGCTCTGTTTTAGTAACGTCAGGGCTATAGATGCTGACGGTAGCGGGGAGACTTATGCCAATATCTAAGAAAGACATTGTAGGAGCAAAGTAAAGGTGACATAAGAGACAGGACTTAGAGACCTAGAACATCAGCCAGGGAGCTGAAAATAGGAGCAAGTCTTGTATAGAGATGAGTGAGGGGAAAATCAGATACCTTGGAAATAACATAATTTTCACATCTAACATCATGAAAATTTGCACAATATGAATGGTCAATGATGGTTTAACGTTGTCAAAGCAAATTCAGTTTCTCTTGAACCACTTTTTTTGTTCATTTGTTTTTTAAGAAAAGGTTTTTCTGTGGAGTCCTGGCTGTCCTGGAACTCGCTCTGTAGACTAGGCTGGCCTCAAATTCATAGAGAGCTGTCTGCCTCTGCCTCCCAAGAGCTGGGACTGAAGGTGTGCACCACTACTGGCCTAAAAAATTTCTGTCTAATCAGAGGTATAACATACTCTTTGAATACTCATTGATGTCCTCTATCAATTAAGCAAACTTTCTTAATTTTTGTCAAAAAAAAAAAAAACAGGGAAATAACATGGACCAATAACATGAACACAACTTTCATGATATGATAAAATATTTTCCATGTTCTTTTTCTTTTTTTCTCTTTTCTTTTCTTAAATTTTATTTTTTTATTTTATTAATTTATTCAGATTACAACTAAATTGTTATCCCATCACTTACATCCTCCCATTCCTCCCTCCCTCCTGCTTTCACCCTAGTCCCCTCACCTAGGTCTATGACCAAGAGGGATCTCCTCCCCCACTATATGTTCACAGGCTATCAAGTCTCTTCTTGGTAGCCTGATTATTCTTTCTTTGAGTGACATCAGGCCTCCCCACCAAGAGGAGGTGGTCAAATATGGGGCACCAAAGTTCATGTCTAAGTCAGGCTGAGCTCTCCACATAATGTAGAGAATGTCCTATCCATTGGCTAGATCAGAGTAGGGATTTGATATGTACTAACCAAGGACAATACAAGTAGTAAACATCCTTGTTCTTCTTAAAGCATGCCACAGTAATGTAAGTTTTACTGTAGTATCATGCTCAGAATTATATTCAAGAATTCTGCTAAATTCAACTCAGGTTGTAAAGAAGGTTTTCTGGCCTTTTGACCATAGCCTTTTTATGTGAATAAATGTCTTTGCTATTACACTATTCAGGTTATAAAAGTTTTTTTGGGAAAAAAAACTTTGGTAGTCAGTACTCTCAAGGAATTGCTTTCTTTTCTCCATTAAAAAAGTATTTATTAATCCTCCCTCCCTCCTCGATCACTCCCTTATTCCTCAGAAAAGGGGAACCCCATACCCACCCACTCCAGCTCATCAAGTTACAGGGAGTCTAGTGGAAAAGTGGGGGGAAAGATAATAGGACTTGGATGTGACAGGGGGGCCAGATGAAGACCAACAGAGCCAACTATCTAGGGCCCAGAAATGCCTGTGGAATCTGAAGCACCCACCAAGGACCATGCATTGACTGAACTTAGGTCCTCTACATAGATGTAGCCAATGGGCAGCTCTGGCTTCATGTGGGTCCTCCAATAAGAGGGCTACAATATGGGTCCCAGGGATTGAGCTCAGATCATCAGGCTTAGTAGAAAGTGTCTTTGCCACTGAGCCATCTCACCAGCCCCTACTCTTACATCTTTCCTGTAGGTGTACAGTATTTACTTACTTACTTACTTTTCAGTGCTGAACAGCAAACCTAGGACCACTATACACTATGCCCTTGTAATTCTGCATTTTTCAATCTTTTTAATCTTATTTTATGTGTGTGGGTGCTTTGCCTACATGTATGTCTGTGCACTGTGTGCATGCCAAAAGAGGCCGTCAGATTCCCTGGAACCAAAGTCACAGGTAGTTGTGAATCACAATGTGGGTGCTAGGCATCGAGCCAGGTTCTCTGGAAGAACAGCAGCTGCTCTTTACTGCTCAGCCCTATGATCAGCCCTTCTGTGACATTTTAGTCATATCTGCTTTGGTGAATTAACATTTTCCTCATTCTAAACACTATTCCTAACAACTGACAATATAACAATTTTAAGCACCTATGCATGAATGAATACATGATGCATTCATTTAAACTATTCAGATAATCAATTAAAGGATGTGGACTACAAGATCATTCCATCCTGTTCCACATAAACCAAAAACAGATTTATTAACTGTAAGTCCAAATAAAAGTGATCTCAAATGAGAGTTATGTCAATGAAACACAGCCTCTTAAATGGGTCAGAAATGACTTTACTCATTTATATTTTGCAAAACATTTTGAGGAATTAGAAGGTTAAAAGTCCTGAAGGGGACAACAACCCAGCACTTCTGCTAACACAGCTGTTTGCTAAAGATCTTGAGAAAAGCAAGGCTCTAGGATAGACATCAGTTGTAGGAAAAGATAGTAGTTAAAAAATTAGGTTTTGGAATCATACATTATTAATGTTGAGTTTATAGACATTCATTACTACATGGTATGCCTTCTTCTGGCCCTGAACAGAGAGCAATAAGCATGACCTGCCACATCCCTGTTTTCATGGTCCTTACACAGTCTAGAATGATGACTCACTGAGCACATGACCAGTGAACACAATGTGGAAAGAGGACACTACCTTTATCTGTGCTGATTAAGAAATACCTCTTTTCTTTTGAGAAAGTGATCTCGAGCTAAGTCCACTATGTGAGTATCTCAGAGCACAGCCTTCTAGGCAGAAGGCATGAGACCAAAAGGAGGAACACTCCCTGCATGTTCAAAGAAATTAAAAACTCATTCATATCCTTTCTATAGTAGATAGCAACAAAAGATAGGCAACTTTGTATTAGGTACAGCAACAGTATAGTGTACATATGGAAAATACTCACATTGCTGGATGAGAGAGACAAAGAGACACAGAGAGTGTGTAAATGATGCCAGGGATTTTTGTAGTATGTCAGCAAATGGAAGATAAATTTTTTAAATGAATAAGGCAATTTTACCCCGAATATTGACTTTTGAGTATTTATAATGGAGGGGGTGGTAAATACACTGCTCTCTTTACTTCTATGTGTGAGATTTTGTTAAAAAAAAATTAAACTGCATTTAACTATTAAAAAAAAATAGGAGGCCCTGACCTCAGCCTACCAAGTCTCATCTGGAATTCCTGTCTGTATCCTATTCCTCTGTGGCCTGGCAAGGCTGTCTAACTTGGGGGAAGTGATCAATGTGTTGGAACTTGTCATAAATAGTCCCTACTCCCCATAATATGGGACCCACACAAGACTATGTTGCCTATCTACTACATCTGAGCAGAGGGTCTACATCCACACCATGCATGGTCTTTGGTTGGTGCATCAGTCTCTGCAGCAACTTCCTATTCCACCTGTATTTGTTGGCAACATTGGTCTCCTTGTGGAGCTCCTGACCCCTCTGTTTTCCTCTATTCCCCAATTCTTCTATAACACTTCCTGTACTCCACCCACAATTTGGCTGTGAGTCTCAGTATCTGCTTGGATAACCTGTTGGGTGGAGTCTTTCAGAGGACCTCTATAGTAGACTCCCTTCTTGTTCCTTCTCTTCAACTGCTTCCAGTGTCTAGTCTATTTTGCCTTCTAAATAAGAATTAAGTATTTTCCCCGGGATCCTTCTTGTTATTTAGTTTCTTTAAGTCTGTGCATTGTGGTGTGGCTTTCCTGTATTATATCCACTTATAAGTGAGTAAATACCATGTGTGTCTTTCTGGGTCTGGGTTACCTCACTCAGGATGATCTTTTCTAGTTCCATTCATTTCCCTGCCAATTTCAGGATCTTCTTGTTTTTAGTAGGTGAGTAGTATTCCATTGTGTAAATGTACCTCATTTCTTTATCCATTCTTCAGTTGACAGACATCTAAGTTGTTTCCAGATTCTGGCTATTACGAATAAAGCTTCTCTGAACATAACTGAACAAATGTCCTTATTGTATGGTGGAGTACTTCTAGGGTATATTCCCATGAGTGTTATAGCTGATTGTTGATTTAGAACTATTCTCAATTTTCTGAGAAAGCCAGATTGATTTCCAAAGTGGTTGTGCAAGTTTACACTCCCATCAGCAATGGAGAGGTGTTCCCTTTTCTCCACATGCTCCCTAGCATGTGCTGTCACTTGAGTTGTGATCTTAGCCATTATGATAGGTGTAAGATGGAATCTCAGAGTCATTTTGATTTGCATTTCCCTGATGGTGAGTGACCTTCAGCATTTTTTTAAGTGTTTCTTTGCCATTAGATATTCCTCTGTTGAGAATTCTCTTTATTTCTCTCACTCATTTTTTAATTGGATTATTTGGTTTGGTGGTGTTTAATTTCTTGAGTTCTTTATATATCTTAGATATTAGCCCTTTGTAAGATGTAGAGTTGGTGAAGAACTTTTATCAATCTGTAGATTGCTGATTTGTTCTGTTGATATTGTCCTTTGCCTTACAGAAATGTTTCTGTTTCATGAGGTCCAATGTATTAAATGTTGATCTTAGAGCCTGAGCTATTTGTGTTCTGTTCAAGAAGTTGTCTCCTGTGCCGATGAGCTCAAGGCTCTTTCCCACTTTTACTTATAATAGATTTAGTGTATCTTGTTTTATGTTGAAGTCTTTACTCCATTTGCATTTTAGTTTTGTGCAGGGTGTTTAATAAAAGTCTCTTTGCATTTTTTTTACAAATAGATATCCAGTTAGACGAGCACCATTTGTTGAATATTCTATTTTTTCATTGTATGGTTCTTGTCTTATTTGTAAAAAAAAAAATCAAGTGGTCATAGGTGTGTGCATTTATTTTGGAGTTTTTGATTGATTCCATTGATCCACGTGTCTCTATATATGCCAGTCCCATGCTGTTTTTATTACTGTTGCTTTACAGTACAGCTTGAGGTTAGGGATGGTGATACCTCCAAAAGGTCTTTTACTGTATAGAATTGTCTTAGCTTTTCTGGGATTTTTGTTTTCCAAATGAAGTTGAGAATTGGTATTTCAAGATCTGTAGAACATTGTGCTGGCATTTTGATGAGAAATGCATTGAATCTGTATATTGCTTTTGGTAAGATGGCCATTTTTCCTGTGTTAATCCTACTGATGGGAGATCTTATCATGTTCTGGTATCTTCAATTTCTTTCTTAACAGACATGAAGTTTTTTGTTTTCTGTTTTTTGTTTGTTTGTTTGTTTTTGTTTTCATACAGGTCTTTCACTTGCTTGGTTAGAGTCTTTTGTATATAGGAGGGCTATCAATTTTTTTAATTGATTTTGTATCCAGCCACATTGCTGAAGGTGTTTATCAGCTGTAGGAGTTCTTTGGTATAATTCTTGTGGTCACTTATGTATACTAACTTATCATCTGAAAATAGTGATACTTTAATTTCTTCCTTTCCAACTTGTATCCCTTTGATCTCCCTTAGTTGTCTTATTGCTCTATCTAGTACTTCAAGTACAATATTGAAGAGATAAGGAAATAGTGGACAGCTTTGCATTTCTCTGATTTCTTTGGATTCAATTTAAGTTTCTCTCCATTTAGTTTCATGTTGGCTATAGGCTTGCTGTATATTACCTTTACTATGTTTAAGATGTACCTTGTATCTCTGATCTCTCCAACACTTTTAACATGAATGGGTGTTGGGTTTAGTCAAATGCTTCTTCTGAATCTACAAAGCAGGTCATGTGGTTTTATTCTTTCAGTTTGTTTATATTATGGATTACATTCATGGGTTTCTGTATATTGGACCACCTCTGCATTCCTGGAATGAAGCCTAGTTGGTCATGGTGAATGATATATTTGATGTGTTCTTGGCTTCTGTTGGCAAGTATTTTATTGAGTACATTTGCATCACTGTTCATAAGGAAAATTGGTCTGAAATTCTCTTTCTTTTTTGGGTCATTGTGTGTTATAGGTATCAAGATGACTGTGATCTCATGTAAAGAGTTTGGTAATATTCCTTCTGTTTCTATTTTGTGGAATCATTTGAAGAGAATTGGCATCAGCTCTTCTTTGAGGGTCTGGCCCTGAGAATTTTTTGGTTGGGACACTTTGATGAGGACTTCTATTTCCTTAGGAGATAGAGGATTTTTTAATTTGTTTACCTGATCTTGATTCAACTTTAGTAATTGGTAGCTAATTATAATAGGTTTGCTTTTATAAATAGCTTGGCCTTTTCCTTTTGCCGCTTTTAATATTCTTTCTTTGTTCTTTACATTTACAGTTTTGATTATTATATGGTGAGAAGATTTTCTTTCTGATCCAATATATTTAGAGTTCAGTAGGCTTCTTGTATGTTTATAGGCATTTCTTTCTTTACGTTGGGGAGGTTTCATTCTATGACATTGTTGAAAATGTTTTGGGAATATGGAGCTTGGGGTCTTCTTCTATTCTTATTATTCTTAGGTTTCATCCTCTTATAGTGTCTCAGATCTCTTAGATAGTTTGTGTCAGGAACTTTTAGTTCTGACATTTTCTTTGACTGATGTATGGATAAATTCAATTTTATCTTCTATACTTGAGATTCTCTTTTGTGTCTCTTGTATTCTTTTGTCGTGTCTTGTGTGCATTTTCTGTCATCTTCCCTAGGTTTTTCAACTCTAAGATTGCCTCAAATTGTGTTTTCTTTAGTGCTAATCCCTCTTATGTCTTGCATAGTTTTATTCATTTATTTATTTCTCCTGTTGATTGAATTTTTCTGTAATTATTTATATGATTTATCCAGTTCCTTCATATGTTTGAATGTATTTCCCATATTTCTTTGAGTGATTTATTTTCCTTCTTCAAGGCTTCTATCATTTTCTTTTTTTCTCTTTCTGTCTTTTTTTTTTCACCTCAAGTTGCATGAACTAAGCACATTCTCTACCACTGAGACCAGACAAGGCAGCCCAGCTCAGGGTAAGAAATCCAAAGGCAGGCAACAGAGCCAGAGACAGCCCCTACTCCCACTGTTAGCAGACCCACATGATGACCAAGGTGCACATATGCTACATATGTGTATGGGGTCTAGGTCCAGCCTATGCATGCTTTTTGGTTGGTAGTTCAGTCTCTGTGAGACCCATGGGCTCATAGAATACTGCTCAACTATTAAAAACAAATACATCATGCAAATTAAAGAGAAAAATGGAACTAGAAAGTATCATCCTGAGTGATATGTATCTTCTACCAAGGTGGCATGGCAAGGGATTCCCACCAAGGTGAAGTGATAGAAAAGTATGTAAGAAAGTCCTTATCAGAGACAGCCAGGACTTCTCTCACTAGGGGACACTCATGAAGACCTAGCTGTCCATCAGGTACATAGGTGTAGGGGCTTTAGGTCTAGTCTATACAGGGTTCTTGGTTGGTGCTGGTCTTTGCAACTCACCTCCACTGGGGCCCAGGTTAGTTCATTCTGTTGATGTTTTCTTTCTCCCACTTTTCCACAAGGCTCTCTATACTCTGCCCAATGTTTGTCTGTGAGTTTCAGCATCTGTATCAATCAGTTGCTGGGTGAGGTCTCTCAGAGGACAGATATGCTACACTAGAATAAGATACTTTTTAAATCACACAGAATGAAAGAGATATGTCTGTTTAACTTAATTGAATTTCCTCTAGGATGTCTTCCATGATTTCTTGCACTTGATTAATATCTGCTATTCTCTGTTAAGTTCTCCTTCCATCCTATGGTAGTATTAACTGCCTGTTTGAAAGAATGCAGATTATCTGGGATCTGACAATCTTTGGTGAGGGGGAAGGTGAGTGAGAGGGAGGGCTGTTTGAGATTGTCTTCATTGATTAAAAAAATCATGCACCACATTTGGCACAATTTCTTGTCAGACTCACTTCTTGGCATGATCTCTCACTTGCTAAAGAGAAGCATGCTTTCATTCATTCCTTTATGTCCCTGGTTTTGGAAACATTGTGAAGAGCTGCTCAAAATCCTATTGTCTTGAATGATTGGTCATAATGTATTGTATCTTGGACTTTAGCTCAAATTAACCTTTTCTCCATGAAATTGAGCTTGATATAACATTTTTTTAATCAGAAAAACTGAGAAAAATGCTATCAAGAGTGAGGTCACACACCCAAACATTAGGCACAGAGAGGGCATAAATCGAAGATCTCCATTCGGTCCCACCCCTCGGAACTCAGGAAACCTAAGGGAGAAAGGGAGGAGGAATTGCAGAATCCAGGGATGTTGAGACCCTCAGGAAAATATGGCCCACAGAATAAACTAAGCAAGGTTCATAGGGGCTTACAGAGACTGAAGCAGCAATCATAGAGCCTGCATGGTCCATGCTAGCTCCTCTGCAAATAAATAGATTGTGTTTGTTTAGCCTCAAAAAAAAAAAAAAACAAAAGAGTGAGGTCACTATGATAAAGTTGATCATGTAAAATTATTTAGATCACTGAAAATATTTTCAGAGTGTAATAAAGAATAATTTGGAAGCTTTTTTAGGCCTTGATTACTGCAGGCTAACCTTACTAGGTTATCCTGTTAGACACTTTGAATATAAAAATACAGGGAAAGATGGAGATAGATTCCTTGTTCATGAAGATCAGGTCAGCCAGGAGTAAGGACTATATCAAGGACTGAGTTTGAGGTGATTTGTGACAAATTTTGGTCAAGAATCTGGCTTCATTTAGCTAATATGCTGAGAATCTTCATTAAGTGGATTTAAACATTATGAATTAATTAGGTTGCTAAAATACATCTCAAGACAGGAAATCATTCAAGCGGATGTTAAGACACAATTGTAACTGATAAAATAATCAGTATGAGATAAAATAATCGTCAGGAGAACACTCATGCATTTCACTGGAGACAATACAACAGGAACTTTGTATTGTCATAAGGCTGTCTCTTAAAGGCTACATCTTGTGAAGCTCTAGAGTCACTGAATGGAAGAAAGTCTACGCTGAATGGAATGTGGGCAATGGGTGGATGACTACACCAGAGAAGTCATGTGTTGTGCATCATTGACAAAGAGTGGAAATATGAATGATGTTAATTATTGTCATCATGAGAGAATCTACAATCCCTAAGCAACCAGATTAGTAGCCATTATTTGTCCATGATTATCTAGTTTAAGTTGACTAAGGTGTGAACACCAGTCCACTACATGTGATGTCACTATATGTAAATCAAAGGGACCTGTCAGTATAAAATGAAGAAAATTAGGTAAAGCTCGATATTTACATTTATCTCTTTCTGTTTTCTGACTGTGCGTGTGAGGCTGCTTCAAGTTCCTGGTGCCTTGACTTTTCCATGGCATACTTTGTTCTCTGGGGTAAAATCCATATTTACCCCTTTTCCTTTAGAATCATTTATTAGAGACTCTTATAACAGCAATAGGAAAAGAAGGTAAGAATCTTTTGGCATTCTAAAAACTTCCCTCTTATACTCCTGCTTTATCATATATTTTGGGTGTTGGGAGGCATTTGTTTAGTGGTATCACTATACCTCAGCACCTGTAGGTGATTATGTAACATTGCATGTAGTTTTCACTTTAATCATTTGGCATCTGTCCTATCTAATACCTTGTAATAGACATGAATTTTTGAGTTGTATTCCTTCTAGCTAATGGAAGCACTGAATCATGAAGTTAAGCAAAGCAAAAGCTGTATAAACAAATGAGATGGAGCTAACCAAAAGAGAGCATAGCCATTTAAAAGGTCTGAGAGCACTTGAAAATCTCTGGAATGCCAGATAATGAGTTTCAGGGGCTAAACTTTACCAAAATACTGGTCTGCTCCTATGAAGATAACATTGCTCTAGTCTTCTTGTCTTTACATGCTACAAAACAATGAATTTTATCTGGTGCCTGACATTGATAAAATGAGACAGTTGTCTAGCTGTGGGGAAGCGTTGCAAGCAAATTTCCGTCTTCTATCTTCACAAAAGACTTGCAAAAATACCCTTCAAATGCAAGTTTGAGGACAAAACCATAGTATAAACATGACACAGGTTCTCCAGAGTTACTATAAAGTGGCAAAGGATTCAGCAGAACGAATTTCAATCATTTCATGAGGTCAGGTAGCAACTGGAGAAATGCTTAACATAAGGGATAACTGTAGGGAAAAAAGATGATTTGAATGAATAGACACCAGCATAGAAATTATTTTATAGCCTGTAACTTCTGGATCTATGTCATTTGAAATCTGTTTAGCCATCTCATTAGCATATTTCAGCCCCAAGTGCTGAATTCATTTATCATTTTATCTCTCTTTTGTCAATATTTTCTATCAATGGCTTTTTTTTAAAGTGCCGCAAGACAATGCTTATGCTACCGTACTGGAGTTTCCAGCCTTCCTTTACATATTGGCTCCAGTACCAAAGGTGTTTTGGGTTCCCAAGTTTCATCAGTAAAATAAGTATTAATTAAAACAAGGTAAATGAAATAAAAATTGATTTTGATAAAGAAATAAACGTGATATAAAAACAATGGCTAGTGAATTTAAACACTTTAAGTATAACAAAAATAAATTGGTATATCTAAAAATACATATGAATGTGTGAATGTATAGCTCTAAACATAACAATTTATAATTATTTCAAGAGAGATGCACATTTTTCACTACAAGAAAATAAAACACAGAACATGACACATGCTCTAGGGTTTAATTTGAGCAACTTTTGAGCAACAATTGGCAGTTTCCTATTGGAAGAAATGGTTAGAAATTTGTAGGCGTTCGTATATTTTATAACAGTGATAATACTGATCATATTTATATTAAATACACTCGCTTATCCCTTAGGCTTCTGTATGGAGAAGCTTTCAAGCAGCCCTAGTTCAAGGTAAATGTTGAATCATGATGATGCTTTTGTACGATGATTCATCAAATCATGGTTAAAGAAGCATATTGTTGGCCTGGGTTACATATAATACTGTAAACATTTCACTGTTTTTTTTTATATTGCAGAATTATCTCATGTGCTGGAACACTTACTGGGATGTGAGTATATTTACCAGATGCATTTCTTGTGCTTATAGAGGTCAAATGATGTTATTTGATGCCCTGGAAATTGAGTTAGAGGCAGCTGTGAGGCACTAAAGGCCCTGAGAATCAAACCTAGGACCTCTGCAAGGGAAGCTCTGCTCTAGACTACTAACTGATCTCCCTCCCTCCCTCTCTCTCTTTTTCTCTCTTTCTCTTTCTCTCTCGTCATGAGGGTAAGTATTTTAAAGTTACTAAGGTATGCCCAGCCAACAATGCCTATCATAATCAGCTTTCTTGCAGTGGCAGTGGTCACTATAATCTTAAAATTGGAGAAAATGTATTGAACGTCACATGCCTCTCCATGTATTTGTGGCTAAGAACAACTGAGGGACTGTATGACTGCTCCCCTCCCTGGTGTGAATCGAAACTTGCCTGGCTGGTTCTCCTCTAATATTTATCTCTTTATCCGATGCCAAAACAGCAAACATGGAAAGAACTGAAAAACAAATCACTCTTTACAAATTATGAAAGAACAAAGTCGTATACTTAGAAGGGAAAGTAAAATGGAGAATTAAGGAGGCTTTAAAAAATAAGGCATTGTGACAAAATAAAACCAGATGGCAAGCTCAAATCTACTGGGTTATGATATAACAAATTATGAAAGAATAATGACTTTTGACCAAGGGTTAAAACATGAACTTCGTACAAATACTGCCAAAGAAGAAATTGATATGAAAAGATGGAAACTGAAATATGAAGGAAAGAGTGAGGCAAAAAAGCAAAGAGTGGAATTTAGCATTTTATGTTCATGGCTGATTATCCCTCAGATACAGCTATGTCTGGATGTTTAGCTTTGCTCATAAATTATTCATACCTTCAAAATCAGCCAAATGCTTTTACCCCTTCAGCTTCTGTGATTTCTAAGCACAGTTGCATCCTATCCAGTAGCATGTGCATGACTATTCCCATCCCAGCAATCAATGAACAGAAAGACAACTGCCCTCAACGCATGTAAAGTACAGTGACAGGTAAGTGACATAAGAACTAAAGCAAAGCATTGGTTTTAAAAGGCAGACATCCCAGTAACTACTTAATAGCACTGGTCCATCAGGGATTTCCAGAGCTGAATATCTTCCTAAGGAAATAAGCCAATTAACTAATTCATACATCTCTTGCCATATACTGTCTGGAAGAACGCATCTTCTTCATCCTTTAGGGTTTTTTTTTCTTTTTTCTTTTTTTATTAATTTATTCTTGTTACACCTCAATGGTTATTCCATCCCTTGTATCTCCCATTCTTCCCTCCCTCCATTTTCCCCTTATTCCCCTCCCTATGACTGTTCCTGAGGGGGATTACCTCCCCCTGTATATGCTCATAAGATATCAAGTCTCTTCTTGGTAACCTGCTGTCCTTCCTCTGAGTGCCACCAGGTCTCCCCCTCCAGGGGACATGGTCAAATATGAGGCACCAGAGTACATGAGGACATCCTATTGGGACTCTAGAGAAGAGAAGCATGGGAGAATGGCAAAGTAGAAGGATCCAGAGGGTCCTAGAAACTTACAAGTAGAACATTATGATAGGCAGATTTGGGCCCGGGGGTCCCCACTCAAACTAAGGCACCAGCCAAGGACAATACAGGCCATAAACTTTAAAAATCCCTACCCAGATCTAGCCAATGGTCAGAACATTCTCCACAGTAGAGTGGAGAGTGGGATATGACTTTCTCATCCTTTAATTTTTCTTCCTTTCATAGTCCTATTGCTTTATCATTATTCACAGCCTCCTTTGAAACCTAAACATACTGGTCATACATCTCAATTTTCTCCTTCTCCTTCTCCTTCTCCTTCTCCTCCTTCTCCTTCTCCTTCTCCTTCTCCTCCTTCTCCTTCTCCTTCTCCTCCTTCTTCTTCTTCTTCTCCTTCTTCTTCTCCTTCTTCTTCTTCTTCTTCTCCTTCTTCTTCATACTGGTCACACTCTTAGTCCATTTCAGAAGACAAGCATCTAAGAAATCTTGGCTCCCACCTTTGGCATAGAACTGTAAATAGAGTAAAGCCAAGCATTAAGAGAGAGATGCAGGTTTCTAGGATCCTCTGGATCCTTCAACTTTGCCATTCTCCCATGCTTCTCTCACCTAGAGTCCCAATAGAATGTCCTCCCCTCTGTCTCAGTTTCCTGGTTAGTGAACACTTTCATGGGACATGCTCCTTGGGCTAGTATGCAGATATAAGTGAGTATATACCATTTGACTCTTTCTGATTCTGGGTTAACTCACTCTTTATGATCATTTCTAGTTCAATCCACTTGTCCACAAATTTCAGGAATTACTTGTTTTTAATAGCTGAGTAGTATTTCATACCGCTCAAACTCTGGTACCAGCCAAGGACAATAAAGGCCGTAAACTGCAAACCCCTATCCAGATCTAGCCAATGGACAGGACATTCTCCACAGTTGAGTGGAGAATGGGGTCTGACTTTCACATGTACTCTGGTGCCTCATATTTGACCACGTCCCCTGAATGGGGAGACCTGGTGGCACTCAGAGGAAGGATAGCAGGCTACCAAGAAGAGACTTAATACCCTATGATCATATAGAGGGGGAGGTAATCCCCCTCAGTCACAGTCATAGGGGAGGGGAGTAAGGGGAAAATGGGAGGGAGAGAGGAATGGGAGGATACAAGGGAGCGGATAACCATTGAGATGTAATATGAATAAATTAATAAAATAAAATAAAAAAAAAAGAGAGATGCAGTCTTCGTTCTGCAAAGGAGGCAGCCAGACTGCACTTTTCAGTGACTTGGTTTTGTTGATTACAATGCTCCTACCTTTCAAATATGGGTGGTTCCCCATGACATTAAGTATCAGCCTACTTATATCATGAATAAAGTCCACAAGGCTGGGAATCAAGAGAAATTCTGGAGATAAGTGAGCAGGTGTGTCAAACTAAGAGACCTATTGTTGTGCTGATGTTTTCAGTCTGCAGTTGTCCTCCTTGTCCACCTTCACTTTCATTGCCTGTGTTCCTAATGTCCTATCCAGCACATCACTGCCACGCCAACGTAGAGACAATTGGTGGTACTTGACTTTTATGAGTTTTAGAACTACAGCAATTTAAATAACTCCTCGAGTTAAATGTTGTGTGTGACTTAAAGTATAGGCTTACTCCAATTTAGGTTTCCTTTCTTGTAAGTGTATATATACTTTTCCCAGTATCATTTGGTGATGGGACTTTCCTTTTCCCACTGTCCAAAACTCTGAAAAACATGTGTATAGTGTGTAAGGAATTTGCTTGTGCACTCTCTTTTCTGTACACTGCATATGAAAAGAAACAAATGGCAGGATCAAAGGAGAGTGTGAAGTCTGGAAAAATACATCTCACAAATGGTAATTAAGGAAATGTTTGTGCAACTGTGGAGAGGCAGAGGTTACAGGTGACTATTTTCAGAGGCTGGGGGAAGAGAGAGAGGAGGAGCATTTAATACGTGTAAAAAGAGATCCATGATCATAAGTGTATATATTTGAGTATTATAGAGTTTTGCAATGATTTAAATTAATATTGGGAGGCAGAGAAAAGCAAATCTCAGTGATTCCAAGATAGCCAGGGCTATACAAAGAAACCCTGTCTTGAAAAAAAAAAAAGAAAAGAAAAAAATATCACTTATATGATATTGTCAAGAATTTTTTATATTGTATTGTAGCTATGGGATTCATACATGCTAGCTAAGTAATATACCACTGACCCACATGCCTGAGTCTTGCATGATCAAATTTGCATATGCAATCTAAAATCATCAATTTTCTAATGTCATGAGTAGAAGCCTGGCTCCCAAAGGCTGGAATATGAAAAGAAATTGACAAAATAGATATTTCAGGGCAATGTGATCATAGTAAATAAGGTTTGGACATTTCAACTTGCAAGAATATTTTTCAAGCGCTTTCCTCACAGAGGTCACTGTTAATAAATTTTGAGGTTTGAAGTTTATGGCCTGTATTGTCCTTGGCTGGTGCCATAGTTTGAGCAGGACCCCTGGGCCCAAATCTGCCTATCATAATGTTCTTCTTGTACGTTTCTAGGATCCTCTGGATCCTTCAAACCCCTACCCAGATCTAGCCAACGGACAGGACATTCTCCACAGTTGAGTGCAGAGTGAGGTCTGACTTTCTTTTTTTTTTTTTTTTCGAGACAGGGTTTCTCTGTGTAGCCTTGGCCATCCTCGACTCACTTTGTAGACCAGGCTGGCCTCGAACTCACAGCGATCCGCCTGCCTCTGCCTCCCGAGTGCTGGGATTAAAGGCGTGCACCACCACACCCGGCAACTTTCACATGTCTGACTTTCACAGGTCTGACTTTCACATGTACTCTGGTGCCTCATATTTGGCCATGTCCCCTGAATAGGGAGACCTGATGGCACTCAGAGGAAGTATAGGAAGTGACCAAGAAGAGACTTGATACCCTATGAGCATATACAGGGGGAGGTAATCCCCCTCAGGAACAGTCATAGGGGAGGGGAGTAAGGGGAAAATGGGAGGCAGGGAGGAATGGGAGGATACAAGGGAGGGGATAACCGTTGAGCTGTAATATGAATAAATTAATAAAATAAAATTTAAAAAATTTGAGGTGTGAAACATACGTTACATATACGATTGAATTATTCTGTATTGTATTCATGATCCTCAAATTATTTTGCTTCATATCTATTTACACAACTATTATCTATGAAAATGAACGGTGGCTGATGAGATGATTTATCAGTGAAGTAAGTTTGAGCTTTGAATAATTTAAAACTTAATATCTTTTTTTCTGTAGTTTTAAAAATACCTTTTACCTCACAGAGAATTCTGGCATTAAATATAGTAGAGAGCCGAAAGCTGAGGATTACCTTAAATTGATCCTCTTGCCTGTGTCTGCTAAGTGCTGGAATTAAAGGTATATACTACCATATCCAGTTTCAAACAACTTTTGCTTTAAAGTTTAACTAAAAGTGTACCTACCATCCACTGGAACTATCAACTACGTTAGCAGTTTAGTTCCTCAGTTGTCTTTATCTATGAAATAATGGGAGAAATGAGATAACTTCTAAAGGTCCTTCCAAATGTAACATCCTGTGACATCAATTTGCAATGAATTTTATTGAAAGGACCTTTGAAAACCAATTATTCACAGTGAGTTCTTTCTTTATTATTGTCAAGTCTAGAGGATACATAAAGTGGATAAAGATCACCATACGGTTTCTAGTAGTGGAAAACATTATCTTCTGCCATTTGAAATGAACTTAAATGCTAGCAGCAAAGCAAAGCCAGGAGAGGCTGTGTGCTCTGTGGAACTGCAGAGAAAGATGCAAATATCACAATTGACCTTAAAAATTGGGTAAGCCATTTGCCTACAAATAGGAAGTAGATCGCCCACAGGTTTGAGTTGATCTCTGCCTTTTGTTTTCTCTTTTTGTGTGTTTGTGTACGGTGTGGATTTTTGTATGTGCATTCCTATATGTAGGTATGTGGACACCTGAGGCTAATGTGCAGACTCTTGTGGCTCACTCCTCCACCATAGTTTTTGAGTCAAGGCATCTTAATTAAAACAACTATTCAGCTACCCAATATGAGTAGACCCACTAGCAAGCTTTCTTAGGGGTATAATATCTGCTTGTCACAGTTGGAATCAAGGCATTCCAATCTGATAACTACCCTCTATGTGGGTACTGGGGGAACCAGACTCTGATCCTTATGTTTGCCTAGAAAATTCTTAAACGATGGAGTCATCTCATTCCTATTCACCTCTTTTATACCATCATAACATTAAACATAACATTTTAATATCTACTGAATATAACATTAAAATATACATCATAGATTTATATTGTAATAAATGTTACAGGATTATCATAACTAATTCTGCTTTATTTCCTGGTCATTATTTGTCCCAGTTAAAACTGAAACTGTTCACACTTTCTACCACTATTAATAATCATTCTGTCCCAATGCTGCACTCTAAGTCAAAATGTCAGTGCAGCTGTTGGCTCTGAGTCGTTCACCAGCACCTCACCATATTGTGAATATCTTACTGTTACAGAAAATGTAATGATTCCTATGGTTGTCTTATGGAATTCTCTTAATTGCTTAAAATACCAATTGAAGAAATAATATCTGATTCTGTTTTCTTTGTTTGTTTGTTTTCCAAGACAGGGTCACTGTATATAGCCTTGGCTGTCCTGGACTCCCTTTCTAAACTGGGCTGGCCTGGAACTCACAGACATCTGCCTGCTTCTGCCTCGCTGAGTGCTGTGATTACAGGCTCGGTATCATATTTTTCTGTGTTTATTTGCTAGCGACAGAATAGCTCATCTTCAATCCATACCAACAAAGAAAAAAAAGTCAGGGATCAAGATATAGCTTAAGGTTCAGAACATTTTCTGATCTGGCAGAGAATGGGAGTTCAGTTCCTACCCCAAGTGTCAGGGCCACAATAACCACCTGTAACTCAGGAACCAGGGTTATAACTCTTGTGGCCTTGGCAAGCACCTGCACTCCTATATAACTCTCTCTCAAACACACACACACACACACATACACTAATAAAAGTAGATCAAAGATACTTTTAAAAATAAAAGACACATAACTAGAAAATAAATTTTTCTGGAATACTATGTTATTCGTGTAAGTCACACCAATAGAGTATGCACATTTCAAAATCTTATATTGTTTCAATATTTCACATATTTCACCATTTAGCAATTTTCACAAGAAAAATATAAATGAATCATTCCATTACATTACCAGAATATAGTAATTAAAAAGAAAACAACTAAATATATTTGGAGCACATGCCCAGAGCTAACACATACATTGGAGCAATCAGAATCAAACAAGGCACAGAAGAGAGAGTGATCAGGTAAAAAAAGATCCTTGCTACCGAACTTGACAATCTGGGTTTTGTCTCCTGAACCAAAATGGGAAAAAATGTGAACCAATTCCTTGTTTTTCTTTTCTTCTGTTTTTAAAATTAAACATTTTTTATTTTTTTAAATATACATTTATATTATTACACACATATACAATAAACTGCCTGTAGCAAGAAGAACCATGACACAATCAGGAATTATATAAATATAACATTATTAGTGTTTTGCCTATTTGTATTTGACATCCTTGAAGAAAACATCTTTCCTATCTTGGTGCATCTAAAATTCTGACTGTAAATTAATCTCCATCACATATTGTCAACTTAAAATATTTATCTACACCTAAAAACATCTTAACCCCTAAACAACTAAGCTTCATTGTAAAACTAAACTACCTGGTGTTCAACTCCATCAGAGATTTGAGAAGGAATAAACTTGATTAGCTAAGTATACCTGGAGTGCAGGTTAGTAGCTTTAAAAAATTTAAAATGCTATTGCAGGCTGTTTAGGATAAATAAATTACACAAATTAATCATTAATAGATAAAATCATGGTCATATCGATTAGTAGTCTACTTTTATCACAAGAATGTTCATCTTAGATGCAACAGATAGATATGATTCTATAGAAAGATAAGGTAGGAAATTTAGATAAGGTTTTCAAAAATCTCAGAGTCATGCAGAATATGGTACTTAAAATGGTTTTTTATTATTTTAAAGATTCATTGACAATGAGACATGTTAACTCCTGGTAATACCCAGTCTACCTCAAAGAGGACGATGAGCATCAAGAATCTCCTTATGGAGATGGCTTCAAATGTGGCAAACAAGCCACTGGGCAAAATGTCCTCATTCCTAGCACAGACAGAATTCTGCCTTAAAAAGGACAAGCTTGGATTGGATGCAAGCAGAGTCGATGGCCAAACTCTGCCAAGACAGGGTAAGCACGTCCTCAATAATTCCTGCCTCTCAAATATGTCTGTCAGTTAGATTGGTCCAGAAGGCTGAAGAAGATGCTCCAACATTACAGAAAGTTTGGGTGACTATTCAAATAGCAAACTCTCTGTCATCTTCTCATTTGGAGAACCACTTCTTACAAGTTGTCCTGTGCTGTCCACATGCATGTTGTATCATGGGCACATACATACCCATATACACATATACACACATACATGCATACATGCATACATACACACATGCACACACTCACACACATACAATGAAACAATACTCAAATAAAAATTCAAAAGCAGATTAGATAAAAATCAGAATGTCTTTGTGTGTGGTTAAGAGACTATTTCTTAATCATATTGAACACTAATTCCCATGAATACTTAAGTCATTTGAAAAGTGGATAATGTTTCTTTGTCTAGCATCTTTATATTGCTTTCAATTATTTTCTATGATAATTAGAACAATAATAACAATGCAGGGATGAATGACTGACTGACTGGATAAAGGAAGGTAAGGCATAGTCTCTTAACCACACACAAAGAAATTCTGATTTTTTTTTCTAATCTGCTTCTGAATTTTTATTTGAGTATTGTTTCTTTGTATGTGTGTGAGTGTATGTATGTATGTACGTATGTATGTATGTATATGTATGTATATAACTGATTAATAAGTACCTTTTGGGACCAATAGGTTGTTTTAAGACTGAGTCCAGAGGTTTCAGAATATTTCTTCTTAGACATAGTAATGGATTATAAATTAGACATCTGGGAGAATATAGCTGTCTCTTCCAAGGACTCATTGTAACTTCTAAGTAGAAAATTTTACTAATCACTTCAAAGAACACCCACTTGCTGGCAAACATGCTGCGGCAAATCGTCCTTTATTTGTTAAGTATTACACATATTTTGGACGTTCTAGAATTCCATTGCATGTTATATTCTATAGCAATAATAATAAGATATCATAAAATATAAAGTCATACCTGTGAATCCCTGCAAAGTAAAGCTCCCTTGTCATTTTCAGAGTGACTTTCGTTTTTTCTTCGCCACACAATTCCGAGGATCATTCTGCACTTGCAATTTTACTTCCCAAATTTTCCCCTCATTCTCACTCAAGTGAGGATACAATGGCTTACACCCTTACCATTTTATTTGAAATTAGCAACCTGGGTTTCCACATCATTTAGCAGCATTCCTAAGTGACCTGCAGGAATGGACCGACCGAACAGAAAACACTCTCCTTGGCAAACTCTCTCTTTTCCACTCTTAATGAGCTTATCCATTGCCCAGTTTTGCTCTCCACAGCTTAATCCTAAATGCTCTCATTCCATAGACTTATGGTGAAGTTGTGAAGCTTCTGCTTATTCTGTATAGATGATTTCCAATTCTTATTATATCTTGACAGTCTCTGCTGCTCTCTTTTTCCACATAAACTAAAGACATGCTCCTACGCAATCTGTATCACTTGAAGTCATGTGGCTCTTTTTTAAAATTTATTCTCAGGTCTTAAAAAGCTTTACAAGCTTTATCTAAGGAGGAGTTTTAAGCTACAAAAGCAATGGGTACAATGTACAGATGATGTCACGGATTTCTTCCAAGCTTTCTTTATGAGTGCAATGCATTTGTATTAGTTGGTGAACTAAGCCTGATCGACCATTACTGGCTGAACTCTGCGTACACTGTAAGCCCTGTTAGTTCTCTGCCTTCTTCACTTTTGACAAATGTATGATGGTACCATTAAAATACTGTACAAAAGAATCCATGGCCCATATATTTTCTCTGCTTCCCCTTTCTTTCCTTCTTCCCTTCTCTCTAACTCTGGTGACCCTTGACCTTGAATGTCACCACAGCTTTATTTCTTCATAAAATCACACAGTTGGAATCACGCAGTCTTTCTATTTGGCACATTTGTTTAACAATATGAACGTAGGCACCCTTCATGTTTCCTTGGCCTTTGAATCGCATTTGTTTTCAGTCCTTCATAGTAATCCAATTGTATGTGCGCAATTACATTTATTTCTTCACACTAAAGTTTTTTGGCTATTTCCCAGTTTCAGCAGCTATGCAGAATGGTGGAGGGTTTTGTATGGACATCAGTTTGCAACCAAAGTGTATGCCTGCTTATCTGATCGTAAGACAATACTCATCTTTCTGAAAATTTAATTATGTTCTCTGTTCATTTATCTACTTAAAATATTTCATTACATTTATTTAGTGTGTATAAGTCTGAGTCTGTGTATCTGTGTTTATGTGTCTGTGTGTGCTCCTGTGTGTGTTTGTGTGTATCTCTGTGTTTGTGTGTTTGTTTCTTTGTGTATGTATGTATGTGGTTTGTGTGTGTGTGTGTGTGTGTGCTTGTGTATATGTCTGTATGGCTCTGTATGTATCTGTATGTGTACATGTTTTTATGTGTCTCTGTGTGCATGTGTGTGTGTACCTGTGTCTCTAGGTATATGTATCTTTGTGTGTCTGTGTATATGTGTCATTGTATGTATGTAGCTGTGTGTGTCTCTATGTATGTATGTATGTATGTATGTATGTATGTATGTATGTGTACTGTCTGTCTGTGTTGTCATGCACATGCAACAACGTGCTTGTGGAAGCCGGAGAACAGTGTTAGTCATGGCTATTCTGGTGCTGACTTTAGATTGGCAGGTTTGGCCACATGCTTCACTGGCTCTTCATTTTCTTAATATTGTGACTGACTATGGGAATCTTAAAATTTTAATGAAGTTTGAATTACTTCTTTTGTCATGAGCTATGCTGCTACAGTTATTTTTATATAACTATATTTGCTCCTCTTAGTTTCTCTCTTAACCCAGCTATCACACAAACAACTGAGACTCATTTATTTGTTTAATAATAAGTTTCACAACACAATAACTCTATTCTTAACACTCTAAGCTGGTTTGGCTTCCTCCCAGCTTTCATCCCAGAGCTATTTGCATCTTGTAGCTTTCCTGATCTGGCACCTCTTTCCTTATGTTTCTTGGACCTATCCAGTTGTTCTTCCTCTTATAACTCCTCCTCCCCTGGCTAGCAGGATATTGTGTCCTTTTATCTCCCCTGCTCAGGAATTGGCTGTAAACTGATATATTGGCATATCGGGGGGACAATTGGAAAGCAGACTTTATACAACATTGAAACAGGAGATTCTCAGAACAAGCCTTGCAAGCATATATGAGAGGGATATAGAAATCGCCATTTGAATTATACGATAGCCTTAAGCCTACATTCTGCATCTTAGGTGCATCTGGCGAAACACTGCAAACTTGAGGTCATGTGCACATATTCTGTTAAATTTAGCAATTGTATAATTTTGGATTTTTGTGTTAGAATTCTGGTCCATTTTAAGGTCATTATTTCTGAGAGGTGTATTGCTGTGTGTTCTTTCTTTTGCATGAGAATTTCTATTTCTGTATCATTTGTTAAAAGGATTTCAACTTCTGCACTCATTTGATTATTTATGACAGATTAATTGACCATAGTTGAGAGTGTTTTCCTGAATGTCCTGATAGGTTCCAATGACCTGTAACATTTCTTTCCTCAATACCGTCATGTAGTTGCCACATTGGCATTAGAATCAGTGCTAAAGTATAGTGGTGTGAACTCAAAGAATTTGTCCAACTACATTGTTATTGTTTTAGCCACTTTTGTTCACTCTCTCTTCAGTTTTTTGTGAGGTCATTGTTATTTCTACTATTAGCAATGACATTAAAATTATTTATTTTCTTCTTTTGTTCTTCAATATAAGCATAAGCAGGGTTCTATCTTCTTGTCAAACATCTCTGAAATCTATCCTGACTTCATTATCATTGACTCATTTTTAAAATTTTTTCCTCTAATAATATATCCTTCCCTACACTGCTACTTGATCTCTCATTCTGGAGATCATCAATTTTTTTTTAACCGATTGTTCTGCAGTTAAGAACATTTATTGGAATCCACCGGACACAAGATGTTCTGTGACTTTTAATAAATGTATATTCTATGCAGTCATGATTTTTAAAACGTTGAGCTCTCAAAAGCTTGCTGACATCCACCTCCAGTCAGTTGCCATCTCTTAGAACCACCATCACAATTATATAATAATGAATTTGTTTGATTTTTCTTGAGTTCCACTTGAATGGTTTTATGTAGTTAGGCACCTATTCATGTCTGACTTTTCTCTCAGCATTGTGAGATCCATTCATGTTGCCACATGTAAAGACGCATTGTAGAATTTGTTAGTTTAATTGGTGAGCACGCTTCTTTCCTTTGTGTGCTTATATCACAACTATTTTACCCAATCCACTATCCTGACTGTTTGGACTATATCATTTTTAGATACAGTAAATAGTGTTGATTTAAACATTCCTGTACAATTTACACCTTTCAGGAATAATAACTAGGATTTTAAATCTTATTATATTTTTTTTGTGTTTTTATTTAACATTAGAGAAAGTTGTCAGAGGCATTTCAAAAGTGAGTGTACATTTTACACGCCCACCGTTTGAGAAATTTTGGAGTGCACCAGTCAGTCCCCTCCTTTCATCTCTTTCTGTCGTTAGTCCTCTTAGTTTTTGACATCCAGTGGGTGTTTAATGGTATCTCTCTGTGGTTGTCAGAATGACAGTTTAAAAATTAGATGATTTCATGGCGTTCCCTCTTTGAACACCTCCAGTGACTTGTTAGTTTCCTGCTACTTTACAAATGAAGAATACTTATCACAATACAAGACGTTTCTCAAACTTTCTAATATACAGTGCACATATGTCCATGATTCTGGCATCATTTCCATCTGATTCTTCATCCTCCGCTTGTTCTACCTCTGTGTCTGGATTAAGGTTGTGTGAATTAACAGTGCTCTTCTTCTATCTGTGCTGTGACAAACATCTTTTCATCTGTCTAGGGAAATAATCTACTTATTTGTTTGTTTGTATGATTGCTGTTTGTTTTGAAACAGGATCTCCCTGTGTATCCTTGAATGATCTGAATTTTCCTATTTAACCAGCCTGACCAAGAACTCACACAGATCTTTCTCCTCTGCTCCTCAAAGTGCTGGAATTAAAGATGCAATGGCACCATTCTTGGCTAGGAAAATAATTTTTATTTGACCAGTTCAAATGACCTTTCTTTGTAACCTCTTTCCATTTTTAAATGCAATACTAGATTCCTCTTCTCTATGTTACAAGATATTTCTAAATGGATATCCTGTTTTTCTATTTAAATTTTTAAAGGTTTAAAAATATTTTATGTAAATGTCATTACTGACGACTGTGATATATCTAAGAGCAGAATATATGGATGAATGATAAACTATTATACCCTAATCTAAAACACTGTAATCATAAATCAAAATGTTTCACAAATTAGAAACACGATATTGGTTACTAATTTTACTGTTCCCCATTATAGGAAATGTTTCCTAGTGTTTCACAAAGAATGGAGGAATACCTATTTCTCCTCGTATATGTGGTTTCTGAACATTTGCTCTAGAGTCAATGAAGAAGAAATACTTTTCATGGCTCCCAACACTTTACTAGACCCTCAACAGTTGCTATAAGTTCAGTGTGACATAGCACTGGCTAACGTAAAGTTAACACTACAGATGAAGCATGTTTTAAACATTTTTAGAAATAATTAGGTCATGTTGAATATGAAGACTCATAATAATTTATTAAATTGGCATGGCTTTAAGCTTTTTACACTTCATATATCAGCTCTACCCTGTAAGTTAGATAATTATTCTTTTCAAGATACTTATACTCTTTAAAAACTTCATAATTTTTATTTTACAGTTTATTCAAATGATTTTATAAAATGAAGTTTGTTAGAATACCACCTTTTAATTTCCCATAAAGATTATTATGTAAGCATTAATAAAATATATTATCTATGTAGGTTTATTGGTGACTTCTCTAAATGCCTTATAATCTGATGCAACGTGCTTTGCATAAATGTTCTACAGCTTTTTTCCCTGCCGTACCTTACCTCTAAAACCGAAAGATTACAATGCTAGATACAAATTTCTAAATTTAATTACCCTGTCATAATTAAAGAGTTACAAAAGTACAAAGAACATCTAAAGAAACCAGGCATTCCTGATAAAACAACTTTATGTATGAAACTCTCATATTGGCCTGGCCAACAAAATGTAATAGATGTCCTGAGACTGTGGTCTGTTGTCTGTGAAAGCCATTTAACAAGTGTGAACTGGGCAATATTACGCCAAGACACTATGCATGAAATTCCTCATTGTCCATGAGAATTCCTCCCCACATGGGTCCCCAAATGGAGACTTACACAGCATGATTGGCTTTGGTCTACCACTGACAAGAACATAGTCTCCAGTTAGAACAATCAGGGTTCTCCTAAAGGAATTGGGAACTGGCATGGGGAAAATCCTACCAGTACATACTAAACAACAAAATAGGGCAATAAATATAGAGCTTGATAGAGAAAATGCCAAATTTGTAAAAGTTGGTCAGCATAGGAAACAAAACAAATAAGAGTGATGTACCAGTTCCTACCCTTCTACAATGTTGCTGTACTGTCCACATCTTTTTAATGCCATACATTCTAATTAGCATATGCACAGTGCTGTAATGTTTGTTTCTAATAACTAAAACCTAATTCCATATTCTGTTAGTGTTTGCTTCATTTAAGTTATATACACCACATTTTAAGAATAGTGTGCATAACATAGAAAATAGTCAATGGCTAATTGCCAAATAAATGAATATGTATTAGTCTTGAATTGTGTTCATTTCAAACACCAGTTCACTCCAAATGATATGCATTTTGCCATGCATTTATTGTACCCTTTCTATGCAGTCTGAAAAAGACTCACAAATAACTGGATCTTAAAAGAGTTTCAAATAAAGAAAAAAATTTCATAGGAACTTAAGCAAAGCAATATTATATATACATTTGAAAATTATTTAAAATATTCAGAGCAATATGTCAACTAAATTCTTGGTTCATATATTAAAATGTATTCATGGAAGACAAAAAGTGCTATTTAAAAAACTATTATGTGGGGGATACAAAATGGTGCCACCTATCGTTTAATGTGTCTGATCAGACAGACTGAGCCAAGGAGCCAGACTGGGAGCTACATCTGGAGTTCCCTGGGTGAAATGGTCCACACTGTGTGAAGCATGGGTGGGTCTACCTATGCCATCCAACTGGTCCACATAGGAGTCCCTGAGTCCCTGTGGGCACATGTTCAATCTCAGAATCTAGATGCATGCCTGCCTGCAAGCTGCATCTGCATCCTATGGTTCAATCTCTGTCTAGGACTAAATTGTAGGCTTCAGGGCACCAGCATCTGGGTTTTCTAGCCCAGGGGAGATGCCAAGGTGTTGGGCATGGGTAGGTCTGATATTAGGTCACCCCTTGAAACAGAGTAACGTCAATATGCAGCTAGCCTATAGCCAACATCAAACTAAATGGACAAAAACAAAGAAATTCCACTAAAATCAGAGACTAGACAAGTCTGTCCACTCTTTCTATTTCTCTTCAATATAGTACTTAAAGTTCTAGCTAGAGCAATAAGACAACAAAGGAGGAGGACAAAGGTATCGACATCAGAAAGGAAGAAATCAAATTATTGTTATTTGCAGATGATATGATAGTATACCTAAGTGAGCACCAAAATTCCACCAGAGAACTCCTAAAACTGATAAACACCTTCAGCAAAGTGATCAGATACAAGATGAATTCAACAACATTAGTAGCACTCTTGTATACTAATAACAAATGGGCTGAGAAAAAAATTAAGAAAACCACACCATTCACAATAGCTTTATGTAACTCTAACAAAGGAAGTGTATGACTCATATAAAAAAAAAAAACCTTCAAGTCTCTAAAGAAAGAAATTGAAGAAGCTATCAGAAGATGGAAAGATCTCCCATGCTATGGATCAGGAGGATTAACATAATAAAAATGGCCACCTTCCCAAAAGCAATATACAGATTCAATGTAACACCTACACATATCTCTGCAGACATAGAAAGATCAATTCCCAACTTCATATGGAAAAACAAGAAACCCAGAAAACCTAAAATAATAAAAGATCTTTTTACTATACTCAAGTCCAAGTGGATTAAAGACCTCAACATAAACCAGACACACTGTATCTGTTAGAAGAAAAGGTGGGGAAGGGCCTTGAACTCATTGGCATAAGAGATATCTTCCTGAACAGAACACCAATAGCTCAGGCTCTAAGATCAACAATAAATAAATGAGATCTCATGAAACTGAAAATTTCTTTAAGCCAAAGGGCATTGTGAACAAAATAAAATAAAAGACTAGGAGAAGATATCCATCAACACTACATCTGACAAGGGCCTAACAACAACAACAACAACAAAAACTTACCAAAAGCAATTTACAGATTCAATGCAATCCCTATCAAAATACCTAAGAAATATTTTAAAGACATTGAAAGATCAAATCTCAACTTCATATGAAAAAAAAAAACCCAGAATAGCAAAAGCAATCCTATACAATAAAAGATCCTCCAGAGGAATTTCCATACCAGATCTCAAACTGTACTATAGAGCTACAGTAATAAAAACAGCATGGTATTGGCATAGCAATAGGCTGGTTGATCAACGTAATTGAATCGAAGACCCAGAAATGAATCTACACACATATGGTCACTTGATTTTTGACAAAGAAGTCAAATCTATTCAATGGAAAGAGTATAGCATCTTCAACAAATGGTGTTGCTCTAACTGGATGTCTACACGTAGAAGAATGCAATTGGACCTATATTTGTTACCATGCACAAAACTCAAGTCCAAGTGGATTAAAAAACTCAACATAAAAACAGAGACACTAAATCAGTTAGAAGAAAAAATGGGGAAGAGCCTGGAACACATTGGTACAGGATACAACTTCCTGAACAGAACACCAACAGACCAGGCCTTAAGGTCAGCAATTAATAAATGGGACCTCAAGAGGCTGAGAAGCTTCTGTAAGGCAGGAGACACTGTAAAACAACAACAACAACAACAACAACAACAACAAAAACAAAAACAAAATGACAGCCTACACACTGGGAAAAGATCTTTGCCAACCCTTCATCTGACAAAGGTCTAATATCCAAAATTTATAAAGAACTCAAGAAATTAAACACCACCAAACCAAATAACCCAATTGAGAAATGGGGCTCAGAACTAAACAGAGAATTCTCAACAGAGAAATATTGAATGCCTGGGAAACACATAAAGAAATGCTCATCGTCTTTAATCATCAGAGAAATGCAAATCAAAATGACTCTGAGATTCCATATTATATCCATCAGAATGGCTAAGATAAAAAATTCAAGTGATACCACTTGCTGGCAAGGATGTGGAATTGCTGGTGGGAATGCAAATTTGTACAACCACTTTTGCAATCTATCTGGCACTTTCTCAGAAAAAAGGGAATAGGGCTTCCTCAAGACCCAGCTATTCCAATCCTTGGATTATACACAGAAAATGCTCCACCACACAAAGACACATGTGCAACCATGTTCATAGCAGCCTTATTCATAATAGCCAGAACCTGGAAACAGCCCAAATGTCCTTCAGTAGAAGAATGGATACAGAAACTGTGATACATTTACACTATGAAATACTCCTCAGTTATCAAAAACAAGGAAATCCTGAAATTTGCGGACAAATGGATGGGGACCTGAAATAGTCATAATGAGTGAGTTAACATAGAAGCAGAAAGACTCACATGGTATATATTCACTTATAATTGGGTACTAGCCCAAATGACACATCCTCTGAAAGCCTTCACTTACCAAGAGATTGGGATAGATGAGAGGATATCCTACAGAGACTGTAGGTAAGAGAAATATAGGAGATGGAGAAATAGAAGGACCCAGAAGCTTCTAGAAATCTACAAGAAGAACATCATGATGGTGGATCGGGGCCTAGGGTCATCTGCTCAAACTATTACACTAACCAAGAAAAATACAAGTAGTAATCATTCAGCCCCTACTCTGAGCTACCCAATGGACAGGACTTTCTCTGCAGTTATGTGGAGAGCATGGGACTAACACTGACATGAACACTTATGCTCCATATTTGACCACCTCCCCTTGGTGAGGAGGCCTGATGGCATTCAAAGAAAGGATAAGCAGGCTACCAAGATGAAACTTGATAGCCTATGACCATAAAGTGGGGGAGGAGGCCCCCCTTGGTCTTAGGTCTTAGACCTAGGGGAGGGGAATAGGGTGATACCGGGAGGGAGGGAGGAATGGGATAATAACTGAGTTGTTATCTGAATAAATTTTTAAAATTAAAATAAAAAAACTCAAGAAATTGAGCACCACCATATCACATAACCCAACTGAGAAATGGGGCTCAGAACTAAACAGAGAATTCTCAACAGAGGAGTATTGAGTGGCTAAGAAACACTTAAAGAAATGCTTAACATCCATAGTCATCAGGGAAATGCAAATCAAAATAAGAAGGACAATACAGGCGGTAAACCTTAAACCCCTACCCAGATCTAGACAATGGACAGAACACTCTCCACAGTAGAGTGGAGAGTGGGATATTACTTTCTCACATACTCTGGTGCCTCACCTTTGACCATGTTCCCTGGAGGGGGAGACCTGGTGGCACTCAGAGGAAGGACAGCAGGTTACCAAGAAGAGACTTGATAGCCTATGAGCATATGCAGGGGCAGGTAATCCCCCTCAGTCACAGTCATAGGGGAGGGGAATAAGGGGAAAATGGGAGGGAGGGAAGAATGGGAGGATACAAGGGATGGGATAACCATTGAGATGTAACAAGAATACATTAATAAAGGAGAGAGAAAAAAAGAATCTATCTTACAACTGTCAGAATGACTAAGATGGAAATTCAAGTGACAGCACATGCTGGCGAGGATGTGGAGACAGTGGAACACTCCTCCATTGCTGGTGGGAGTGCAAATTTGTACTACCATGTTGGTAATCAAACTGGTGCTTTCTTCAAAAATTGAGACTAGTACTACCTCAAGACCCAGCTATACCACTCCTGGGCATATACCCAAAAGATGCTCTACCATACAACAAGGACATTTGCTCAAGTGTCTTCAAAGCAGCTTTATTAATAATAGCCAGAATATGGAAACAACCTAGATGTGCCTCAACCAAAGAATGGATAAAAAGAAACTAGTATATTTACATAATGGAATAATACTGAGCTATTAAAAACAAAGAAATCTTGACGTTTGCAGGCAAATAGATGGAATGAGAAAATACCATCCTGAGTGAGGTAACCACGACCCAGAAAGACATTCATGGTATATACTCAATTATATCCTCTGAGACTATACCCAGTAGGGGATCGGGACAGATGCCAGGACTCCCAGCTGGACCAGGCTAGAGCACTTAGAGTGGTATGGAAGCATGGGGGATGGAAGGACCCAGAGGACTCAGGAGCCACACAGGGAGATTATCAAGGCTGGCAGATCTGAACACAAGGGGGCCCACAAGAACTGAGGCACCAAGGAAGGACAATGCATGCAGAGAATCTACACTTCTTGTTCAGATATAGCCAATGGACTGTTCACTCTTCACTGTGGAGGGAGAGAGGGAGCAGGAACTGCCTCTGACATGAACTATGGTGCCCTGAATTTGATCATTGCCACCTGGCAAGGAGGCCCTGTGGGCACACAGAGGAAGTGGATGCAGAATATCAAGATGAGACCTGATAGGTTGTGCTCAGGTGGTGGCCGGGAGGCACCATCCTTGTCTAAGGTCTAGGGACAAGGAATAGAACTGGAGATGGAGGGAGGGAAGGAACAAGAAGGTAAGAGGGACAGTATGATCATGATGTAATGTGTATAAATTATAATAAAAATGTAATATAAAAACTATGCAAAGTGCTTTTAGATATCAAATTGTTTTTTACATCCAGGGTTTTGAATAAGCAGGAATATTATACAAGACACCAAAAATTGAATCTGTGTGGAACAGTTATATATAAGCTGAGGACAGTTATAATTTAAATATGAATTTGTCAGAGGAAATAGAGAGACTCTATTACCAGGAATATTAAGCTAAGCATGACTTTTGCACTGAATATATTCACAATTTGTGATTTAGTCACTTTGTTTCTTTTGGTATCTCATCAGGGTTACACCTGCCTTTAAATTTAAGTTAAGAAATGGTTTTAAAAACTTGTGTGGTTTTCTGTTTGATCAAGTATAATATTTATCTCAAAGAATTGCTTTCAAATTCCTATGGCTTTTGTGGTCTCTGCATATTGAAAGAAAAATACAAAGTTGAGCACAATAAATCAGCCCGTTTTATTTATGCCTGCTAATAAAAAGCTATGGGAATTTGGATGTCACTAAAATCAAAACCAATACCACTAAGTCATATTTCATACAAATGTATGTGCCTTTGCGGGTTTTTACAAAGAAAATTATTGTGTTATATTTCTTCCTAGTATTTCCAATATTGGAATAAATTCAGGGAAAACAGATCTTCTTGCCAATAACAATTTATTAGACTGGACCAGCATGATACCTGTTAAATGTTTCACAGTGTCACCAAAGTAGTTAATTTAGTCCAAACAGTAAGGCAGAAAGAAGTAAAGAGGTCATTTCTATTAACCCATTTCACAGCCAAAGAAATGGAGACTTATGAATCTTAACTAGCCTTTATAGATTCATGATGTGTGACATTATTAAGAAAACGCAGCTATTCTTGATAGAGCCTCAGAGAGGCAATCGAATTAAATAGGCCATTATAGTTAGCTTTAATCCAATTATAAGAAGGGGAAGTTAGGACACAGATATGCCCAGATGGATGTCCATACAAGGACACAAGGAGAAGACACCATCAGCACATGGGAAGGGGTGGTTGAAGAGTGTGGGGGGGAGACAGAGAGGAGGGGGCAGGCCTCAGGAGAAATGAGCCATGCCACACCTTGACTTTAGACTAATAACATACAGAGCTGCCGGTAATGAACGACCAGCCTCTGGTCCTAGCAAACAAACTGAACAACTCTCAGGATTTGATCCAGGATCTGCCTGTTCCTGTATTGGGCAGAAAAAAGTCTGGGGATTGGAAAATTAGGGAAAGAACTAAACGTTGAGACACATCCCTAGCTATTTCTGACTTCTTCTTCTTCTTTTTTTTTTTTTTTTTTTTCCTGAGACAGAGATTCTCTGTGCAGAGCAAGCTTGTAATTTCACAGCGGTCCTCCTGCCTCTACCTCTAGAGTGTAGATGCTGGGATTAAAGGTGTGTGCCACCACTGCCCAGCTATTTCTGATTTTCTCTGCCCTCCCTTTGTGTAATGCTGGACTTTCTTAGCCCATAATTTGTTTCTGGGGTCCCTTTAATCCCCCAGTCACCAGGCCTCACCTTCCCAGCACCCCCTGAACATACCTACACATCACAAACAATATGTCTGAGTGACTTGCAAGTAAATACCTTTGTAGTTCATTAAAAAAAAAAAAGAAAGAAAGAAAGAAAGAAAGAAAGAAAAGAAAAAAGAAAATGCAGAAACTGTCAAAACAGCTTTTTGAATACCAATTGGTCAACCCTCAAATGTACACACACAAGCAACACTGAATAGATTCAGCTAGTTGTATTTACATATTGCGTGTGTGTGTGTGTGTGTGTGTGTGTGTGTGTGTGTGTGTGTGTGTGTGTAGTGGATACAGACCAACAGTAATTAAGGAAAATGGACTATGAATTTGAAAGGAACCTAAGGGTATGGTGCTATGGATGGAAGGTGATATAAGGAGGAGGAAGAGAGGTGGAAACTCTGTTATTTATGCTGTAATTGTGTTTTAATGAAAAATAAAATAAATAACTTTCACCTACCTTGTGGTGCCTTTATATTGCACCCCATCCAACACCCGTTGATTGCTTCCATGGATATGTGTCTGACATTCTTTTCAAGTACACACAACTCATAGGACATTTTCCCCAAAGGATACGTTATGATTCTTACTTTTAAAAAAGGCTTTGTAAGCTCTCAATTCTTTTTGCATGTCTCCGTATGTCCTACCCGGTAAGCCTCCTTTGCATGATACTGTCTCTCCTCTCTCCAACAGTCATTGCACCCTGGCATCCCTCCCAAATGATATGCACATAACACACCCAGGTCCTTTGCAGGTCTTTTTTTCTAATGACCATCCAGCAGAAGTTAAACTGTATATGAAATACTATTCCCATGTAAGTTATTTCATAATGTTCATGATTATATTAACATACTCAGTAGCTCTGTCCGACAGCTAGCTCATGTGTCAATTTGTTTCACACCTTTGGTGAATCTGTTCATTCCTCAGATAACTTTATTTGCAATGCAGATGTTAAGACTATGTATATATTTCCTTAGGATCGAAATCCACCAAGCAGAAAACAGAAATCCTCTCCTATTTGCTACTACAATTTCAATATCCAAATGGACCATCTAGATATGTTACTGACAAACAAACAACAACCCACAAAAGAAGCATTATCATCAACAAAGCTTTCTTCAAATTTATTTTATTTAGATCTAGAGATGAAATTCTTTTCATTTTCAGCTTTGTCAGTATTTCTCTCACCTCCTACTCAATGCTACTACTTGGCACATCTGGGTTTGTTAAGATGAAACAGCTGGGATTCTTATTCTAATGCCACAAATAATATCCTTTCTTCACTCTTGACATGCCTGTGACAGAACAATCTCACTTCACTTCACACCTTTGCGCCCTTGGATTTCCATAACAAACACAATGATTTTTACAATACTCAACACACACTATTTCACATTATGACACTCACATTTGAAAGCTTCAATAATTTGATAAAACGTCCAAAACCTTCCAAAGTTTCTCCAGCCAAACTTTATTATTTATTCTTATATATTCCAATTGTGTATTACATGTGAAATGACACCTTTTGTAGTAATTATTCATCTGTCTTATTATTTATATAGACTGTAAGCTTTTTTAATGGTAGGAAAAATTTACTAACAGTTCATGTTCCTGATAATTTATAAGCATGGTTTAATAAATGTTTATTATTAGACCTATTATTATTAAAGCGGTATTTTCTAACCGGCTATCAATCAATAAAAAACATTGACACCTGTTATATTTTAAAATAGCCATTTCTAACCTGGGACAGGGTAGATATTAATCCCCTAAACTACCTCCCATATTGTGGCAAGTATCTCATACCCTGCCCCAATGCCACGCCATCTGCTTCTAATAATTTCTATTGAGCTACCTTCTATCCATAATCCCAAATACTTGCAAATAGTCATCATCTGGGCCAAGTCCTCCATCCATGCCAGCCATGTGCTTCTCCTCCTCACCCATAGTTCAGCCTTCTTTCTTCTCTTGCACTCTCTCTCCCTCAAACCTGGGAAACTTAGCCATGCCTATCCCATTTGCCCTACCCAGGCTTTTAATTTGTCAAATAGAAATAAGTTTTTAGGTAAAGTTACAAACATTTTGGAGCACATGAGTTTGCTCATTTGGGCAGCAATAAGATCAAACCCCAACAGGTTCATTTTTGCTGATGGATGTTTTGCTCTTAGCGGAAGAGTTAAAGATCCATCTCTTGCATTAAAAATGATGATTTCATTTGAAAGGATATAGACCTCTGTAGGTTATTTTTGAGAATATTTTATACACACCCAATTCAACCCTTGATTTGGTTGAGAACATATCTAACAGGACATTCCGAATCATGAATTTCTTTTGCATCCAATTTTTATTTATTTATTTGATGAAAAATAATAATATAAAACAAAATCCATCACATCATTGAAGTGGGACAAGGCAAACAGAAAAGAAAAAGAGCCCCAATGGAAGGCACTAGAATCAGTGACTCACTCATTCACACTCTCAGGAATCCCATAGAAACACTAAACTTAAAGCTATAAAAACATTATACAAACGACCTGGAACAGATCCATGTGGGCCCACATGCTTGCTGCTTCTGTCTCTGTGAGTTCAAATAAGCGTTTCTTGGCTAATTTAGACATTCTTGTTCTCCAGGTATCTTCTATCTGCTCTTCCTTATACACTTTTTCAATATCCTCTTCTGTGAAGATCCCTGAGCTCTGACAGGAGCGACATGACAGAGGAGACCCTTCATTTACAGCTGTGTGTTCCAAGGTCTTTCTCTCTCTCTCTCTCTCTCTCTCTCTCTCTCTCTCTCTCTCTCTCTCTCTCTCCATAATGTCTGTCTGTTGGTTTACTTTTATGTTCCCATCCACTGAGGTAGGAAGCTTCTGTGGTGATAGATAAACAAGGGACTGAGGTGTGAATGTGGGTATGGCATCTTTTTGATCTTTTAAAATTTATTTTACTAATTTATTCATATTACATCTCAATTGTTATCCCATCCCTTGTATCCTCACATTCCTCTCTCCTTCCCATTTTCCCCTACTCCCCTCCCCTATGACTGTGACTGAGGGGGACCTCTTCCCCCTGGTATGGCATTTTTAAAAAGACCCAAGTATTACTCTATTGTGTAAATCTACCACATTTCTTTGATTCATTCTTCTGCTTATGGATATTTATACTGTTTTTAATTTCTGTCTATTATGAATAAAGCAGCAGTAAACATATTTAAGCAAGTGTCCTTGTGGTAAGATGAAACATCCTTTGGTTATACTTCACAATAAGCCTCAAACAATGTAAAATATCTTGAGGGAACTCTAACCAAGCAAGTGTAAAACTTTGTAATAAAAACATAGAAATAAATTATAGAGTGTATTAAAAACTGGAAAGTTCTTAAATCTTCATGCATCTGTAAGATTAACACAGTAAAAAAATTAACAGATTCAATGGAGCACCCATCAAAATTCTAACACAGTTCTTCAGAGATCCAGAAAGGACATTTCTCAACTTTATATAAAAACCAAAAATCTCAGCAAAGCAAGACAGCATATTATTCACATAAAACAGATGTGTTAAACCCCAGACACAAATCCTCACACTATAAAAAACCTGATTTCTGATCAAGTCAGAAATATACACTGGAAAAGAAACAAAACAAAAACATGTTCAACAGAAATGCACACTGGAAAAAAAAATGAAAACATCTTCAACACATGGTGCTGGTCAAGCTGTATGTCTGCATGTTGAGGAACTCAAAGAGAGCTATGCTAATCTCCCTGCACAAAACTGAACTCCACATGAATCAAACACCTCAACATGAAACCTGACAGAACCAGTCTGATAGAAGTAAGAGTGGAGAACAGCCTTGAACACGAGGTCACAGGAGAGGACTTCCTGAGATTGCGTCTTCCGCCTGTCAGAATGGCTAATGTCAATGAAATGAGTGACAGCTCGTCCGTTAATGCTGGTAGTGCAAACTTGTACAGTTACAACGGAAACCAGGTGGTTCCTCGAAACGTTGTGGATCAATCTACCTTAAGATCTCGCTGATCACGAATTTCAATCTTTTGTATGAAGTACAATCAGCTTGATAACGGAGACTGAGAAAAGTGTAAGTATCAGGTGGATGCTTAGCGATCAGATAAGTTGAATCAAGATAACAACGTATCATGCCAGGTTTAAATGATTTTTATAAATAGTTTTTATATTTACTTATGGTATTACTAGATAGTAAAACTTGGGTTTAGAAACAAAATCAACAAAACATATCCACGGTTAAAGATTTGAAAACAAAAATATTGAATCTTCGGCTAGAGTTGAAATATTAATTATAGAGAAAAAATTACTTCTTTTACAACCTGTGAGTTATAGTGATATTTTATCACATTTAAATGCATGAATTGAACCTCTGAAGTGAACAGAAGCACTTGTTTATTGCATTACAAATATAATATTGGTAGTGCTATATGTGTATCTATATAACAGTGATTTATTAAAAAATATTTCACAAAGGACATTGAAAAACCTAGGAGCAAAATGGGACCTTGGTGTGTGAAGAGAGAGATGTTAATGTGGGTGGGGCAGTAAAAAACAGGTATTATGAACAAAAAAATGAAAAACAGGGGTAGGTATCTCTTCTGGGGAGACAGAGTGTGGAGAGTCATAAGGTATAGTGTGATTTTCAAAGCCATAAGAAAAATTATTTTGTTTGCATATTTTTAATATGATGATTGCTATACGACCTCAACAGATCAGGTATAAGGATGTTTATTGTGGGAAAGGGAGGGGGGAGAGAGAGGAGGAGGAGGGCACCCATGATAGAGAGAAAAAGAGACAAAGAGACAGAGAAATGGAGTGAAACTGAGAGAGAAGTAAGAGCTTGGCAGGGCCCTTTTAATCTGGCAGACACCTGGCATGCATCTGGCCATAACAATTGATGACATCAGAGGTTAATAGGCCCCTGAAAGGTAGGTTCATAGGTTTGCCATATGCAAATATTTCTTCCTTTTTATTTAATTAAAGAAAGGGAACTAGCCAGGGATGGTGAGGCTGGAATGAGGATGTTGTGTTCAAAAGTCAGTTTGCTACCACCCTGTGGGTGATGATATCTTTGGGGACCCTAAGACAATGAGGAAGCTGGTGAAGTCCTGGGGAAGCCAGAAGTTGTACTGTTGTTCAGATCTGAGAGAACATCTGTGGCTAGGACATCCTCCACAGTTATGTGGAGAGCAGGGAGTGATTTTGACATGAACTCTGGTGCCCCATACTTGACCACCTCCCTTTGGTGGAGAGGTCTGGTGGCACTCAAAGAAAGAATAAGCAGGGTACCAAGATGAGACTTGATAGCCTATGACCATATGATGGGTGAGGAGGTCCCCCTCAGTCATAGACCTAGAGGAGGGGAATAAGGTGAAAGAAGGAGGGAGGGAGTAATAGGAAGATACAAGTGATGGGATAACAATTGAGTGTTAATCTGAATAAATTAATAAAATTTAAAAAAAACAAATGGCTAAAATCCAAAATATATAAAGAACTGAAGAAATTAAATATCACCAGACCAAATAATCCAATTAAAAATGGGCTACAGAGCTAAACGGAATTCTCAACAGCAATATTGAATGGCTGAGGAACACTTGAGATGCTCAACCTCCTTAATACTTCAGGGAAACTCAATTCAAAATGTTTCTGAGATTCTTTCTTACATTTCTCAGAATGGCTAAGATAAAAACTCAAATGACAGTACATGCTGCTGGAGAAGATGTGGAGAAAGGGGAACACTCCTCCATTGCTGGTGGAAGTGCAAACTTGTACAAACACGTTGGTAATCAATCTGGTGCTTTCTCAGAAAATTGAGGATAGTTCTACTTCAAGACCCAGATATACCAGTCCTTAGCATATACCTGAAAGCTGCTCCACCACACAAGGACATTTGCTTAACTATGTTCATGGCATCTGTATTCATAATAGCCAGAATCTGGAATCAACCTAGATGTCCCTCAACTTAAGAATAGATAAAGAAACTGTGATACATTTACGCAATGGAATATTACTCACTATTAAAACAAGAAAAATTTGAAATTTTCAGGCAAATTGATGGAACTAGAAATAATCACCCTGAGTGAGGTAACCCAGACTCAGAAAGACAATCATCATATTTACTCACTTATAGGCAGATATTCCACATAATACAGGATAACCACACTACAATCCATAGGCCTATAGAAGCTAAATAACAAGGTGGACCCTAGAAAGGATGCTTAGTTCTGTTTAAGAAGGGAAAATAGAATAGAAACTGGAAGCAACTGGAGAGAAAGGAACAGGAAGAGATCCTACTATAGAGGTCCTCTGAAAGGCTCCACCTAACAGGAGATCAAAGCAGATACTGAGACTCACAGACAAGCTTTGGTGTGGAGCACAGAGAGCCTTATGGAAGAGTTGGGGACAGAAGGACCTGGAGGGGACAAGAGCTATATAAGGAGACCTACAAAGCTAACCAACAGGGCCTAGAGGGGGACCTGATGAGACCGATGCGTCAACCAAGGACCATACATGGCAAGGACCTAGACTCCCTGCTCAGATGTAATTCATAGGCAACACAGTCTCCTTGTGGTTCCCATAATATACGGGGTATAGGCTACCTTTGACATGGACTGTGGTGCCCACTCATTGATCACTTCTCCCTGGCAGTGTGGCCTTGCTGGGCCACAGGGGAAGAGAATGCAGGCAGTCCAGATGAGACTTGATAGGTTGTGGTCAGATGACAGAGGATGAGGCTTCCCCATCTGAGGACTAGTGGAGGAGGGAAGGGTGATGAGGAAGGGAGGATCGGACCGGGAGGAGACAAGGAAGGGTGCTAAAAATGGGTTTTAAATAATTAATAAATTAAAACAGTTTTGAAGTGAAGAAAAGCAAAGAAAGAAAGAGAAAGTAAGAAGAAAGGGGGTAGGGCTTCTTTCCTTTATCCAAAAAGACTGGATGTATATAATTTAGCACAATGGGAAACATTTTAAAGTCTATGGTTAAAGGACAAACAAAAGAAATTTAAAATCTTGAGTTTGGAATCATGAGAGGGGATCATACAGTGGAATTAAAAAAAACAGAATTAGATTAATAAATCATAGCTGCAGTGACTAATGTCAAAGCTCTGGGCATACTTAATATCACAGTAGCATAGCAACAGGAAGAAATTGGGAGAATTTATTTATTATTTTTTATTTATTTAGGATCCTTTAAATCACCCTCTTATACCTATCTAGGCTTTCATTTATATTTGTTAACCTTAAGACACCTTCTTAGAGCTTGAAATACTTTCTTATGTTCTCATAACTTAAGTTTCTGCATCCTTGGGCCTTCTGGAAGCTTTCCATCTTTCTTTCTATGCAGTTGAGTTACACCTGAGACCTCTTTTTCTGAGTCTGGTAACAAGGTAGAGCATGTATAGATCTAGTGGTAACATTTCTAGGAGTGCGGCTTAAGGCCTGATTCTTCCACAAGATGAGGATTGAGAAGTGGTATGAAGCCTTGGATTCTGCAGTTAAACTGACAAATCTTTCATGAATTAGCCTTTAAATGCATCAAAGACCTGAAACAGAAGCAAGGGCTTAGGTGGAAAGGAGGAAAGGTTCCATCTACTCCCCTGACAGAAGTTGGCAAAGTGATCATGGGACACACGTGTGAGGTTAAAACACACCTGCAGCAGTGCCCTGGGCTGAGCGAGACTGATAGGGGTTGCTGAGAACTGCTGGGAACTGTCAGTCTTCCACCAGGCCAAGGAGATCGAAAGCTGGTAATGTCTTCAGTGTCTGCTCTGTGCCTCCATGACTGGGCACAGAGGACAAGCCCACATGGGACTTCCAGTGGTCAGGCTGCTGGCAGGTAGGGCATGACTTGGTGGATTGCCAAGGGTTAGGTCAGATGCTGGACCAGTCTCTTACCTGGCTTCATTTGAAAGAGATCCCATGTGGAATTAGGCCAGATCCCAAGGGAATGAAGTGTAGCTGACTTCTCTTGCTCTCTCTTCTGGAATGCTAATAGTCCCAGGGTAGCAGCCAAGGCCTGGACCAGGAGTGTAGTTTTCAGCTTTAGCTGAGCATGTCAAGAAAACTTAGCCACATCTTCTAGGCTTTAAAGACTTTGAAAACCATTTTCACCAATTCATGTATGGGGTTTTGGGACCATACATCTATCTAAAATAGATATAAATAGACAAATTTTGCTTGTTTCTATTTACTTTTTATTTAACTTTGAAAACATGTGCAGGAAGCTAAATAAAGCATAATATTGTAATTAATCATATTAGTTCTTACCATGACTACAAATATACTTCTGAACATGTTAAAGGATTTAACTACAAATATATTTCTTAGCATGTTAAAGGATGTGATCATTTTTTAAGATGACTGACTGTTAACTTGCATTTCTTAATCATTGAATTCTAGGACTTAAGGTTTTATCCCTGTTAAGTTGAAGCCTTAAAAATCATAAACATAGTCCTTAAAAAGATTGAGAACTTTTTGACCTTTTTATAGTATACATTTACAAAGCATAACAGTTTCCTGTATGACCTAGTTTATAAAAGGTCTATAGTTTATAAAAATCTAAAGCCATATTTAGATTAGTAATATTAGCAAAAAAAAAAAACCCGTGTTTCTGAGACTGATTTTTAACCATTTGATAGTGAAGATAGAGCATAGTAACCAAGTTTTAACATTGTGAACAACTGAATATCTCTAAAATTAATATATCCTAACCTAAAGGTATCTTTGGAATCACGTCATATGATTTACAATTATTTAGGCACAAGCTTTAACCCTGAGTTATGAGTTTAACCATATCCTCTTTTTGACCCTGGACTTTATAAACATGTCCTGGCTTGAGAGGGGGTGAACAATGACCTGCTTCTAGAGTCAGTGATACAGCAGAACAGTATAAAATAACTTTAAAATTACGTCTGAATTTATTATACCAAATCCATTGGCCAGAAAGCTTAGAGGTGAATCCGGAGCACAGGCAGCAGGCGGCAGGAGAAAGAAATGCATTCCTTCATGCATCCAAGAACTAGGAAAGACATATGTAGTTAGTCATACACTTTAAATCTGAATCAACATTTATAACCTTGAAAGTTCACCATCATATAAAGCACATCTTGAACCAGGATTGAAGCACATATATAGTATATTGTAACAAGTATAACTTTGAATTTCTATAAAAAACCCATACCAATTTAAAATGAGAGTTGCTGTTTTCTTTGTCTAAAAGGATATAAAATAATAAACAGAGAATTCATTAGGTCTAAGAGGCTTTATAATTGTTTCTTATACCACATGGTCATCTTTAGATGGTGGAATCACATGGCAGGCTGTAAGCCACAGGGTCGACATGGCTACTTACACACCATACATGTCCTAAACAAAACTTTTTTTTTATTTTTCTTTTTGGTTTTTTTGAGACAGGGTTTCTCTGTGTAGCCTTGGCTACCCTGGACTCATTTTGTAGACCAGGACTTGGTAAGAAAAAAGATTTTTAAGATATGGGAATTAGAGCCTCCGAGATGAGAGGCTTTGGGGGTGTAGAGCAGATTAGATATCCGGGAATCACTTGTCTGTGGTTATAAGAATTTAGAAATTTGGCATGCCAATTTTTGGCCTTTGGCCAGATTTTTGAAGTAAAATTTGAGCAACTCATGCAGGCTGGCTGTGGGAGGCCGGAAAAGGCGAGTGATGAGTGGGACCACATGGAGAAAGAAGGTGAGAGCAAAAGCCACGAGGAAGGACTGGACTCTAAGTAGAATTTAGGACCAAATTAATAGACAAGTGGTCTTCACATACCTTAGGAGTAGTCTTGAGAAAGTGTCTTGGATTCAGGCAGCCCTCAGCAGGAGCAGGCATGTTAAAGTCTGGGTCTTCCCATCCAGCTGTGACCCGCTGCAAACACAGCATGGTAGGGCGATCAGACAGAAGTGAAACAGCATTTGGAGGTTCCCCTACTGCTTAGGTGGTGTAATTTGGCATTTTAGAAGTCAGGTATAGGGGTTTGGGGTTCTCAAAAAAACATGCGGATGGGGATCTTGCAGGTCCAAATGGGAACAGAGTCCCATGGGTGAAGAGATAAATAAGCCACTTGCAAACCAGATCCCATAGCATCGCAGAGGGCTCAGGGGAACTAGAAAGAGTCAGTACAAGCTGGCCAAGTAGGCTATCATTTGTTTGCCAGGGACTGAGAGCACACCCGAGCGGGGGGGCACAGTTCCACCTAGCACTAGAATTATTTACATGGGAGAAAGAGAGAGAGAGAGGAAACCTTTCTGGCAGAGAGAGAGTATCACCCACAGAAAGGTTCTGAACAAAGGTCAGCCAAAAGTAGCCAGCCATTGCTCCTCATGCTGACCAGTGTTGGGTGCAGGAATATAGTGACTGGGGGACCAGAAAGTAAATCAGTTGCGGGTAGGGATAGAAGGGATTCCAATGAGACAAGACAATGGGAGAGACACACCCCAAATCCCCACACGCCCTCCCCACAATCCTCACCCCTAATGTTATAATTGATTGATATACCACTGCAACAAATCTGGTATAAAGGAGGTTTATTGTGTGAAAGGGAGGGGAAAGGAGAGGAGTAGGGAAAAGGAGAGAGAGAGAGGAGAGAGGAGAGAGAGAGAGAGAGAGAGAGAGAGAGAGAGAGAGAGGGAGAGAGAGATCATACACTGAGTGGTGGCACATGATGACATCAGACTTTGCAAGGCCCCTGAAAGGTAGGCTGGTAAGACAACCTATATTCCAACACACACACACACACACACACACACACACGCACACACACACACACCATATATACATATGTGTGTGTTCATATACAAGTTATTTACTTGAAGTTATGATGCTTGTGGTAATAAGAATCATAGAGTATCTAACACAAACCCTGGTAGAGACAAAAAGCCAGGTGCCGGCATGGCACTAATCTTCTCCAGCAATTTGTCAGTGCAAGTGTCTCCCCAAATCAGCTGAATTTGAGCTGAACAAGGGTGATAGCAATAAATGTCAAACTTGACAGGGAAGAGCTCAACTTCTGTCAAAGACGTACAGGCAGCTGGAAAAGCTAGAACACACACATTCATTTTTATCTATAATAGGAATGAAGAACGAGATCATACATTTGGAAAGGGTCACACAGGAGTTGTTGTGAGAGGGACAATGAAGGCAGAAGTGCTACAGAAACAGTTCCCGTCTATGAAGTCCTCAAAGGAAACACAGGTATTAAATTAAAAATAGTCTTCTGTGGTCACATTAGGTTTCCGTGGTGTGTTTAGAGAAAGAGTGCCCCCTTGTGATTTCTAGACTTCGAACAGAAGCAGGGGCTACTGACTAAAGTTAGAAAATAACCACCCAAACCTGTCACTCATAAAATGAAACAATAATTCTGGGTCTGTAATAGTAGCTACTTGGTATCCAAAGCAGGAAGATTATAATCCAGAGGCAGCGTGGACTATAGATCAAGTTTAGGGCCAGCCTGGATGGTTTAATAATACACTTTCTCAAAATAAGGCATAGGAAAGGGGATACGGAATACAGTTCAGTACTGAAGCCTGGCTGGCTGGAGCTCCGTATTTAATATTCAGTACTAAATAATTAAATTGAATTAATGAGAAAAAATGAAAAGTGATACACATATAATCAATTGTCTGCACTCTACTAGTACAATCACAATGTGTAGTAGTAGTAGTAGTTTTATAATTATTTTTATGATTTTGTTTTGCATATGTTATAAGGTTTAGTCACTTCTAAAATCATATCCAAATATATTAATTTTTTTTGGTTTTTCAAGCCATGATTTCTCTGTGTAGCCCTTGCTGTCCTAGACTCACTTTGTAGTCCAGGCTGGCTCGAACTCACAGAGATCCACCTGCCTCTGCCTCCCTGAGTGCTAGGATTACAGGCATGCACCACCGCAACTGGCTTACAGACAAGATTTTAAAATCAAAACTAGAAGATTTCTAGAACACAACATCTCAATACATGTCTGTGATTTGATTTTAGGTAAATATTTCATGAGTCACATGCCAAGAGCACAGTTGTCACGGTAAACATCTAAATGCCAATTTAGATTTCAAGTTATTTGTTGAGCAAAACAATGGTAGCAGCTGTGGTTTTCTGCACAACATGGGGCACAAAACTTTTCATCCTGGATTGGAGACCCTTGAGGTCACACTCCTCTCTGGAGGGACAGTGGACAGTTAATGGGTCTCAGGGAAAGAAATATTTCCTTGAGCAGTATAGTCATGTGCTCCAGCAGATAGCTTCCACTGAAGCTTGACAAAAAGGTCTAATTGAGCTTATTGAGTCATACAGAAGAGAAAATCATGAACATAAGAGGGGAACTTATAAGGAGGAAGATTTCCATGTGTGAAGAAAGGCTGAGGATATTTGCAAATCACATAGCTGTTGAATTGGTGAATGCATTAAAACATCAAAGTAAAGAAGAAGAATTCTGAACAAGGACTAAATAGAAAGATATTCGAACAGTTCACCAAAGGACCTATACACATGACAAGTAGGTATGATGTTAGTCATCTGAGAAAAGCACATTGGAACCCAGTGAGGTACTACTCTATCCCAACCGGGATGTTTACAAAACGTGTACAACTGAAACTCACACATTCCTTGGAGGATTTAAATATTGCAGTATTGTTTGGATGATCTATGTGTAGGAGTTACTTAGCAACCATTGATGCAATGTGATCAGAAATTGCATAACTTACTATTTCATATACAGACTATTTTATCGAGAGATCACAAATGGCATGATAGATTGATAGATGGCAGATAGATCAATGAGAGGTATATTGATAATAAGTAGATGCACACATTTTCTTTTTCTTTTCTTTTCTTTTTTTCTTCTCCTTTATTAATTTATTTTTGTTACATCTCAATGGTTATCCCATCCCTTGTATCCTCCCATTCTTCCCTCCCTCCCATTTTCCCCTTATTCCCCTCCCCTATGACTGTTCCTGAGGGGGATTTCCTCCCCCTGTATATGTTCATAGGGTATCAAGTCTCTTCTTGATAGCCTGCTGTCCTTCCTCTGAGTGCCACCAGGTCTCCCCCTCCAGGGGACATGGTCAAAGGTGAGGCACCAGAGTATGTGAGAAAGTAATATCCCACTCTCCACTCTACTGTGGAGAGTGTTCTGTCCATGACACACACATTTTCATGTGAGAGAAAAGTATATTCTTCTTGAGTAAACAGTTGCATCAATATGTTTATCTATTTTAAGACTACAACTAGCCAATGATATATCTGTAAGTGGTTGATACTGAGTTCACTTTCATACATATTAGTCCTGTAAATTCAGTGTTTGTTAAATCTAAATGTATGTTTCTTTTTGGCTCTGAGAATCAAAGAAGTTTTGCTACTTTGTTTGAACCAAATTTGTTAACCAGTTTTTTTTTCTTAAGGAACAGGGAAGAGTCATTGTTAATATTTTAAAGAACACCAGTTGGGTAGAAAGTCAATGCAAAAAGTAAATACATTTTTTGTATGAAGATGAACTGGAATTTTTTTACAACTTTCCAAATCAATATTCTTGAAAAATCACAAGATAACCTAAGACATTTTCTCAGAATCATAAATAATACTGAAATAGTGCCACTAGTTTATACAGGTACTTGTGCAGTTGATCCTGTACCACAGTAATTTCATAGTTTATACCTGCTAATATTTAATACACTGAGGAGAAAACAATTGTGTTTTGTTTTTTTCTCTCGTTTTAGTTGTTGAGTTTATAATATAATCGGATCATTTATTTCATCACTTTACTTCTTACAAACCTTTCCATATTATTTTCCTTGGTCTCTTTCAAATTTATGTTCTCTTTTCTTTTTGATGAGATATGATAGATATTGATTTACATTCAGAATTTTAGACTCACACAAATAGGAAAGATGTTTTCTTCAAGGTTGCCAAATACAAATAACCAAAACACTATGAATGTAACATTACTATCATTCCTGTTTCGTGATTCATCATGCTGTATGTAGTTTATTTTATATATGTGTAATAATATAAATGTATATATATAAATATTTTTAAAATTTGTTACACAAGCTCACATGCATCTGTGCACACAGGCATGTGCACACTCATGCAAACACACACACACACACACACACACAGGGGAAGGGAGATAGACAGACAAATAATTTGGTATTGGCATACAAAATGCTATGCTTCTTCCTCTAAGTCAGCTTTCCTTAGTTTCTGTAGCTCTTTGTGTTGGATTTTGTTGTTGTTGTTGTTGTTTTAAACTCAGACCTAGCCCTCTTCTATGTGGCCCATGTGATATTTTAGTTTTAATCTCAATTTTAAGTAAAAGGCATACACTTCTGTGTTGGAATATTTCTTTTCATGGTTGTGGCATTTCATTAGCCTTGTTCAGAGTTTGAACTCAGAATTCTGTCAATTGTAATCTCAATTCTGAGTCCATGGTGAAAGTTGGGATCTTTAGTGATGTAACATGGAAAAGATTATTCACCCCAGCATTATTTTTTTTGAATGGGAGATAAGTTGGGACTGCCTTTATTTTCCCCATTGCTGGTTATCAGTAATGCTGTCATTTATGAACCAGTCTCTCAATGTAGCCATTAAAGCTGTTGTTCCTCTTGGCCGTTTTCATCATGCACCTATTGTTATGTGGTAGAGATGTTTTGTTGAAATGGATATCATGTCTAACATCCTTAGGAAATTTAGTATTTATTTTCTTTTATCCAGGTAGAAATTATAAACTTAATTCAATTATAAAATAAGAATAGGAGAAATGACAGTTTTCAAGCATAATAACAAGAGAAGATAGAACGACTTATAATTCAAGGTCTACATTATTTGCCTACTTTTTTTTTTTGTATGCCTCCTCTCCTCCATATACTAGCAGATAAAAGAGAAAGAAAAAGAACAATGCAAAAAGAGTCATTAACAGATCTTGAAAAGATGCTCACTGGGTAAAGGCACTTGGCACTCGAGCTTGCTGTCCTTTCATCACTCTAAGTAAAAGACAAGAGAAATGAAATCCGTCAGTTTGCCATCTGACCCTCATACTTAAGCTATGGCACAAATATCCCCACATATGCTATTGCATGAATGTGTTCATGCACATCAAACATGTGCTTTGGAAACACATACAGTAATCACAAATATTTCCTCAAACCCTAAGAGGCCACAGATGCCAGGCCAGACTACTTTACCCAGCAAAACTATCAAATTTCTTAGTTGTTTGAGAATGTATTAAGATGTATTTTGATCATATATATCCCTTCCACTGATTTCTCCTATATCCATCCCTCTTTTCTACCTCTCTCTCCTCTCTCTCTCTCTCTCTCTCTCTCTCTCTCTCTCTCTCTCTCTGTTTTTCACCACCACCAGTGTGTGTGTGTGTGTGTGTGTGTGTGTGTGTGTGTGTGTGTGTGTGTTTTACAGCTATCAAGTAAAATTGTTGCTGCCATGTGTTACATTCCACTGGAGTTTTCACTGAAAAGGAATATTGAATTGAAAAGAGTAGATTGTTTTATTCACATATTGACATGACTTCCAGAGCATTGGCAGCTTAGAAGGAACTGTGAAATCAGAATGGATCTATATGTGCATCAACATATCTGTAATGTCAAGTGTCTTTTATATCCATTTTGTTGAAAGGATTACTGAAAAAATGTCTGACATTTACCTTTAATTCTTATACCAAAGAGAGGCAGATTCTTGCTCTCTCTGTTTATTATTAAGTTATATATGCAATAACCTTCTTATGGAAAAGCTTATATAGAAAGAAACAGTGATTAAAATTTAACATAGCACTACATAAATAGTCAAATGTATTTGATCTTCTAGGAAAAGAAATGTCTTATTTACAAAAAAATACGAAAATTAATATCCCATATAAAGAGATCCATCATGCCCATATTGCTGATAAAATAAAATTACAAATGTGTGTTTTACTGTGAGCCAATTACAGAGTCTAATTTAAGAGCTGCAATAGTTTTAATTTAAAACATTGTATTTTACTCAGTACAAGTTGATAAATTGCTCCATTTCCATTAAACGTGTTCTTATTATGTAAAATCATTTAAAAAGAAATATTTTTAAAACAAAAATTCAATCATTTTTAGAATCTATTGACTATAATTCTTAATTGGGATGTTCAAAATGCTTGGTCATCTCAAAATTTAAGTACCTTAAAAGGCCATTTACATATTCATGCAAGAAATTGTAAAATATATCAATTTTCTTTATTATGCAACTCATAATTAGCAGTTAGGATTTTGGGGTAGATCATAAAATTTAAAGTTTAATCTGTGAGAATACTGAGGCAACATAAAGACTACCAATAGTTTGATTTGATATTGTGCATATTATACTGAGTATTTTCAACTGATTTTCAGAGCACAAACCCAATTGCTAATCATTCTCCTTTCTTGCTGACAAAAAAGAATACTTATCAGAATAAATGGCACATGGATAAGAATAACTGCTGAAATAAATATTTTTGTAACTTTAAATTCTGTTCAGCACTTCCTTTAGTTCTGTGGAATAAACAGCCAATCGTCCTATCTAGAGGCTTTGCTCATTTCAGGTTCCTTAGTTTGAGTTTCTATTCTTTTTGCATGAATTTTTTTGTAAGTATGTGAGTGTGTGTATGAGCTTGTGAGTGTGTGTGTAGGTGGGTGAATGTGCATGTATGTGTGTACATGTGTATAGGTATGCATCTGTGTATGTATGAATATGTGTGTATGTATGTGAATATGTCTGAGTGTGTGTAAGCATGAGTGAGTTTGTTCTTTTAATTCTCAGTGATTACACAAATCTAATCAAAGGAAAAGAATGCCAAAACCATTACTCAGCTTTAGACTTCTCTCATCTCAATTGTAATTGAATCAATACCTTTTGCTAACTTTTCTTTTTAAAATTATGATATGAAAATGAATTAGACGTCACTGAGTTTTTAGCAGGATAATTAGAAATTCATAATTATATAGAGATCTCACTACTGTTATCTAGAGAAAGTTCACAAACTAATTCATGAAGTAACTCTATGGCAAACATCAACATGCCTTTTAAAAATGTTTACTTCATACTAAAATAGAAATAAATTAAATTAGAAAACAAGTCTTTTTTTTTCTCCTTTATTAATTTATTCTTGTTACATCTCAATGGTTATCCCATCCCTTGTATCCTCCCATTCTTCCCTCCCTCCCATTTTCCCCTTATTCCCCTCCCCTATGATTGTTCCTGAGGGGGATTACCTCCCCCTGTATAACAAGTCTTATTGATGAAAATTTTTATTTTTTAAAATCTGGCCATAGAATATTAATTTTAAAAAATATTATTCCATCTATAACAAATGATCAACCAGATGCACGATAGTCCTTAGGAATTGTGCAAACTGTATATTTTTGTAGCTGGGAGTATTGGATGCCTCCTGTGCAGATCCCAGAATGTAGCGCATCTTCCTCAGCTCCTGGATCGCTTACAACTGAACACCTTCATAAAGGAGGTGCCCCAGACCAGTTAGCTAGCAATTCTGCAAGCTTTGTGAAAATAATCTTTTACAATTCAGAACTTGGCAAGCCAGTTCAAAATAAGTATATATAGATTGTCAGTGAAAACTTTTGATTAATCCTTATGTGTATTGAAAAAAATCTAGATTTTTCTTATGCCAGTAAAATATGTTGCTGCAATTCTCACTCACTGAAACTGGCACATGATATTTATAACTATAGTTGGATGCAAAGGCTTATTTTAAGATAATGTTTGGCTTCAGCATTAGTTTTTCAACATTCATATATATGTGTACATATGTGTGTATGTATATACTTGTATGTGCAAATATACATATAGGTATGTATGTGTGTATATGTATATCAGAATGTTTCATGGTGACTATGTAAAAGCTCCTTGAAGTATCTCCCTTTCCCCTACCTCCTTTTTACTTTTCATGTAGAATTGGTGCTTAATGAGTATTTGAAAAACCACTCCAAGGTAAATAAGGAAATTTTGTTTTATAGTATTTAATTTCATAAAAAAACACACAGTATGGTGATATTAGTTTGGAGTGTAAACCTACCCTTATTATAATAATTATACCAGGAAGACATTTATAACCTTGACGGACATAGTGAGTCAATAATATAATCCCAAATCATGGGTTGTTGCAGCAAATCATGGTGAGTTTAAAGCCATCCAAGGTTACATGGCTAAGGCTAGAAGAGTCCTGCTACAGTGTGAGATCTTTTCAAAGAAGGGGAGGGGTGGAGAAGGAAAAGGAGGAAGAGAGGGAAAAGGATGAGAGGAAGAGAGAGGAGAGCAAGGGAGAAGAGAGGAGAGCCCGCCATACGCTGGCAGCTGAAGTTAATCATGTACATGTTTCAGAAGCATGTTCAGAATCACCTACAACGCACACAGTTTTCTTTAGAATGGAAATTCAATACCTAAAACAAAGACAAAACAAAGTCTGTTTCAGCTTGCCTACTGGGAATTAAATAAATGCATTTGCTTTTTTTTTTTTTTTTATCAAAAAACTCTTTGAAATTTGTGTCCCCAAAAGATCAGGGTAAGGAGAGCTTTTGCTTGAGATGTCTTCATTGATTTTTTTTTCTCCCACTTCTATTGGCCTACCTTATCTTTCTCTGTATTCCTGCTCCGTGTTATCATGATGGATGATTCGGGGAGAGATAGGTACCAAACAGATAACGCTCAACGCAGTGGGGCTATGTGCATCTCTCATAGCAATCCTCATTATTTATTTCTACGTTATTAGGTTGCTCTGTGAAATCAATATTTTCAAAACATTTTCTAGTACAGACAATCACTAATAGTCTGTGTTATCTAGGGAAATAGCTGATAAAGCCTGATGGAAGTAAAAATGTAAAGGTTTTCTACCTTGAGCATTCCAGAGCACAGAAATACCAGGTTTGCTTCACCACTGTCATTTCCCAGTTAACTATGGACAGCAACTGCTTGTCTGATGAATATTTGAACATTATGGTACATAAAGAATTCCATTACTTAAGTGCATAGTGATAATACTAGAAAAAGTTCATGTTTCATTCTCATAAAAAGAATATGAAGGACAAGCAAAAAGTAAGAGATTACCTAAATATATAGAGCCAAAGAAAAATATATTCTAACAGTTCATAGAACACTGCTTTGATTAAATGCAAGAAACAAACCTCTAAGGGTAACAAATGGTTGCATGGAACTGTATTGTTCTTACAACATCAAAACATTTTTAATAATGGGCAGGGGAATATCTGGGAATATTGAAACAGAACATATTTATGACACCAACATAGATAAGAGTATGGACTCTGCACCCACGTGTTTGTCAGATGTTAGGGCTCCCTTTGCTGAGCCCTAGGGGTTCGAGGATGGGATTGGGAGGCAATAAGAGAGGAGCCTACACTAGGGATGTAAAGTGAAAAGATTAAAATTAAAATATTTTAAAAGTATGTCTAAAGAAAGTTAAGAAACTGTAAAAAATGCTATTGAGCTGTTGAGTCAATATACCTGGTTATTTGGTGTGTGTGTGTGTATGTGTGTGTGTGTGTGTGTGTGTGTGTGTGTGTGTGTGTATGAGACAGAGAGAGAGAGAGAGAGAGAGAGAGAGAGAGAGAGAGAGAGAGAGAGGACTGATAAGCTGTATATGCTATTTATATTGAAACTGAAATGTCCAATAAACATCATGTCATTTTTAAAATGCAAAATTGGAGTTCCTTCATTAGCCTTTTTCAAATTCCGTAGGAAGTGATTTTTATGACAGCAGCATAGTCTTCTGCTTTCTCAGTCCACATTAACATGTTGCCATGCTCATCTCCCATTTAGATACTCATGGTGGGAGGAAATTATGAGCGTAGTTTCTCACTTATTTAGGAGTCACAATCTCACAGGAAACTCTCTATTCCCGTGGCTCTTGAATTTTTTTCTGCCTCATCAACCATCATGTTTCCCAAGCCAAAGTTATCAAAGTTGTTGTTTTCTGTAAGGGTCTCTGTCTGTTGCAAAGAGAAAGTCTCCTTGATAGGAGGGCAGCTCTGCATTTCTCTGTGGGTATAAAAATTATATTTAGAATGTAGTTAATAAATCTGCCAGCTAGGTTCATAGGTTTTTCTCCAGGATCGACGTGAGGCCCAGCAAAGAGAAATATAGGCATTTAAGGAATGCTGAGAATGGGAGAAGTAGTCTTCACCAAGGAAGATCACACTAAATGGCCAGCCCAGAAAGTATGTATGTACAACATTATACAGACTGAGCAGGGTGCAGGGTGTATTTGTCTACACACACACACACACACACACACACACACACACACACACACACACACCAAAACAGTGGTATAGGCTTAGATTTTTTTTAAATTTTAATTTTATTAATTTATTCAGATTACAACTCAATTGTTATCCCATCACTTGTATCCTCCCATTCCTCCCTTCCTTCTGCTTTCACTTTATTCTCCTCCATTCCCCACGAAAGTCTTCACTTACCAGAAGATTGGGATAGATGTGAGGACATCCTACAGAGACTCTATGTAAGAGAAATATAGGAGATGGAGAAGTAGAAGGACCCAGAGGGGCCTAGAAACCTACAAGAATATCGTGATAGGTGGATCGCAGCCCCGGGGCGTCTGCTCAAACTATTGCACTAACCAAGGACAATACAAGGACTAAACATACAACCCCAACTCAGATCTACTCAATGGACAGTTATGTGGAGCGTGGGGACTGACTCTGACATGAACTCCATATTTGACCTCCTCCCCTTGGTGAGGAGGCCTGGTGGCATTCAAAGAAAGAATAAGCAGGCTTAGATTTGTCAAAACCTATTTTATTTAGGGTTATTACATACTTCAACCTCACTTCTAAGCTCTGAGCAGAGGAAGGGGAGAAAAAGAAAATTATTGGGGAAAAGGAGCTGTAAACCTGTTTAGAGGTATTTTCTTGAACCAGTTCCACTCTGTGTTGCCAGGAAACCAACAGTCCAGTTCGGTAGAAAACACCAGCCAACATCAGCAACCCATAGTGGTGGCATGACGTAGCAGACACAGCAACGCTCTGCCGAATCTGCGCAAGTCCGAGGAAGCAGACAGAATCAGCTGGAATATCACAAGAAGTTCTCTGGAATGTTTCTCTCTGTGGAGCAAAGACTAGGGAAATGTTGCACAGTGTAGAAATGCTAAAGGTATCCATAGGGTTCAATTTACACCCCTTCCAAACATCCCACACCGTTTCACATGCCTGCTCCTGGCAGAGCATCACATGCCCTCTCACA